>NC_090939.1:671701239-672004269 GCF_040938575.1 Ambystoma mexicanum | reverse complement strand
GAAGGAAACAGTGTCCTGACTCGGAGGTACGGAAAATGTCGTAGGACCGAGTACAGAAAGGATCCAGGAAATGAAGCACAGAAAGTAGGTAAGGCAAGGAAAGGAAACGAACGGGAAATATAATCAGGAATATGGGAACAAGGACTCGAAAGGGAGCACCGAGCGGACTCCGGCAACACACGTCTGACTACTCCAAGCAGTAGCATTGAGACGCGCAGAGCCGCGGGGGCGTGGCTGTTTAGTAGGAAGTTGAACGTAACGCGCAAGGGCTGGTAAGCAGTGTTTCGAAATTGACAGCCATGTTGGAAGGATCACAGAGTTCAGACCTCGATGCATCATGGACCACGAAGTCCAGAATGGACGTAATCGGCGGTTCATGACAACAAGGTAAGGGATGCAGTTTGAGGTTACTGGGGAAGGGAAATACTCACAGCAAGCACTTGCATGGGGTAGCTTGGACAGCGGACCAGGTTTCTGGACAGCGAGGCAAGATCTTGTCACTGCAAACAGCAGTGGGCTCTCCTGGAAGGGGACAGCTGGTCCTAGTCTGGTCTGGATAGCAAGGTGCATCAGCTGGCCTCCCCTTGAGTTATTGGGATTTGTGTGGGGTTTGTCTGGATCAGTGGTTCTGCCTGGATAGGGTCAGCTAGCTTTGGCCTGGCAGTGGAATTTGGAATCTTCCAGGGTGAATCTGCAATGTCTGGCTCTCTGGATACGCGGGAGCTGGAAAAGTCAGAAGAGAGTCTAGAGCTCCCTCTGCCTCCCCTTTTATAAGGAGCATGACATCAGAGGATTTTACTATGGGAGCTGACTCAAGCTAGCCATATCTCTAAATCGGATCGGTCAGGCTGCAAGGTCGTCTCCTCCCTGGAAGCAGATTGGACTGAAGGAGGTGACTCAGTTTTATGGTGGGTGTTTTTTTTTACAATGTGCATTGTTCTACCAAAGTTACTTTTGCCAAAATCAGTTATGGAACAAAACACTCATATTTACAATGTCTTCATCAGGAAATTTATACGAGCACACTACATATTTTACAAGACACATGCTGATCCAAATCCCAAGACGGTGCAATGCTGTTTAGTTATTCTGGCAATCTTACACCATTTCCATGGAAAATATTTCACCTAAAATTCTACAATTTTATATATGTATAAATATTATCACTGGTCATGTTCTCATTAATTTTCAAAGATGTACCATGTATGTTTTCCCCAGAATTGACATTTACCTGGCGTTTGCGCCCCCAACATGCTAGGAAAACCTACAATGGCCCTCATTACGACCCTGGCGGAAATCGAAAAACGATGGCGGAAATGCAATACCGCCATCGAATAGCGCTCGGTGCGATTATGACCCGTCACCGCAAAGTACGATGCCATTAGCGACACCGTAGTGAACGCCAACGCTAACTGCACCAAGTACGCGCGCGCGCGCCATGCCAAACCGTAAATACCACCATGGCGCAACGGTACGCGAATTCTGACCTAGGCGGACATGCACCTAACGCCATCAAGCACGGCGGAAAGTACCATACCGCCATGGTGAGAAGTACGGCATCGCGAACCAACCGTAAACGGCCCCACTGAGTGCCTGTACACCGCTCCCTGGCCACATTGTACAACTCCCCGTAGGTGCAATGAAGTCACAATGCAACCAGTGAAATGTACAAGTCACCCATGCATGCCAACGAACAAAAGAATCTCAAGAGGGGCCAATGGGAGCTGCAGGGCACAGATGGCACGAATACAGAAGCTATTCCAATGGACATGACCTCAGTCTCCCACCAAGAAACGCACGCAAACACAGGCACCTGTGACCAGCAATATTCCGAAAATCACATCATTCCACCAATCCACCTGGCTGACCGGCATCTGTCACACAAAACCTAATCCCCCGCCCCTGAGCATGACATCATTCAAACAGTCATATTGGCAGCCCTTATCCCTGACCTCACTGGGCTTCGTAGGCAAACGCGCCCAGCACAGTACCACGCAACTATACTCCGAAGCTGGAACCCAATGCAGATCTCCTCACAATACATCGCTCCCCAAATAGGAATATGCCACATCACTTGCAAAGAAGAACGCTACACGGCCCATATCAGAATAGAAATTTAATGCACAACAAATTCACCAAGCCCATACAGCCATTAGGCCATGAACTCCAAAACACATTTCACCATTGTGGGCTGCATCCGCAATAAATGACCAGCTACTTCTTGTGTGACGCCCTGTTCCTTCATGGTACACAGGGCCACATTCTCGTACGAAAAGGCAACATGGAAGCGCCCAGAACCGCAGGGCCGTCCCAATGGGGAGGCACTAGTCCAGCTGAAAGGCCGAAATGTTGCTCCGAGCCACTAGTACTGCGTAAGGGCATGTGGCCCATTGGCGATCGTCCCATAAGATCGTAATGCTGCTCCACTGATTAACACGAAGCAGCAGGTGTCGGGAGTAAAATCCATCTGCAGGAGTGGCATACAGATGGCAGTGGCAAAAGGGGAGGAGATACCTGTCAACCAAATGAAAAGAAAAAGAATAGAATGGCCATCAGCACTACATTAGAATAACTCACTTCAATGATCACACCAAATCCACAGCCATATGCATGCTAGCCCACTCCAAAGGATCATCACCACCCAAAAACCACTTGCGACTCATAACTATCTATATGGAGGTGAAAACACCATCACAAACGAGTGTACCTGTGCATGCGTCTGTTAAAACAGAATCCATCAGATGGGATTGGTAACGTGCATGGACACAAGTGTCTGAAGGCGCGTCGAGACAGGGAGGGCTCAACAAGGCCAGATAGACGATGGTCCCACTATGGCAGCCCTGCATCACATAGCGCAGGGGAGGCGGACAGATTCCAAGAAGCCCTGTACATGGCAAACTCTGTATCAAATCATCTGTCCATGCATCCATTCATCATTCCCTCATCCCGTAATGATAACGCCTGTTTCCATACTCACATAACATGTGAAAATTCCATTGAGTCTGTGCGTTATGCAGCCTGCAAAATCCACTGTGCCCCAGCCCGTAATTCCAGTGTTGTGAAGTAACATGTATTTGGGAACGTCCGGCCTCATCGTCCACTTCGCTATTGCGCATCCCAAACTATTCATATCAATCATTGCATCCTCGCCATGGCCCCTGTCCCAAGGACATTGAACAATAGAACGTTATATTTGCAGTCAGACCTGTGGGCATCTCCTCGCCGCTAGCTGAAAACCGAAAGCGCCGCCCTTCGAATTCCTCATTTGCAACATCACGTCGAAAAGGCATCTGTGGCCGCTTGAAATCACAAATTAATCCATCTAGTGCGGCTGTGTGTGAAAATGGCAACTGCCTTCACTCACAAATGGGACGCCCCGCCCGTCGTTGAAACTCGGTACAGTGATGCATGAGGGTCCACCGTTACTCGAGTACTACGTTCCACTGACCCTTCACAAGTCTGTTCGCGACTGCTAAGATAGTATGTGAAACAATGGGACCATAGCCGAATGAACATATCAACCAAAGTTACACTGCCATCGGGTACAAATACATGATTGTAATAGCAAGATGCCATTCCTCGAATTGCAGCGTTGTGTGCGGGACGTGCTCGCCCAAAGGGGAGAGCAGCTTGCACAGGTGGAATGAATCACCACAGGTGGAGGCCATACAGCCTGAAAACACATAAATAGCACACCCAGTCTCCTCCCACAACCACACCCACTCCGAAATGCTACCGGCAGGACTCGCGATGTTGGCCCTGGGGGACCTGATAGCACTGCAAGTACTCCAACTCCAAGAAGAAGACGAACACCAACTACAACCGGCCGCACGGAGGAGACGCAGGAGGAGGAGGAGGGCAAGGCAGGGCCAGCAAGGGCCGCCAGCACAGCCACTACCACCACGCAGGCAGCCCGCAATCCCACGCCTCCGAGCACATCCGTTCAACCTCACTGATGAGCAGATCCACACCCTCTACCGTTTGGACCGGGACACCATAGCCGCCATTGTGGACATGACACAGGCTGACCTTGTCAGCATGATAGATAGCCCAACCGCCATCCCACCCCTACTGAAGGTGGTGTCTGTACTCCACTTCCTGGCCACAGGCACCTACCAGCACACAGTCGGACAGTTGCATGGCATCTCACAGCCACAGTTCTCACGGACACTATTGCAAGTGCTCGATGCCCTCCTGCAGCACGCAGACGACTACATCTCTCTACCACGCTCGGAGCAGGAAATTACCAACACAAAAGTGGGATTCCATGCACTTGCCGGCATACCGGGTTGCATTGGTGCCATCGACTGCACCCATGTGGAATTGGTCGTCCCACATGCCATGGAGGCCCAGTACCGCAACCGAAAACAATTTCATTCTCTGAATGTACAAATGGTGTGTGACTCCAACAGGATCATAACACATTGTTGTGCCCGATTCCCTGGATCAACCCATGATTCTATGGTCTTGAGGAACTCAACAATACCACGCTACATGGAGCGACACGCAGGGAACAGATCCTGGTTACTCGGTGAGTCTCATTTCATGCATGATGATGTGGGGTATGTGATGCGACAATGACCTGGCAGGAAGGGGGGGGGGTGCGTACGTAGCAATGGCATTCCACATAATTCGTTTATCGTCCACATACAGGTGATGCCGGATATCCACTGAAGAGATGGCTCCTCACACCAGTCCGGAACCCACGGGACCAGCATGAGGAGGACTACAACCATGCCCACTCACGTACCCGTGTAGTCATTGAACAGGCATTCGGCCTACTGAAGACTCGTTTCCGCTGCCTCAGCAGGTCTGGCGGGGCACTCCTGTACCGCCATGTGAAGGTTGCAAAGATGGTGATGGCATGTGTCATGCTACACAACATGTGCGTACGTAGAAATGTGCCCATGCCCCCTGACGCAGAACTGCAAGCACCTGAAGATGGTCATGATGAGGGTGGGGATGTGGCAGCACCTCAAGGAGTCTGCGAGGCACAGGAGGGCCGTGACATTCGTCAGCATCTCATAGATGCATGCTTCTAGCACTCACGCCTGGTGGCTGATACATGGACACGGGACTCGTGGCACTGTGTGTGTCTGGTACATGCACAATATGGACTGTACGCCTATGATGGCCTCGTACACAAAGATCAATGTCCACACATCTCATTGGTTGATCGTGCATTGTTTATGGCATATGTGATATCATGTTGAACACCCTATCGACCCGCCACCCAAGTGAGCCCAACACACCCCCTCCACCCTCCTACCTCCCCCCCGAACACCAGTGTCCAAAGATGCTCATTGTCAGTGGGCAGTCGCTATTGCAAGCCCCCTCTGCGGGTATCAGGGGCACCCCTGCCTGTGGAGCGCAGGTTCCTCCCAGATCTACGTTGGGGGCTGCCCTGGACGGAACTTGCAACGGATGATGTCTCTGCCTGCTCACGTCCATGCATGTCCCTAAGGGTTTGTGAGAGCTCAGTGAGCACACGGCGCACTGCGGCAAGTTCGGCACATACGTCTTTGGACGTCGCATGCAGTTCCCCCCTCAGGCTCTCGGTGCTTCTCTCCATTTGTACTCTCAGGCTCCCGGTGCTACTCTCCATTTGGACTCTCAGGCTCTCGGTGCTACTCTCCATTTGTGCCCTTAGTGTCTCTGTACTTCTCTCCATTTCTGCCCTAAGTGTCTCAGTTGATGTTTCTATGTCTGCCTTAGTGCCCCCACATTCATCGGCATGGTCCTTGAGGAGCGTGGCCAGTTGCTGCTGTTGCACGATTAACTGGTCGAGGGACTGTTGCCTCTGCTGGGCCATGGCCATTTGCGGTGGTGTCACAGAGTGGCTGTTCGCCTCATGTTGACCTGCCACAGGGCTTGTGGGGGATGGCCAGTCGTCGTCTTGTGGGTGCCCCTGCGTGGTATCCTCATGGTGTACGGGATGGAACAGACAGGGGGATTGGGACAGGTCATGGATGGATCTGACTTCGACATCCCCGTCTTCTGTGTCGGAGCATGCTGCCATTAATGGAGTGTCACCTATGGTGCTGCTGCCACCAGAGGCAGTGCCTTCTGTGGCATCCATTGGGGGGACTTGTGGTGGTGCTGTTGTGGGCATGCTGGCTGCTGGGGTGCCTGTTGGAGTTCCCTCCTCTGTGCTGCCACTTGATTTGTGCTGCTGCCGTGTCGTGATGCGTGCAGCTGAGGTGGAGGGTCTTTGTCCGTTGGTCTTGGCCCTCTTTGCAGGTGTGCTGTAGGGGTGTCCTGAAGCTCGTCGTTTGGATCGGACCCTGTGGTGGAGTAAAGGAGGGCGAGCGTTATTAATGGGTCTGTGGGAATTGGAATGGCAATGTATCACATGCATTGGGGTAGTACCTGAGGGTGATTTGGGTCGGGGCCTTGGAGGTGCTTTCATTTGTGTGTGGAGTGAGGGTGCAGTTGTTTGGCAGCCTGCAGTTAGGGTGTGCCTGCTGCACGTGTAGAGGGTGTTTTTGGGGTTTTTAATTATTTATGTATTTATTGTGAGTTTTAAAGTGCGCTGTCAGGCCAATGTGTGTGGACGTTCTCCTGGACATGTGTTACTGTTGCGCTATGTGGACACATGGTGATTCACATGATTGGACATTGTGGATTGGGCATGGTTTAATTTGGGCCACCTACCGGATTCTTCGGATGTCTGCACTCCTTTCTCCATCCCTCCGACTCCCTCTATGCTCTCCATTCCTATGGTGGAGGCACAGATTTCTTCCCAGGGGGTCAACTTGATGGGTGATTCCGATCCTCCCCCGGTGGCTGTGGCAATGTTGCGGTTGGCAGAAAGTATGCTACGGACGCGTATCCGCAGGTCGTCCCATCGCTTTCTGCATTGCTGTGGGTTGCGGGGTGCGGTCCCCACCGCACTTACCCGCTGTGCCACCAGGGCCCATATGGCCTTCTTGTTCGCAAGTGCCGTCCTGGTCATTTGCGTGGAGAAGACGGCGGCAGCATTCTCCTGGAGGGTCTCTGTGAGCACGGTGAGTTCCTCACGGGAGAAGTGGACCTGCCGCTTGCGGTCGCACGCTTTCTTCGCTACTTTTCCCATTTTTCCTTGGTTTCACTAGGGTGGATGACGGGTTGGGATGTGTCTCAGGGTAGTGTTTTTAGTGGTTGTGTGGATTTTGTGGTTTTATAGGTGTACGGCGTGATGTTTCCCGTTCCGGGACCATGTTTTTACTTCCGTTTCCGTATATTTACGGTCACCGTACTTTCCGTACTTTTAAGATGGGTGGCGGTATTGCACCTAGGGCGCCGTACGGCGGCGGTGTGGGCCGTTTTGGGGTCATTTCCGCCATCGCGGACTTTGCACTTCCGCCATGGCGTGGTGCTCGTGCCCGATGGGTCGGAATGGGCCGCACTTTGCTCCATCGTGCAATGGCGGAAACGCTATTTACGCTGTGGCGGTCCGGTCAGTCACTTTCCGCCAGGGTCGTAATGAGGGCCAATGTCTTATTTTAATGGTGCAAACCTGACATTTAAATGGTCATAATTTCACATTAATATGTCTTTTGATTACTGAAATAAATTTCATAAACTGAATAGTCTCTACTGGGCTGGCTTTGTTTTTCAAATATGGGCATTCCTTTCCAGCCCACTGTCACGCTTCACTCACCTGCTGCATATGGTAGCAGGAGTCCATATGCCTTTAGAACGCCAGCAAGACCGTTCTACAACAAGTGGAGTCTGTTTTCTAAACTCCCCTCGAAACGCCACTGCATTCCGGCTCCTAAGGTCACGTGACCGCTCTGAGCACAACAGTCACGTGCTTCGGCACGTATTTAGGTCCTTTACTCAAAGCGCCAATCGCTTCTGATTGTTGCTGCTACTTCGTATTCGTTGGCGGTCGGATTACGCTCGGACCGCTTCCAGCCTGGATTAAGGCTGCATCCCTATTCCGGACCTTTTTTCCTGAGAAGGAAAATTTCATAAACCTTTGTTCCAGCTTGCGGAATTCACTTGAAGCTGTCGGCGGTTCCTCGCGGAAGCGTTTTCTGTCCTTACATTCCGAGGTCGTTCTTATTCAGTACCGGATTGATTCTACCGTAAATCAAATCCAAACACATGTCTGCTCCTGTGTGCTGACTTTCCATTTATAACCATCCACGCTACTCTCAAAGTGGAAGAAGTGACTATATAGCTTGTTTACTTTCTTAGATTAATTTCATTATTACTAAACTCTTCAGTTCTGTCCTGGTTGGGAGTTTTTCTTTCCAAGTAAACATTAAGGGTGAATGTTTATATTAACAGGCGATTGACTTTGTGAAAACTGAGAGGCCAGAATCTTTATTTTCTAATAGTTACCAAGGGTGTTAACTAACTGTCAACCAGAGGACTTGCCGATTACACCCTGCTGGAGATGCCAGGATTGTTTTGGGTTTTGTTTTGTGCACAGAACTAAGGACCCTATCCGGAGTGCACCTACCCGACTCTAGATCGACCCTCGTTCCGTTCGGGATTAGTCTCCTACTAACCCTCCCTTTCCTTGTTGTTGTTTTTTATTTTGGATTCATATGGACCTTCAGTTCGCCTCAACTCTACCTTCAGTTCGCCTCAAATCTACAAACGACTCCTACAGGTTAGTGTAGCGATAGTGGGATTTTAAAGAGGGATTGTATCATATAGTTCCTTACATAATTTTTTCTTGTACACAGATTGGAGAGTGTGCCTTGTTACTCACCCTTTCAATTGATTCCTGTCATGATCTCTGCTTCCAAAAGATCAGGACTTGCCCGACTCCCTTGGAAGCAGACCCATAACCCCGGTTCCGAGTGCCAGCCAGTCCCAATTGGGACCTTTTGGACCCTGTCCTGGCGCCAGTGGCACCAGGCTCATAAAGATGCCCAGTCCCAGCGCTGGAAGCGCCGGGCTCATAATGCTTGGGTGGACTTACCTGCAGCAGACCATGCTGCTTACTTACCTGCCAGTTGAACCCCTGATCCTCTTCTGTTTGGGACTACTTTTCCTGTTGGGTGGGGCAGGAGCCACTCCCTAGGTTCAGAACACTGGAACTCTTCTGGAAAGCAGGAACTCTTTTCTTAGGCGTGGCTGTGGAAGGAGACACCTAAGCACTACAGGAGGCTATTTAAACCACACCCAATGGATGAATCTTGCTTTGCGTTATTCTGCATTCTCTGCAGCAGAACGCTCATCGTGTCTTCTGCTTCTGATCCTGGGCCTAAGGGAACAAAGGCTTACCATCCTGGAATCCAGTCTTCAGCAGCACCTGTAAAGACAAAGAAAGAACAGGTTAGCACTACGGTCTTCAGTGGCAGCGCATCTCTTACCTGGTTCATCGGCTGTCACCAACGCCTCGCGCTGCATTCCGGCATCTGAAAGACAAAGGCTTACCTACTCTTCGCATGCTCCGGAGGTCTTCGCACTGCATTCCGGCATCTGAAAGACAAAAGCTTACCAGCTCTTCGCACGCTCCGGAGGCCTTCGGCGCTGCATCCCGCATCTGAAAGACAAAAGAAGGTGCGTTTAAAGACATTGGGCAACTTTATGACTCACGTGCCATTACTCCTTCCCACGCCGAATCCAGTGGGTATTCCAGCACCCTTCAGCTTCTCTAAAGCTCCGAACTTGTACCTGCAAGATAAAAGGGGACAGTTAGTGCGCATCGTGAAGCAGGCTACAAGCGCTTACTTACGTGCTTCCAGGCGCTTCTATTCCTCACGCGGGTTCGATCCTCAACTCTCATCAGCCCGCCATCCGCCATCGCCGGAACCCTGCAAAACAAGAGATATCATTACAAAAGACTTTTAAGACATTTGAAGTGCCCAGAACTTACCGTTCGTGCAGGTAACGACGGACAGCAGTCCTCTGAGGTCAAGAGGCCTGCACCTTTATCCAGTGAAGAAACTGGTTACGGCACCCTGCCCCGAGGCAGATGGAGAGCTCGGCGTTCACTTACCTAAGGTGAGGGTGTTAACCTTTGGAGTTCTACAGGAGAAGAGAAAGGGAAGAGGAGAGAGGCACCCAATAACCCCAGTTCATTAATCCCATATTTTCTATCTGCAGACATCTTACTCTTCGAGTCAGACATACAGTGCACAGAGGTCCACCCCAAAGAGCCAACCGTGTGTTACACATCACCTTTGAAGATACGGCATTAACCCAGTCAAGACCGGGGCCTCGGCGGGAATCAGGTGAGCGTTACAGAACGCAAAGCCTATCGCAAAACTCCCACCCAGGCGCTATGGAAACCTCGGATACCGACCAGCTAGCCCAGTTACTTGGGGAACTAAGAGCAGAAGTGCATGCAGCCCGTCAGGAAACGAATGCTCTAAGAAGGGAACTGATTATTTCCAAGGAGCGAACAGACGATCTCGCTAGACAATTGCTACAGTCACAAGCCGGACAAACTCCGTTACCCGCATCAGGGGCAAATCTTCCTTCAACATCCTCTACGAACCCAGTGCAGATCAACCTACCTGGGAATGTACCTCTGGCTCCGCCCGAACGATTTTCTGGTGACCCAAAGAGGTTTGCAGTATTTATTAATCAGTGCCGGTTGCACTTCTTATGCCGGCCAGCAGCCTTTCCAACTGATCAAGCTAAGGTAGCTTTCGTGCTTTCGTACCTTAGTGGCAATGCGGCAGACTGGTCGATCCCTCTAGTTAATCAAGATGATCCGGTTCTCCATGATTTTCGAGCTTTTCAGCTTAGTATGGAAAAACTGTTTGCAAGACATTCACAGGGGCAGGCCTTGGACAATGAGCTCCTTTCATTGCGACAGGGTAATCAAGACCTTTTGGCTTACATTGCGTCTTTCAACAGACTGATAGTGGAAACTCGATGGCCTGAGGACAAAAGGATTACGCTGTTTTATAGAGGTCTACGTGGAGAGCTCAAAGATGTGTTAGCCCAAGTAGTGAATCCCCCGCAAGACTGTTCGGACTATATTGACTTAGTCGTTCAAATTGACCACAGACTGCAGAACAGGAAGGCCGATCGTTCCAAGTTTGATGCTTGAGTATTTTCCAAACCACCAACTCCTACCAAAGGAGTAGACTCCGGGGAACCCATGCAAATGGAAATGCAACCGGCACTGATTGATAAATACTGCAAACCTCTTTGGGTCACCAGAAAATCGTTCGGGCAGAGCCAGAGGTACATTCCCAGGTAGGTTGATCTGCACTGGATTCATAGAGGATGTAGAAGGAAGATTTCCCCCAGATGCGGGTAACGGGGTCTGTCCGGCTTGTGACTGTAGCAATTGTCTAGCGAGATCATCTGTTCGCTCCTTGGAAATAATCAGTTCCCTTCTTAGAGCGTTCGTTTCCTGACGGGCTGCATGCACTTCTGCCCTTAGTTCCCCAAGTAACTGGGCTAGCTGGTCGGTATCCGAGGTTTCCATAGCGCCTGGACGGGAGTTTTGTGGTAGGCTTTGCGTTCTGTAACGCTCACCTGATTCCCGTAGAGGCGCCGGTCTTGACTGGGCGTATACCGTATCTTCAAAGGTGATGTGTAACACACGGCTGGCTCTTTGGGCTGGACCTCTGTGCACTGTATGTCTGACTCGAAGGGGAAGATGTCTGCAGATAGAAAATATGGGATTAAGGAACTGGGTTATTGAATGTCTCTCTCTTCTTCCCTTTCTCTTCTCCTGTAGAACCCCAAAGGTTAACGCTCTCACCTTAGGTAAGTGAACGCTGTGCTCTCCATCTGCCTCGGGGCAGGGTGCTGTAACCAGTTTCTTCACTGGATAAGGGGAGCAGGCCTCTTGACTTCAGATCACTGCTGTCCGTCGTTTACTGCACGAACGGTAAGTTTCGAGTAATTCTAATGTCTTTAAAGTCTTTAGTAATGATGTCTCTTGTTTTGCAGGGTTCTGGCGATGGCGGATGACGGGCTGAAGTGAGTTGAAGATGGAGCCCGTGTGATGAATAGAAGCGCCTGGAAGCACGTAAGTAAGCGCTTGTTGCCTGCTTCACGATGCGCTCTAACTGTCTTTTTATTTGCAGGTACAAGTTCGGAGCGGCTGCAGGGTGCCGGAATACCCACTGGGTTAGATGTGGAAAGGAGTAATGGCACGTGAGTATTAAAGTTCCCCAATGTCTTTAAACGCACCTTGTTTTGTCTTTCAGATGCGGGATGCAGCGCTGAAGGCCTCCGGAGCATGCGAAGAGTTGGTAAGCTTTTGTCTTTCAGATGCCGGAATGCAGTGTGAAGACCTCCGGAGCGCACGAAGAGTAGGTAAGCGTTTGTCTTTCAGATGCCGGAATGTAGCGCGAGGCGTTGGTGACAGCCGATGGACCAGGTAAGTGAAGAGCTGTCACTAAAGACCGTAATGCTAACCTGTTCTTTCTTGTCTTTATAGGTGTTGCTGAAGACTGGATTCAGGATGGTAAGCCTTTTTCCTTAGGCCCAGGATCAGATGCAGAAGACACGATGAGCGTTCTGCTGCAGAGGATGCAGAATAACGCAAAGCAAGATTCATCCATCAGGTGTGGTTTAAATAGCCTCCTGTAGTGCTTAGGTGTCTCCTTCCACAGCCACGCCTAGGTAAGAAAAGAGTTCCTGCTTTCCAGAAGAGTTCCAGTGTTCTGAATCTAGGGAGTGGCTCCTGCCCCACCCAACAGGAAAAGTAGTTCCAAACAGAAGAGGATCAGAGGCTCAACTGGCAGGCAAGTAAGCAGCATGGTCTGCTGCAGGTAAGTCCACCCAAGCATTATGAGCCCGGCGCTTCCAGCGCTGGGACTGGGCATATTTATGAGCCTGGTGCCACTGGCGCCAGGACTGGGTCCAAAAGGTCCCAATTGGGACTGGTTGGCACTCGGAACCTGGGTTATGGATCTGCTTCCAAGGGAGTTGGGAAAACCCTGACCTTTTGGAAGCAGAGATCATGACTAAGGGCTCATTTCGGAAATGGGAAGAGGCCGGCTGTGATAAGATAAGGGATATGTATCAGGCTCAGGACGTTAGATCCTTTGACAACTGCGGAACGCAACTAGACTTGACCCCAAAGACAGATATAAATATGATCAACTACACCACTGGCCACAGTCCACACAGATCAAACAAGCAGCGACCAGGGATCTAACCCCGTGAATACACCGGCGAATGAAGTCAAATGACAATATATGAAAAGATGGGAAACAACATTACGGAATACTTACCCAAAGGAACGCTGGGAACACATATGGGAGGCGATAACCGAACTCATGAGAGCAATCCAAACCAGGGAAATGTGGATGAAGATATTAGTGCAATAGCACTACACCCCAGAGAGACTAAACACCATGTACAGAACATCCTCCAATAACAATTCTGGGGGGAAGTCAAAACCCAACTTCAGGAGATGTTCGAGGGTGTCGGGGGCTTGGAGGAAGAGGTTTGGTTGTGTGGGCTCTGGAACCCCAAGGAGAAGGTACTGACAAAATTACAGAGACAGAACTTCATGGGACTATTGATAGCGGCATGGTTGTCGATAGCCCAAAAATGGAAACAAAAGACCCCCCCTAAATTCTAGAAATGGTTACAGAGAGTGTGGACTCATATCGCAATGGAACGGATAACATACAGTATTGAAGGGGAATGCCAGAAATTTCTGGTGGATTGGGGCACGGCCCTCTAATTTCTACAAGGAGATTACATGGAAAAATGGTGCCTGCATAAAATCAGGATACTGGCCATGTTCAGTTAGTGGATGAGAGACTTAACCTGAAATCCTGAGACAAACATCGAGTCACCTTCCGGAGGTGGGGAAGGTGCGGGGGGGGGATGATTATGTTGGTGTAAATGTTTGATTGATGCAAGAGAAACTTAATAAAAACACGTTTAAAAGAAAAAGTGCTGAATATGTGTGGCCCATACTTTCTTCGTATGTACAGTTGTCAATTAACCCAACTAAGGTGTCTGCAGCTCTGCCAGCCTTCTCCTGCTTCTATTACGGTACCGTAGCACTTCAAAGGGTTTTCCAATTTTTACAGACAATCTATCCAGATTTGTTCTCAGTATGATACTGAGATAATTCATGTTTTGAAGAAAGAGAATGTGGTAAAGGTTTTTCACTTGGACTATGGAGCTAAAACAGCATTTTAAGTGCTTAAATGAGCGTATACTTCAAGCCCTGCTTGCATCAGCCAGCCATTCAAGACCATTTATCATCCAGACTAACATATCTGATAGGGAAATTGAAGCTTTCTAGTTGTACGTCCAGAATGATAATTGGATGGAATATTTTCTTTTCTTTACGTCTCGTATCCGTACCCCCTGTGAGAAGTGTTATTCTGTTACTGAGGCTAATTTGTTGGCTATGAAGGTAAGCTTTTCTGAATGGACACATGTGCACTGGCAGCACATTTCTTTTGAGAGCCACAAAGATTATTAGAATTTTTAGGTTTTTGGGAAGTGACATGTCCAAATAATTGTCTAACGTGTCACAAATTTCACATTTGGGTCCAAGAAGTACATCAAGACCAGGTGTTCAAAGTTCAACTTGTTTTATTAGGAACAATTGTCTAGAGTGATGGGCCAACTTAAATCTCAAAGGAGCTTCTAAAGAAAATTAACAAAACATAGAATGGCCTTCTTGCACAAATATCTCTTACAATGGCTTTCCCAATCGCAGAGAGAATGGACAGGCTTTCAAGTCTCAGTCGCCACTGTTCTAAAGTCCCATAGGGGTTACCCCACTCCTCCCTAAATACTTCAGAATGTAACAAGCCCTTCATCTGCTCCTTTGAGCCTAGGTGCAAACTTTCTACCTAACCTACTTCTGGATTTCTCCTCTCTTTTCAATAGCTTGATAAAGTCTTGGTCTCTTTTCACTAGTGCCTTCTTTTTTCTCATCCATTCCTCGTCAACCCCTGGGCAATCTTCTTCACTATCCTCGTCTGGAGAATCATCTGGAAACCTATCCTCAGTCTCCTCACTCTCGCCTGTCCCCCTCTGCTGATCGGTCACCATCTCCTTAGTGAAACCTTGGCCTGTTCCCACAATCCCTTCCTTTTATCTTGATTTTACAGCCTCCCCACTCTAATCTATCCACCTCCTCAACCACATTATCCTTGTTGCCTGTCACCTCCAGTTTCTTAGTTACTCTTTCCACCTTATACCCCACTCCTGGTCTTACCTCCTCCCTCCAGCCTTCTAATGTAACTCATTTGTCCAACTCCATTCCAGGTTTTATTTCCTACTTCCTTCCCTCTTGTCTCCACCTGCCACTTCATTCACAGTGCTACTTCCTCCCTCATTTCCCCTGTTCCTACTAACACCTTCGACTCCACTCCTGATTGTACTTCCTGGCTCCTTTCCCCTGTTCCTACCACCGCCCTCCAATGCAATCCTGGTTTAATATCCTCCCCTTTGCCCTTTGTTCTCTCCCCTTTAGTTCTCACCACATTCTTGTCTTAAGTAGAGATCCGCCTCATTCTCTCTCCTGCTGCCACCTCCCCAGCTCTCTTCTGCAGCACTCTCCATTCTCCAAAGTCTCTACAGCACCTCTTCTCTCCAACAGTCTTCATTCGCCAGCCTTCTCCAAACCAGAACTTCCTGCTCCTGTCAGCCACCACACTGAATTGGGCTGTCTGGCTTATAAGGTAACATGCCCTCTGCCCCTAATTGGAACTAGGGCCGATGGTCTGTAGCTGTTGGGATTGGCTAGGCTCTTTCACTTTCGGAGGCTGAAGTGGCTGGGTTATATCTATAAGAGCTGCTGTGGCCATTTTGAAATTATATGTGCATGGAGAGGCTGAACAAGCTGCTTGTATGCACCTGCTGCACTGCTGTTCGGAAGGCAAATATGTTAGTGGGGCTCTGGCAGTGTAGGTTTCCCCAGGGTATTGAAGGACTTTCCTATAGTCTTCCTGTCCTTGAAGGAATAATTTCATATCCTGGATCCATTCCAGGTTTTCCAGTTGGGAGAGATGGGGATTGTGTGAGATATAGCCCATCTGAGGGTGTTTTGCTTTTCTAATTTTGGTTTCTGTACCCTGAGACAGGTTTCCTGATGTCTTGCTTGGCTTTAGTGACTGTACTGGGTATTTTCTGCATGGTTACTCTCTCCCTACTCCTGAATGATGCTTCCCGGATGCAGGCAGGGCGTAGTTCTGGCTTTTGAGGGATATTATGGGAAATGTGTTTTGCTCTAGCTGACTTGGATAGGTACCAGGCTCCCTGAGTCTCCTGGCTCATGGTCACCAGATAAAACTCTAGACAGGGAACATTGTCATACATGTCAAGCATATTTCTCTCACTCTGTATGATTTTGTTATGATCTATACTCAAGGACCAAGAAATGTCAAAGATGACACACTGCTTATGGGTTTTCCAGAATTGACATATGAAGCTGTTCCAGCTCAATCTATATGTACCTTGAAATTGTTTATTGGTGTTAAGGATTTCAACTGCACTGTACTCCAGACCAGGACTCTTTCTACTGGCCGGAGATGCAGCGCACAATTAAACACTTTTATTTTATTTATCACAAATTCAGTTTGAGAAGGCACCTAACCCGTCCCACACTCACCTTTACAAACACCCCGGGTCACAATGGACCATGAACCAGGCCGGTGTGTAATAATACAATATTTATTTATTTTTAAATTCCAATGAAAATCACACAAATTTAATATAGGGCAGCAGTCATCAGTGTGGTGATAATTACACTGTAAATTGATAGAATACACTTAGTTTGACCTTTTAACATCAGATATACAATGCACAAGTGAATAAAGGCAAGATGACTTTTTGGGAGGAGTTTTCTGATAGCACCACAGTTAGTATTTCCCCCTGCAACACTCCCTCAAACCCCTGTTAGCCGAATTTTGTCTGGGTAGCAAGGAGTCAGGTATTCTAGGCAACAAACTGAATAAAAATCCGACCTTACACCCCTGAATGGGAGGCAAAATCGGATTGAAAACCTTTGAAATTGAGCAAAATAGCACTTGGAATTACTCAATATTTGTTTTACATGTGCGGTGGAATAAATAAGGCAAAATTAGTATAGCAGTATCAAAGATGTCAGAAAACTAGCAAACTATAAGGCAATGTACTAACAACGGACATACAGACAGTTCAGAAAATCAATTTGGAAGGTAAAACATAGTGCAGCAAAATCACACGTGGAGAAATTGCAATTGCTGATTTTCACAGGTTTAAAATGACAAAACAGTTTGGAAAATGGGTTAAGCAGACAAAATCCGAAATCGTTTTTGATGATTAGGTACAAAGACGCTGCCCAGGTAGGATATGAAAGTGAAAGGATAACTCTGGCTGAAATGACAGTATGGGCTTTTTAAAGGGGAAGGAAAAATCGGTTTTAAAATGAAAGCAGTGGCACAGGGAAAATCGGGTTCAAAAGGAAAATGACCAGTTGTAATAAAACTATATTTTTGTGACTAGATTATCAAGAAGAGAAACACTGCCCGTGAAAAGGGTTAAGCTGCAGTTTTATCCCCCTCACTCCGTGTGTCTCTTTATGTGGGAATTAATTAATTTATTCAAAGTAGTACTTAGGCCTTATACAACGGACTAACAGGATTGGAAAGAACAGCGCTAACACAGGGAGATCACTACTGATTTTCCTAAGAACAAGGTACACAGAGGATTCTGACAATTTTAAGGATTTTGCTAGGGCAGTTTATAGGATCTCTATGGGATTGGACCTAATATAAGTGCCAAAAGTCTCTCCCCTTCTCACCTGTTTCTCTTTACTTGTGACCTTCTTGGAAGTGACTTCCTTCTTTCGGATGGTCCGGGATTTATACAGGCCCTTGTGCGGGTCTTCGGATTCCAGCATGAGGTTTACAATGTCCTACGCTGGGTAGCGTTCAAACATCCAGGACGGGGAACCAGGAAGGAAACAGTGTCCTGACTCGGAGGTACGGAAAATGTCATAGGACCGAGTACAGAAAGGATCCAGGAAATGAAGCACAGAAAGTAGGTAAGGCAAGGAAAGGAAACGAACGGGAAATATAATCAGAAAGATGGGAACAAGGACTCGAAAGGGAGCACCGAGCGGACTCCGGCAACACACGTCTGACTACTCCAAGCAGTAGCATTGAGACGCGCAGAGCCGCGGGGGCGTGGCTGTTTAGTAGGAAGTTGAACGTAACGCGCAAGGGCTGGTAAGCAGTGTTTCGAAATTGACAGCCATGTTGGAAGGATCACAGAGTTCAGACCTCGATGCATCATGGACCACGAAGTCCAGAATGGACGTAATCGGCGGTTCATGACAACAAGGTAAGGGATGCAGTTTGAGGTTACTGGGGAAGGGAAATACTCACAGCAAGCACTTGCATGGGGTAGCTTGGACAGCGGACCAGGTTTCTGGACAGCGAGGCAAGATCTGGTCACTGCAAACAGCAGTGGGCTCTCCTGGAAGGGGACAGCTGGTCCTAGTCTGGTCTGGATAGCAAGGTGCATCAGCTGGCCTCCCCTTGAGTTATTGGGATTTGTGTGGGGTTTGTCTGGATCAGTGGTTCTGCCTGGATAGGGTCAGCTAGCTTTGGCCTGGCAGTGGAATTTGGAATCTTCCAGGGTGAATCTGCAATGTCTGGCTCTCTGGATACGCGGGAGCTGGAAAAGTCAGAAGAGAGTCTAGAGCTCCCTCTGCCTCCCCTTTTATAAGGAGCATGACATCAGAGGATTTTACTATGGGAGCTGACTCAAGCTAGCCATATCTCTAAATCGGATCGGTCAGGCTGCAAGGTCGTCTCCTCCCTGGAAGCAGATTGGACTGAAGGAGGTGACTCAGTTTTATGGTGGGTGTTTTTTTTTACAATGTGCATTGTTCTACCAAAGTTACTTTTGCCAAAATCAGTTATGGAACAAAACACTCATATTTACAATGTCTTCATCAGGAAATTTATACGAGCACACTACATATTTTACAAGACACATGCTGATCCAAATCCCAAGACGGTGCAATGCTGTTTAGTCATTCTGGCAATCTTACACCATTTCCATGGAAAATATTTCACCTAAAATTCTACAATTTTATATATGTATAAATATTATCACTGGTCATGTTCTCATTAATTTTCAAAGATGTACCATGTATGTTTTCCCCAGAATTGACATTTACCTGGCGTTTGCGCCCCCAACATGCTAGGAAAACCTACAATGGCCCTCATTACGACCCTGGCGGAAATCGAAAAACGATGGCGGAAATGCAATACCGCCATCGAATAGTGCTCGGTGCGATTATGACCCGTCACCGCAAAGTACGATGCCATTAGCGACACCGTAGTGAACGCCAACGCTAACTGCACCAAGTACGCGCGCGCGCGCCATGCCAAACCGTAAATACCACCATGGCGCAACGGTACGCGAATTCTGACCCTAGCGGACATGCACCTAACGCCATCAAGCACGGCGGAAAGTACCATTCCGCCATGGTGAGAAGTACGGCATCGCGAACCAACCGTAAACGGCCCCACTGAGTGCCTGTACACCGCTCCCTGGCCACATTGTACAACTCCCCGTAGGTGCAATGAAGTCACAATGCAACCAGTGAAATGTACAAGTCACCCATGCATGCCAACGAACAAAAGAATCTCAAGAGGGGCCAATGGGAGCTGCAGGGCACAGATGGCACGAATACAGAAGCTATTCCAATGGACATGACCTCAGTCTCCCACCAAGAAACGCACGCAAACACAGGCACCTGTGACCAGCAATATTCCGAAAATCACATCATTCCACCAATCCACCTGGCTGACCGGCATCTGTCACACAAAACCTAATCCCCCGCCCCTGAGCATGACATCATTCAAACAGTCATATTGGCAGCCCTTATCCCTGACCTCACTGGGCTTCGTAGGCAAACGCGCCCAGCACAGTACCACGCAACTATACTCCGAAGCTGGAACCCAATGCAGATCTCCTCACAATACATCGCTCCCCAAATAGGAATATGCCACATCACTTGCAAAGAAGAACGCTACACGGCCCATATCAGAATAGAAATTTAATGCACAACAAATTCACCAAGCCCATACAGCCATTAGGCCATGAACTCCAAAACACATTTCACCATTGTGGGCTGCATCCGCAATAAATGACCAGCTACTTCTTGTGTGACGCCCTGTTCCTTCATGGTACACAGGGCCACATTCTCGTACGAAAAGGCAACATGGAAGCGCCCAGAACCGCAGGGCCGTCCCAATGGGGAGGCACTAGTCCAGCTGAAAGGCCGAAATGTTGCTCCGAGCCACTAGTACTGCGTAAGGGCATGTGGCCCATTGGCGATCGTCCCATAAGATCGTAATGCTGCTCCACTGATTAACACGAAGCAGCAGGTGTCGGGAGTAAAATCCATCTGCAGGAGTGGCATACAGATGGCAGTGGCAAAAGGGGAGGAGATACCTGTCAACCAAATGAAAAGAAAAAGAATAGAATGGCCATCAGAACTACATTAGAATAACTCACTTCAATGATCACACCAAATCCACAGCCATATGCATGCTAGCCCACTCCAAAGGATCATCACCACCCAAAAACCACTTGCGACTCATAACTATCTATATCGAGGTGAAAACACCATCACAAACGAGTTTACCTGTGCATGCGTCTGTTAAAACAGAATCCATCAGATGGGATTGGTAACGTGCATGGACACAAGTGTCTGAAGGCGCGTCGAGACAGGGAGGGCTCAACAAGGCCAGATAGACGATGGTCCCACTATGGCAGCCCTGCATCACATAGCGCAGGGGAGGCGGACAGATTCCAAGAAGCCCTGTACATGGCAAACTCTGTATCAAATCATCTGTCCATGCATCCATTCATCATTCCCTCATCCCGTAATGATAACGCCTGTTTCCATACTCACATAACATGTGAAAATTCCATTGAGTCTGTGCGTTATGCAGCCTGCAAAATCCACTGTGCCCCAGCCCGTAATTCCAGTGTTGTGAAGTAACATGTATTTGGGAACGTCCGGCCTCATCGTCCACTTCGCTATTGCGCATCCCAAACTATTCATATCAATCATTGCATCCTCGCCATGGCCCCTGTCCCAAGGACATTGAACAATAGAACGTTATATTTGCAGTCAGACCTGTGGGCATCTCCTCGCCGCTAGCTGAAAACCGAAAGCGCCGCCCTTCGAATTCCTCATTTGCAACATCACGTCGAAAAGGCATCTGTGGCCGCTTGAAATCACAAATTAATCCATCTAGTGCGGCTGTGTGTGAAAATGGCAACTGCCTTCACTCACAAATGGGACGCCCCGCCCGTCGTTGAAACTCGGTACAGTGATGCATGAGGGTCCACCGTTACTCGAGTACTACGTTCCACTGACCCTTCACAAGTCTGTTCGCGACTGCTAAGATAGTATGTGAAACAATGGGACCATAGCCGAATGAACATATCAACCAAAGTTACACTGCCATCGGGTACAAATACATGATTGTAATAGCAAGATGCCATTCCTCGAATTGCAGCGTTGTGTGCGGGACGTGCTCGCCCAAAGGGGAGAGCAGCTTGCACAGGTGGAATGAATCACCACAGGTGGAGGCCATACAGCCTGAAAACACATAAATAGCACACCCAGTCTCCTCCCACAACCACACCCACTCCGAAATGCTACCGGCAGGACTCGCGATGTTGGCCCTGGGGGACCTGATAGCACTGCAAGTACTCCAACTCCAAGAAGAAGACGAACACCAACTACAACCGGCCGCACGGAGGAGACGCAGGAGGAGGAGGAGGGCAAGGCAGGGCCAGCAAGGGCCGCCAGCACAGCCACTACCACCACGCAGGCAGCCCGCAATCCCACGCCTCCGAGCACATCCGTTCAACCTCACTGATGAGCAGATCCACACCCTCTACCGTTTGGACCGGGACACCATAGCCGCCATTGTGGACATGACACAGGCTGACCTTGTCAGCATGATAGATAGCCCAACCGCCATCCCACCCCTACTGAAGGTGGTGTCTGTACTCCACTTCCTGGCCACAGGCACCTACCAGCACACAGTCGGACAGTTGCATGGCATCTCACAGCCACTGTTCTCACGGACACTATTGCAAGTGCTCAATGCCCTCCTGCAGCACGCAGACGACTACATCTCTCTACCACGCTCGGAGCAGGAAATTACCAACACAAAAGTGGGATTCCATGCACTTGCCGGCATACCGGGTTGCATTGGTGCCATCGACTGCACCCATGTGGAATTGGTCGTCCCACATGCCATGGAGGCCCAGTACCGCAACCGAAAACAATTTCATTCTCTGAATGTACAAATGGTGTGTGACTCCAACAGGATCATAACACATTGTTGTGCCCGATTCCCTGGATCAACCCATGATTCTATGGTCTTGAGGAACTCAACAATACCACGCTACATGGAGCGACACGCAGGGAACAGATCCTGGCTACTCGGTGAGTCTCATTTCATGCATGATGATGTGGGGTATGTGATGCGACAATGACCTGGCAGGAAGGGGGGGGTGCGTACGTAGCAATGGCATTCCACATAATTCGTTTATCGTCCACACACAGGTCGTGCCGGATATCCACTGAAGAGATGGCTCCTCACACCAGTCCGGAACCCACGGGACCAGCATGAGGAGGACTACAACCATGCCCACTCACGTACCCGTGTAGTCATTGAACAGGCATTCGGCCCACTGAAGACTCGTTTCCGCTGCCTCAGCAGGTCTGGCGGGGCACTCCTGTACCGCCATGTGAAGGTTGCAAAGATGGTGATGGCATGTGTCATGCTACACAACATGTGCGTACGTAGAAATGTGCCCATGCCCCCTGACGCAGAACTGCAAGCACCTGAAGATGGTCATGATGAGGGTGGGGATGTGGCAGCACCTCAAGGAGTCTGCGAGGCACAGGAGGGCCGTGACATTCGTCAGCATCTCATAGATGCATGCTTCTAGCACTCACGCCTGGTGGCTGATACATGGACACGGGACTCGTGGCACTGTGTGTGTCTGGTACATGCACAATATGGACTGTACGCCTATGATGGCCTCGTACACAAAGATCAATGTCCACACATCTCATTGGTTGATCGTGCATTGTTTATGGCATATGTGATATCATGTTGAACACCCTATCGACCCGCCACCCAAGTGAGCCCAACACACCCCCTCCACCCTCCTACCTCCCCCCCGAACACCAGTGTCCGAAGATGATCATTGTCAGTGGGCAGTCGCTATTGCAAGCCCCCTCTGCGGGTATCAGGGGCACCCCTGCCTGTGGAGCGCAGGTTCCTCCCAGATCTACGTTGGGGGCTGCCCTGGACGGAACTTGCAACGGATGATGTCTCTGCCTGCTCACGTCCATGCATGTCCCTAAGGGTTTGTGAGAGCTCAGTGAGCACACGGCGCACTGCGGCAAGTTCGGCACATACGTCTTTGGACGTCGCATGCAGTTCCCCCCTCAGGCTCTCGGTGCTTCTCTCCATTTGTACTCTCAGGCTCTCGGTGCTACTCTCCATTTGGACTCTCAGGCTCTCGGTGCTACTCTCCATTTGTGCCCTTAGTGTCTCTGTACTTCTCTCCATTTCTGCCCTAAGTGTCTCAGTTGATGTTTCTATGTCTGCCTTAGTGCCCCCACATTCATCAGCATGGTCCTTGAGGAGCGTGGCCAGTTGCTGCTGTTGCACGATTAACTGGTCGAGGGACTGTTGCCTCTGCTGGGCCATGGCCATTTGCGGTGGTGTCACAGAGTGGCTGTTCGCCTCATGTTGACCTGCCACAGGGCTTGTGGGGGATGGCCAGTCGTCGTCTTGTGGGTGCCCCTGCGTGGTATCCTCATGGTGTACGGGATGGAACAGACAGGAGGATTGGGACAGGTCATGGATGGATCTGACTTCGACATCCCCGTCTTCTGTGTCGGAGGATGCTGCCATTAATGGAGTGTCACCTATGGTGCTGCTGCCACCAGAGGCAGTGCCTTCTGTGGCATCCATTGGGGGGACCTGTGGTGGTGCTGTTGTGGGCATGCTGGCTGCTGGGGTGCCTGTTGGAGTTCCCTCCTCTGTGCTGCCACTTGATTTGTGCTGCTGCCGTGTCGTGATGCGTGCAGCTGAGGTGGAGGGTCTTTGGCCGTTGGTCTTGGCCCTCTTTGCAGGTGTGCTGTAGGGGTGTCCTGAAGCTCGTCGTTTGGATCGGACCCTGTGGTGGAGTAAAGGAGGGCGAGCGTTATTAATGGGTCTGTGGGAATTGGAATGGCAATGTATCACATGCATTGGGGTGGTACCTGAGGGTGATTTGGGTCGGGGCCTTGGAGGTGCTTTCATTTGTGTGTGGAGTGAGGGTGCAGTTGTTTGGCAGCCTGCAGTTAGGGTGTGCCTGCTGCACGTGTAGAGGGTGTTTTTGGGGTTTTTAATTATTTATGTATTTATTGTGAGTTTTAAAGTGCGCTGTCAGGCCAATGTGTGTGGACGTTCTCCTGGACATGTGTTACTGTTGCGCTATGTGGACACATGGTGATTCACATGATTGGACATTGTGGATTTGGCATGGTTTTATTTGGGCCACCTACCGGATTCTTCGGATGTCTGCACTCCTTTCTCCATCCCTCCGACTCCCTCTATGCTCTCCATTCCTATGGTGGAGGCACAGATTTCTTCCCAGGGGGTCAACTTGATGGGTGATTCCGATCCTCCCCCGGTGGCTGTGGCAATGTTGCGGTTGGCAGAAAGTATGCTACGGACGCGTATCCGCAGGTCGTCCCATCGCTTTCTGCATTGCTGTGGGTTGCGGGGTGCGGTCCCCACCGCACTTACCCGCTGTGCCACCAGGGCCCATATGGCCTTCTTGTTCGCAAGTGCCGTCCTGGTCATTTGCGTGGAGAAGACGGCGGCAGCATTCTCCTGGAGGGTCTCTGTGAGCACGGTGAGTTCCTCACGGGAGAAGTGGACCTGCCGCTTGCGGTCGCACGCTTTCTTCGCTACTTTTCCCATTTTTCCTTGGTTTCACTAGGGTGGATGACGGGTTGGGATGTGTCTCAGGGTAGTGTTTTTAGTGGTTGTGTGGATTTTGTGGTTTTATAGGTGTACGGCGTGATGTTTCCCGTTCCGGGACCATGTTTTTACTTCCGTTTCCGTATATTTACGGTCACCGTACTTTCCGTACTTTTAAGATGGGTGGCGGTATTGCACCTAGGGCGCCGTACGGCGGCGGTGTGGGCCGTTTTGGGGTCATTTCCGCCATCGCGGACTTTGCACTTCCGCCATGGCGTGGTGCTCGTGCCCGATGGGTCGGAATGGGCCGCACTTTGCTCCATCGTGCAATGGCGGAAACGCTATTTACGCTGTGGCGGTCCGGTCAGTCACTTTCCGCCAGGGTCGTAATGAGGGCCAATGTCTTATTTTAATGGTGCAAACCTGACATTTAAATGGTCATAATTTCACATTAATATGTCTTTTGATTACTGAAATAAATTTCATAAACTGAATAGTCTCTACTGGGCTGGCTTTGTTTTTCAAATATGGGCATTCCTTTCCAGCCCACTGTCACGCTTCACTCACCTGCTGCATATGGTAGCAGGAGTCCATATGCCTTTAGAACGGCAGCAAGACCGTTCTACAACAAGTGGAGTCTGTTTTCTAAACTCCCCTCGAAACGCCACTGCATTCCGGCTCCTAAGGTCACGTGACCGCTCTGAGCACAACAGTCACGTGCTTCGGCGTGTATTTAGGTCCTTTACTCAAAGCGCCAATCGCTTCTGATTGTTGCTGCTACTTCGTATTCGTTGGCGGTCGGATTACGCTCGGACCGCTTCCAGCCTGGATTAAGGCTGCATCCCTATTCCGGACCTTTTTTCCTGAGAAGGAAAATTTCATAAACCTTTGTTCCAGCTTGCGGAATTCACTTGAAGCTGTCCGCGGTTCCTCGCGGAAGCGTTTTCTGTCCTTACATTCCGAGGTCGTTCTTATTCAGTACCGGATTGATTCTACCGTAAATCAAATCCAAACACATGTCTGCTCCTGTGTGCTGACTTTCCATTTATAACCATCCACGCTACTCTCAAAGTGGAAGAAGTGACTATATAGCTTGTTTACTTTCTTAGATTAATTTCATTATTACTAAACTCTTCAGTTCTGTCCTGGTTGGGAGTTTTTCTTTCCAAGTAAACATTAAGGGTGAATGTTTATATTAACAGGCGATTGACTTTGTGAAAACTGAGAGGCCAGAATCTTTATTTTCTAATAGTTACCAAGGGTGTTAACTAACTGTCAACCAGAGGACTTGCCGATTACACCCTGCTGGAGATGCCAGGATTGTTTTGGGTTTTGTTTTGTGCACAGAACTAAGGACCCTATCCGGAGTGCACCTACCCGACTCTAGATCGACCCTCGTTCCGTTCGGGATTAGTCTCCTACTAACCCTCCCTTTCCTTGTTGTTGTTTTTTATTTTGGATTCATATGGACCTTCAGTTCGCCTCAACTCTACCTTCAGTTCGCCTCAAATCTACAAACGACTCCTACAGGTTAGTGTAGCGATAGTGGGATTTTAAAGAGGGATTGTATCATATAGTTCCTTACATAATTTTTTCTTGTACACAGATTGGAGAGTGTGCCTTGTTACTCACCCTTTCAATTGATTCCTGTCATGATCTCTGCTTCCAAAAGATCAGGACTTGCCCGACTCCCTTGGAAGCAGACCCATAACCCCGGTTCCGAGTGCCAGCCAGTCCCAATTGGGACCTTTTGGACCCTGTCCTGGCGCCAGTGGCACCAGGCTCATAAAGATGCCCAGTCCCAGCGCTGGAAGCGCCGGGCTCATAATGCTTGGGTGGACTTACCTGCAGCAGACCATGCTGCTTACTTACCTGCCAGTTGAACCCCTGATCCTCTTCTGTTTGGGACTACTTTTCCTGTTGGGTGGGGCAGGAGCCACTCCCTAGGTTCAGAACACTGGAACTCTTCTGGAAAGCAGGAACTCTTTTCTTAGGCGTGGCTGTGGAAGGAGACACCTAAGCACTACAGGAGGCTATTTAAACCACACCCAATGGATGAATCTTGCTTTGCGTTATTCTGCATTCTCTGCAGCAGAACGCTCATCGTGTCTTCTGCTTCTGATCCTGGGCCCAAGGGAACAAAGGCTTACCATCCTGGAATCCAGTCTTCAGCAGCACCTGTAAAGACAAAGAAAGAACAGGTTAGCACTACAGTCTTCAGTGGCAGCGCATCTCTTACCTGGTTCATCGGCTGTCACCAACGCCTCGCGCTGCATTCCGGCATCTGAAAGACAAAGGCTTACCTACTCTTCGCATGCTCCGGAGGTCTTCGCACTGCATTCCGGCATCTGAAAGACAAAAGCTTACCAGCTCTTCGCACGCTCCGGAGGCCTTCGGCGCTGCATCCCGCATCTGAAAGACAAAAGAAGGTGCGTTTAAAGACATTGGGCAACTTTATGACTCACGTGCCATTACTCCTTCCCACGCCGAATCCAGTGGGTATTCCAGCACCCTTCAGCTTCTCTAAAGCTCCGAACTTGTACCTGCAAGATAAAAGGGGACAGTTAGTGCGCATCGTGAAGCAGGCTACAAGCGCTTACTTACGTGCTTCCAGGCGCTTCTATTCCTCACGCGGGTTCGATCCTCAACTCTCATCAGCCCGCCATCAGCCATCGCCGGAACCCTGCAAAACAAGAGATATCATTACAAAAGACTTTTAAGACATTTGAAGTGCCCAGAACTTACCGTTCGTGCAGGTAACGACGGACAGCAGTCCTCTGAGGTCAAGAGGCCTGCACCTTTATCCAGTGAAGAAACTGGTTACGGCACCCTGCCCCGAGGCAGATGGAGAGCTCGGCGTTCACTTACCTAAGGTGAGGGTGTTAACCTTTGGAGTTCTACAGGAGAAGAGAAAGGGAAGAGGAGAGAGGCACCCAATAACCCCAGTTCATTAATCCCATATTTTCTATCTGCAGACATCTTACTCTTCGAGTCAGACATACAGTGCACAGAGGTCCACCCCAAAGAGCCAACCGTGTGTTACACATCACCTTTGAAGATACGGCATTAACCCAGTCAAGACCGGGGCCTCGGCGGGAATCAGGTGAGCGTTACAGAACGCAAAGCCTATCGCAAAACTCCCACCCAGGCGCTATGGAAACCTCGGATACCGACCAGCTAGCCCAGTTACTTGGGGAACTAAGAGCAGAAGTGCATGCAGCCCGTCAGGAAACGAATGCTCTAAGAAGGGAACTGATTATTTCCAAGGAGCGAACAGACGATCTCGCTAGACAATTGCTACAGTCACAAGCCGGACAAACTCCGTTACCCGCATCAGGGGCAAATCTTCCTTCAACATCCTCTACGAACCCAGTGCAGATCAACCTACCTGGGAATGTACCTCTGGCTCCGCCCGAACGATTTTCTGGTGACCCAAAGAGGTTTGCAGTATTTATTAATCAGTGCCGGTTGCACTTCTTATGCCGGCCAGCAGCCTTTCCAACTGATCAAGCTAAGGTAGCTTTCGTGCTTTCGTACCTTAGTGGCAATGCGGCAGACTGGTCGATCCCTCTAGTTAATCAAGATGATCCGGTTCTCCATGATTTTCGAGCTTTTCAGCTCAGTATGGAAAAACTGTTTGCAAGACATTCACAGGGGCAGGCCTTGGACAATGAGCTCCTTTCATTGCGACAGGGTAATCAAGACCTTTTGGCTTATATTGCGTCTTTCAACAGACTGATAGTGGAAACTCGATGGCCTGAGGACAAAAGGATTACGCTGTTTTATAGAGGTCTACGTGGAGAGCTCAAAGATGTGTTAGCCCAAGTAGTGAATCCCCCGCAAGACTGTTCGGACTATATTGACTTAGTCGTTCAAATTGACCACAGACTGCAGAACAGGAAGGCCGATCGTTCCAAGTTTGATGCTTGAGTATTTTCCAAACCACCAACTCCTACCAAAGGAGTAGACTCCGGGGAACCCATGCAAATAGGGGGCCTGAAAGGACCACTAACACAAAAGGAGCGGGAAAGGAGAAAACAGCTGCAATTATGCCTCTATTGCGGAAACTCGGGGCACTTTCTTCGAGACTGTCCGGTGAAACCAGCCAAGAAGGCAGTAGGAGCTGCAGTTACCAGGGTCACAAACTCTGAGCAGGGAAACGACCTCGCCCGACAAGAATAGAGGTCCTCTTGCCGAGCGTTAAAACCAGTTCCGGGACCTCGCATTTCGTGATACCTATGGTCCTCATTAGCCCTGAACATCCGGATCGATTACATGCGATTGAAGCTTACGTCGACAGCGGTGCCATCGGCAATTATGTGGATCATGAAATGGTTTTGAGGATGAATCTGACTCTTTGTCCAAAGGCTGTAAAGGACGAAAGGACGTCATTACTACGGTGGATGGTACGGAAATAGCCTCCGGACCAGTAACGGATACCACCCAAGAAGTGACGCTAGTAAGTCAAGATGGACACCATGAGAAGATCGTGTTCGATGTGATCAAGGCCCCCCAGTTCCAGATTATTCTAGGAATTCCTTGGTTAGAGAAGCACAATCCTCAGATCGATTGGCGAGCAAGAACGGTTCAGTTTCCAGAATGTGTCTCTACTTGTCACCCTCGACCTGGTGTTGCACTGGCAGCAATTTCCTCGGAGGCTCCTCAGTTACCTCCTGAATACCTAGAATTCCAAGATGTTTTCCGGAAGGATCAGGCTAACTCTCTACCTCCTCATAGGTCTTATGACTGCCAGATAGACCTGATACCTGGATCTACTCCTCCTTGTAGTAGAATTTATGCCCTCACCGAGCCTGAGAATCTTCACCTCCGACAATACCTGGATCAATACCTAGCGAATGGGTTTATTCGTCCTTCCAAGTCCCCTGCTTCCTCAGCTTTGTTCTTCGTTCCAAAAAAAGAAGGGGAACTTAGAACTTGTATAGATTATCGCGCCCTGAACCAGATCACCGTTAAGAATAGATATCCGTTACCTTTGATCCCTGAACTCCTGGACCAAGTCAGAAAAGCATGCATATATACAAAGCTGGATCTTAGAGGAGCCTACCACTTGGTACGAGTAAAAGAGGGCGATGAATGGAAGACGGCCTTCCGCACCAAGTATGGGCTATTTGAATATCAGGTCATGCCCTTCGGACTTTGCAATGCCCCGGCCGCCTTTCAATATTTTATGAACGATGTCCTCAGAGAGCTCATAGATATGTGTGTTGTTGTTTACATTGACGACATCCTCGTTTATTCTTCATCGGAAACTGAACATTGGAAACACTTGAAAATGGTCCTCGAGAGATTGCGTCAACACAAACGTTTCGCTAAGTTGGAAAAATGTGTTTTCAACGTGACTGAAGTTGAATTCTTGGGATTCATATTATCACCTAGCGGAGTGCGTATGGATTCAAAGAAGGTCGATGCAATTCTCAAATGGCCATCGCCATCCTCCGTAAAAGGTGTTCAAAGCATGTTAGGCTTCGCTAACTTTTACCGCAGGTTTATCCCCGAATTCTCTCGAATAGTCCAGCCCATCACCGCCTTGTTAAAGAAAAACAAACGTTTTGAATGGTCTACCGAGGCGGAACAAGCTTTCCAGAATTTGAAGACTAGATTTATCTCTGCACCGATCTTAAAACATCTTCGCCCAGAACTCCCCTACATCGTTGAAACTGATGCTTCGCGCCTTGCCATGGGGGCAGTTCTATCACAAAAGGACCCAGTAACCAATCAGTTGCATCCCGTGGCATTTTGGTCCCGCAAATTCTCGCCTCCTGAAATCAATTACACTATTACTGATAAGGAACTTCTAGCTATCAAGTCCGCCTTTAAGGCTTGGCGGCATTATCTTCTGGGGGCCCGACACACCGTTACTGTGATTACAGATCACCGAAACCTGCAATATTTGAAAACCGCAAAAGCTCAATCCTCTAGGCAACTCCGTTGGGCACTATTCTTTGCCGAGTTTGACTTCATAATTACCTATCGACCTGGTACAAAAAACGGTAAAGCTGATGCCCTTTCTCGGATGGGAGTGGAAGAACATTTGATCAATCCTAAACCTGTACCTATCATTCCCGAACAAAGAATTCTAGGTGTAATCGCCTCACAATCCATAGAGGAAGTTAAGGATAAAGCCAGGCTACTGGTAACTCCAGCAGACATACAGAATTGGCATCTGCAGGGAAAGGACTTTACGGTGAAGGACAACCTATTATATTTCCAAGAACGGTTATACCTGCCCAGCACAGATTTACAGAAAAAGGTAATCTCTTGTTATCACGATTCTTTAATGGAAGGACATCCCGGTATGACCAAGACCTCGGAAAAGATCAAGCGCTACTTCTGGTGGCCGTCTTGGAAAAAAGATATCAGAGACTTTATAATGTCCTGTGGAGTATGCGCCCAAAACAAGAGTCAAAAGGAAAAACCAGCTGGCCTCTTACGCCCTATTGACATCCCGCCTCGCCCTTGGCATACGCTTTCTATGGACTTCATCACCGATCTACCTCCATGCTCCGGATACAATACGATCCTAGTAATCGTGGACCTATTCTCCAAGATGGCGCATTTCATTCCACTCAAAGGCTTACCAACAGCAGCAACTATGGCCCGAGAATTTCTCGAAAATATCGTCCGACTGCACGGTTTTCCTTCAGTTCTAATTTCGGATCGAGGTAGTCAATTTATTTCTCATTTTTGGCGAAGTTGCTGTCGGTCGGCTCAAATTGATGTGAGACTTTCGACCAGCCACCACCCTCAAACCGACGGACAAACCGAGAGGACCAATCAAACTCTGGAACAGTATTTGCGCTACAACAAACTGAAAAAACTTGGAAAGATATCCTTTGGATAGCCGAATATGCCTACAATAACTCTGTCCACTCGGGAACTGGGAAGACCCCGTTTTTTCTTTTATACGGTAGTCACCCTCGAACCTCGGAGTTGGATCCACTCCAAGATCTTGGAACACCAGCTGTAGACCACCTGCATTCTACAATCACCCAAGCCTTTAAGGAAGCCGTTTCTCACCTTCAAAGGGCTAAAGAACAATACAAGAAAGGAGCAGACCAACATCGGAAGGAAGCCCCCCAATATCAAGTAGGAGATCAAGTCTGGTTATCCACCAAATATCTACCTCTAAAAGGACCACGCACATTCAACCCAAGATACCTTGGTCCCTATTCCATCACTACCATAGTAAATCCAGTAGCGGTCAAGTTGGACTTGCCCCCTCACATGAAGATACATCCGGTCTTCCACGTCTCTCTATTAAAACCCGTGCAACCTCAAACCCGACTAACTACATCTCCAAAACCTATTCTAGTTGATGGAGAACTCGAGTTTGAAGTCAAAAGCATCCTGGATTCCAAGATCTCCAAATCTAAACTATTTTACCTGATTGACTGGAAAGGCTACAGTCCCCAAGAAAGATCCTGGGAACCTGCAGAATATGTCCACGCGCCTCGTCTAATCAAAAGATTTCATCGAACATTTCCTAACAAGCCCAAACCCCCGGAGAAGCCCGGTTTGGGAGGGGCCTTGAGGGGGGGTGCTGTCATGATCTCTGCTTCCAAAAGATCAGGACTTGCCCGACTCCCTTGGAAGCAGACCCATAACCCCGGTTCAGAGTGCCAGCCAGTCCCAATTGGGAACTTTTGGACCCTGTCCTGGCGCCAGTGGCACCAGGCTCATAAAGATGCCCAGTCCCAGCGCTGGAAGCGCCGGGCTCATAATGCTTGGGTGGACTTACCTGCAGCAGACCATGCTGCTTACTTACCTGCCAGTTGAACCCCTGATCCTCTTCTGTTTGGGACTACTTTTCCTGTTGGGTGGGGCAGGAGCCACTCCCTAGGTTCAGAACACTGGAACTCTTCTGGAAAGCAGGAACTCTTTTCTTAGGCGTGGCTGTGGAAGGAGACACCTAAGCACTACAGGAGGCTATTTAAACCACACCCGATGGATGAATCTTGCTTTGCGTTATTCTGCATTCTCTGCAGCAGAACGCTCATCGTGTCTTCTGCTTCTGATCCTGGGCCTAAGGGAACAAAGGCTTACCATCCTGGAATCCAGTCTTCAGCAGCACCTGTAAAGACAAAGAAAGAACAGGTTAGCACTACGGTCTTCAGTGGCAGCGCATCTCTTACCTGGTTCATCGGCTGTCACCAACGCCTCGCGCTGCATTCCGGCATCTGAAAGACAAAGGCTTAACTACTCTTCGCATGCTCCGGAGGTCTTCGCACTGCATTCCGGCATCTGAAAGACAAAAGCTTACCAGCTCTTCGCACGCTCCGGAGGCCTTCGGCGCTGCATCCCGCATCTGAAAGACAAAAGAAGGTGCGTTTAAAGACATTGGGCAACTTTATGACTCACGTGCCATTACTCCTTCCCACGCCGAATCCAGTGGGTATTCCAGCACCCTTCAGCTTCTCTAAAGCTCCGAACTTGTACCTGCAAGATAAAAGGGGACAGTTAGTGCGCATCGTGAAGCAGGCTACAAGCGCTTACTTACGTGCTTCCAGGCGCTTCTATTCCTCACGCGGGTTCGATCCTCAACTCTCATCAGCCCGCCATCCGCCATCGCCGGAACCCTGCAAAACAAGAGATATCATTACAAAAGACTTTTAAGACATTTGAAGTGCCCAGAACTTACCGTTCGTGCAGTTAACGACGGACAGCAGTCCTCTGAGGTCAAGAGGCCTGCACCTTTATCCAGTGAAGAAACTTGTTACGGCACCCTGCCCCAAGGCAGATGGAGAGCTCGGCGTTCACTTACCTAAGGTGAGGGTGTTAACCTTTGGGGTTCTACAGGAGAAGAGAAAGGGAAGAGGAGAGAGGCACCCAATAACCCCAGTTCATTAATCCCATATTTTCTATCTGCAGACATCTTACTCTTCGAGTCAGACATACAGTGCACAGAGGTCCACCCCAAAGAGCCAACCGTGTGTTACACATCACCTTTGAAGATACGGCATTCACCCAGTCAAGACCGGCGCCTCTCCGGGAATCAGGTGAGCGTTACAATTCCTCGCTCTGACCGTGTTGTTAAATCGGGCAGTGGGTGAAATCAAGGGAAAGGTTTTTGCCTTGAGGATACTACAGTGAAGGTTGAGAAGAATTCAGAGCCATACTGTATCCTTTCATGCTATTCCACCTGTATCATTTTTTGGTGTATTAACTTGGTCCAGTTGATTCAAGGGTAACATGTCACCCACAGCCAAATGTCAGGCTCTGGTCAGTTTAGCCCAGTGTTGCCATGGATTCGCAGTGCTGCTTCATCTGACGAGGGAGTTAGATTCTCCCCTTTGGCCCATTCATATTTTCCAGGAGGCTGGTCCACTTGGGGAAGGTGATTCTGTTCCCAGGGGAGGCAGGGCCTTCTGAAGCCAGGGCCTGCCAAACCTGTTCTGCTGGCCTCCAAGTACTTTTATTTCTTTATTGTTCTTTTTTTTAAAACCAAAAAGCAAGTCTTTTGGGAATAAATATCATATATATATATATATATATATATATATATATATATATATATATATATATATATATATATATTTTTTTTTTTTTTTTTTTTTTGTGTTTAGTTTTTTTTAAAGCAAACCCCCATCACATTTCTAGGCAAGTACAAAACCTTAGTTTAACATTTCCATTTTTAAAAGGCATTTTCTTGTTTGGCAAAAGGACAATTTTACACATGGGTTAATATTCCTTGGATGTCACTTTACAAATTTTTCCTAGCATCTGTATTCTGAGCATTTCCATGGCCCTAGTAAATTTCTAATACACAGAAATCTGTTCAACGCAAGGGTCCTCTGAAATTGACATAAGCAAAGAGTTTGCCTGGGTTATTTTGTTGCAAAAAAAAAATAAAGCGTATGCCGTACGGCTTGGAGTGAAGTTCTCTGCTATTTCACAGATTTTGCCTGACACAACATGCCATTCAATGAGGAATTCCCCCAATTGCTGGTTTACACCTTGAACATGAATGAACATGGATTTGTCTTACTGGAACAAAACTGTGCAGTGTTGAAAAGATGGAAAGGGCATCAGTGCGCAGCCATTTTAAATGCATAACATTTTCTTTTTCAGTGGGAAGTTTTGAGCTGGCAGCATAGCAGCGCTGCCTTTGAATTCTTTTCTTTGGTGCACATGAAGAAAACACTGGCAGCCATTCTCGGGGTGTTCCATGTTCCATCTCGCCCCATATGTGCTTGGCAAAGACAACGCAGCCATTATTTTTGTAACTGCAAACCGCAGTTTTAATGCAAGGGAATAGCGCTCAGCAAAGCCAGCACAGTCATTCTGCTTGTAACTGCTGGAATGCAGTTTGGTGATGTAGGGGAGCTCTGCCTGGCTGGTAAATTTACCCCACAGATCCCCCCCCTGCTTTCCACGAGACTTCTTGTTGAGGGAGAGTAGGGCAAAGTGGGGTTCGGGCATAGTTCTTCTTCCATCAGGGAGCGGTATGCCACGATCCTCCCTTCGTCTTTTGTTGGAGAGTGTGGAGCGACACTCCCTTTCCGGGTCCCCGGGGAGGTCCTCCTTGGTCTACGAGGGAGTGGAATTAGTAATCTAATTGGAGATATATAAAAAACAGGTTTTAGAATCTTGCACTCAGTTTCCCCGGAAGGTTTGAAGAGCGGAACAAACCATACATTTTACATTCATCAGGGTACTTGAACAACACCAGCAACCAAATTACTTACAATGCAAAGATAGGATTAAACTTTCATCCCATATTTCCATTACATATTTCTTTCAATAACACTGAAGACAAGTACTCCCTGTTAGATAGATATACCTATGGACCTACCTATTCCCTTCTGCTTTTTCTTGCTTCTTATTCTCCAGGGGACTCCTCTATTTGACTTTCCTTGGGCACCTCAATCAGCTGCAAAGTGTGCCTGGGTCCACAACTCTTTAACTGATTAATGTGGGCCCATTTCTCTTCTGACAGATCTCTTTTGGGGATGCGGATTCTGTAGGCAACAGGTGAACTTGTATCTACAGTTTCAAAAGGACTGCGCCAGAAAGGGAGACATTTCTGTTCCTTAGTCTGGTTCCTTTGAAAATTGTACAAGTAGACCCTGTCTCCTACTTCATATTCCTTTTTGGTTGTTTTTAAACAATATTGAGTTTTCATCCCCTGTGCTGATTTTTACAGATTCCACTGAGCGTCCGCAAAAGCATGCTGAAGGTGTTTGCTTAGATTCTCAACATATTCATGAGTTGTGGAGGCGTTTATCAGTGTCTGCTCTTGTGTTCTATAGAGCAGATGCTGAGGTAGCACGATTTTTTGTCCAGTCATTAGCTAATTTGGGCGCAGAAGATAGTGTAGATTTGATGGCCATCAGGACAAGCGGTAATCGGATGCAACTACTAGACCCAGAATCTGCCACAAACTTTTTTAGAATGCTCACAATGGCTTTATTGTACCTCTCAACTCCCCCACTAGAGGACAGCGGTATGCAATATGAAGTTTCCTCCCACATCTTTGTCATCACTTCGCTGGTGAAGTGACTTCCTTGGTCTGACTCAATCCTTTGGGGTAGGCCGGGGTAGGCCAAAACGCGAGAAGATGTGGTTGATCATCAGGCAGCTGCTGTTTCTCCCTTGTAATTTGGGGCCAGAAGACATTCCACCAATTTGGTACTTGTTCCCCCTAGAGGAGCGAATCACGACCTGATGAAATCTACTTGTAAATCTGACCAAGGCAGTGTCATCCCCCTCTTCTAGAGGGGAGCTTGGTGTGTGAGTGAACTTGGCTGAAATTGTGCACACACAAGACACCCCTTCAAATATTTGTCGAGGTCCTGCCCCTTGTGTGGCCAGCATGCAACCTCCCGCAAGATTTCTAGAGTAGAATGAAACCCCTGATGACTGGCTGTGGCTGCGTCATGGGCGTAACTTAGCATCAGGCTTCGGAATGAGGTAGGTACCATCCACTGGTCCCAACCACAGATGGATCTCCTTACCAACAAACCATCTTGGATTCGGAACATTTTGGGACACTTCATCAACAACCTGAGGTCCTCGTTCCCAAAGTAATCGGTTTCCATCATAGGAAAGTTCTCAGGGTCCTCAGTGTGTTGATAACATTTCCCAATAATCGGATCCCCTTTTTGTGCCGTGATTAAATCAGCATCTGGGGTCTCCTTACTCCACTGGGCAGTTGAGAGTTCATTGTGAGCATTTGTCTGGGACCTGGTGACAGCTGTGACCTGGATTGCCCCCAACAGGGACTGGATCTTAAAGAGATCCCCCTGGATAACTCTGGTTTTGGCCAGCTGATCAGCCAGGTCATTTCCAGTTTTGTCTGGCCCCTCTATTCTGGAATGATCCTTAATCTTTTTCCAATAGAGGGTCATTCCATTAGAGGTGACCAGATCATCAATATTTTGTATGAGCTTTCCATGTTTAAGTGGGTTGTTATTGACACACAGCATGCCTCTGGTTCCCCAATTAATCAGGTGCTCCACTAACGCGTTCCGGACATAATCTGAATTGGTGATTATGACCAGTCCGTGGAGTTGGTGTTGGACGGCAGTGAGGATGGCCTGATGAACTGTCATCAACTCTGCCACCTGACTACTGCGGGGACCGATTTTGTACCCAGCAGAGGGTTCTGGGGTATCATTCACCCAGGCATTCCCAATGCCGGCAACCAGTTCCTTTTACCCCATTGTTGTCAACATGGTAGGAGCACCTGTCCACGTAAACTGTGGGCATTCCCTCGCACTTGTCTTCTTCATAGATTTTGTGCTGGGAATTCAGGTACGCCTCCATGTTGTCCTTGGTTTTGAGACTTTTATCCTCAAGACAGTTTTCTCTGGCACAATCATGCAAGTCAACCAGACCTTGCGCGAGGGGACTCTTCTTGTTTTGGCCATATCTGACCTCCACAGGAAAGCCTTGCATGGACAGAGTCCAGGAAGTAATTCTGGAATTACTTACATTTCCTGCCTGGATTCTGTAACTTTGGAGGTATTGCAAAGGCTGGTGTGGAGTCTCCACTATGATGTGCTCCCCCTGGATGAATGGGCGGTCATTTTTCAATGCCCACACCGTTGCCAGGAGTGCTTTCTTACAATCTTTGAATTTTCCCCCCACAGAGGATAAAGTCTTGCTTGCACAGTAGATGACTATATTGACCTTGTCATGCTTTTGGTATAATATTGCTGTCAAGCATGTATTCGAGAACCCTGTCGCCAAGTAGAACTTCTTGTTTTTGACAGGGTAAGCTAGATAAGGCGCTTGTGAGAGACTTCATTTGAGTTGCTTTACTACCTTGGCTTGTTCTGGACCCCACTCCCACTTGACCCTCCCTTCAACAGATGGACCGTGGTCTTGTGACCTCTGCGTAATCCTCAATGAACTTCCTGCTGTAGTTGGTCAGTCCAAGGAGGCTTCTTTGCTCATGCAGAGCTGTGTGGACTTCAAGTTTTAGTAGTGCTTCCTCTTTCTTCTCCTGGGGATAGAGACCTCAGGAGTTATTTCATGTCCCAAGAAGTTGACACGGTTCCTGCGCCACTGTGCCTTCTGAAAGGACAGTTTTGCTCCGGCAACATTCAACTGGGTAAGAACAATATGGATTTCCACTATGTGTTCCTCCACAGTTGAGCTTTTAATCAAGACATCATCCACATAGGCCAGGTTACCTCTTTCACCCAAGTCGGGCATGGCCTTGTGTAGGAAGATGTTGAATTTGCTGCCGGAGTTTATGCATCCGAAGGGAGTCCGGGTCCATGTGTACTGCTGCCCTCCGAAGGTAAAGGCCAGCTTGTACTGGTCTTCCCTAATGACGGGCACGGTCCAGTATCCATTTGTCAAGTCAATAGCGGTATATACCGCTATTGACCTGACAAATGGATACTGGACCGTGCCCGTCATTAGGGAAGACCAGTACAAGCTGACCTTTACCTTCAAATGTATATACATTTGACCCTTGGATCTGGGCCTCCATAGATGCAGGAGGCAAGCAATATTGCTTCACAAACACAGGAGTCATTCCAGGGTCCGTGGGAATTGTGGTAATATGTATCTCAGTGCGACCACAGTCGTACGAATCCACAGCAAAGATATCTTGGAAATCTAAGAACACCTGTCTCAACTTTTGCTTTTGTTCTTCAGTCTCACAGACATCAGCGAGGTTGACCCGCTCTTCAACCATTTGCCTGAAGCCTGCAAAGACTTCAGGTTTCGTGACCTCAGCGGCCTCCTCCAGCTGGGTGGAGAGGTCTCTGGTTAAAGTGTTGACCTGGATAGAGGGTTTCAGGTAGGAGTGGACCTGGAATATCATCTCATCCTGCCTGATGTCAAAGGTCACCTCTTCCTCCCCGTAAGGGCAGGAAGAGTACACCAGGAAATTCCCCCCTTGCCAGGAAAAGATCCTGTTCGGTAGTATGTCATTGTCACTGTCATCTTCATTCTCATAGCAGTCATTGGGGATTGGTCCTATGAGTTCATTTCCTAGATCCATGGAAAAATGCTGGTCATCAACCGCCATTCCAATAATGGTCCATACGCCCAGAGTCATACTCCTGAGGTCGCTGTTATCCACCACTATTGGAATGGTGTTGCTTTCTACATTGACTAATGGTGTTGGGTTTAACCCCAACCCCTTCTGTTGGAGATGAGCATTGAGGTGTACATAGGCGTCAGGATTTTGTAGTTTCTGTCCTCTTTTAATATTTAAGTCAAGTGGGAATTGTCGGGTCCGTCCTGGAATGGTAACCTCCTCTCTAATTTGAACTTCAACTGCATACAGCAGCAATTGGGCTGACCAAAATGCTTTTTCAGAATGATCAAAGCCCTTGGGATTGCCTCCTAGGCGGGACCAGGCCTTGTAATTTATAAGGTCCAAAGTAATTGCAAAACGATTGAGAATGTCACCGCCTAAATAGAATGCAGCAGAGACACCTCGCACGACCCAATAATAATGCTCTATGCTTTTGTCACCTATAGACATTTTGAGCATACACCTGCTAGGCAGGAGATGTTTCGAATTGGGAGTTTCCAGGCCCATTTCCCACTTATCAATCAATTTAAATGTGGGAATGGTTGGATCTTTTGCGAGTTTTCTAAACATGGCTTCAGTGATGAAGCTCTTTCTGTAGTTCAGGCACAATTGGAATTGGGCGAGAACAGACTCCTTCCCCTCATTTAACTGAATAGGAGGAACAGCTGTTCTCTAATTTTCTGAATGTCAGCTAAACTTTGAGCTGGTTTTTCATCACTTTTGACTATAGATTTTGGATTTTCAGATTGTGAATAAGCATTTCCTTCCAGTGTGGAATGCCACTCGAAACTGGAAGGAAGGTTGATTTTCAGGAATGGAGAGGGTTTCCCATCACCATTTTGTTGTCCTACAGTAATTACTGTAATGTCAGGTGTTTGATTATTTTGGAAATGAAACTCAATATGATAAGATTTTTTGTTCAACCATGTGGCATGTGCCATTTAAACTAACATGGTTGACACTTTGTTTTAATTTTATTGGCCTGTTAGTCTGAGTCCAGAGGACCTTGTTCACACAGCCTATTAGGGGAGACAACCTGCGAAGGATGTCATTCCCTAATAGACACAGGGTTCCCTCTGGAGTCACGACTATGACCGGGTGTTTCACCTTATGTTGCCCAATTTTAATTTCCAGATCCGCAGTCCCCCCGACAGGAATTGTCCAGGAAGAGGGGTGAGAGGGATCTGATGTCTCTCCCCCTTCCTGAATTTAGCTGCTCGAATGCTCTTTTTGATAGAAGAGTGGCTTTGGATCCAGTATCCACCAGTGCTGAAAATGCACATTGCCGTTGCACTCGGACAGGGGTGTAGAATCTACCTCCTTTCTCCTCAAAGGGGCAAAGGAAATAGGCATTTTGGGCAAGATGGGCGGTCAATTTCTTTATTTTGGACTCCGACACAGTGGGGCTTTGGACATTTTTCTGTGCCGGAGTCTGGGAATCCCCTTTTTCCCTTAGCTCTGTGTCTCCCCCCTTTACCTGGTGGCAGTCACTAGAACCAGTTTGTGGGGAGGATCCCTCCATTAATATTTTGTTCTCAGGATGACAATTATGAGGTTCAGGAATGGGTGACTCTGAATCAGTCCCCACACCCACCCAGTCTTCATTCATGTCTCTTGGGAGCCATTTTCTCTGGGAGTTCTCCCGTCCCTGAAGGAGAAGATGTTCTTCCCAGAATCCTCCAAGGATTCTTCCCCTTCAAACTGGAGGACACTGACTTCGTCCCCAAAATGGGTGTTTTTGATTTCTTTGTTTCTCTGACCCACCCTCTGTTCCCTGGCTTGCAGGTTTTCGGGGGCAAGAGATTTTAGTTCCGGTTCCAGGGTGTTCAGGGGCTTTTCATGGGTGAGGAAGGAAGCTTCCTCTACTGCTTTGCACCCCCCTTCCTCCTGTGCCTCTACCTCTGGAACAGGTGGGTTGTCGGGGTTCTCTCCCGTCATTGTTCTGGGGTGCCAAACCCTGGGTTTGAGAGGTTTTGAGCCGCCATGTTCATCTGAGAGTTTTGTTGAGCCCTCAACATGACACTCAGATCCTGTGTGAGGTTCTGGACCTGGCACTCCAGTTCGGACACCCGTTCTGGCTGGTACGGGGTTCTTTGCTCAAACCTAGGTGTTTCTCGGAAGGGGTAACTATCCCTTCTACCGGAGTACTCTGGGTATTGGGGATTCCCTTGATAACCCTCCACCCTTGGCCTCCCCTCTTCCGGATTGGGTGGTCTGGACTCCTGAAAGCAGGGAAAGAAAGGAGGGTTCTCCTGCAGGTTGAGGTTTGGAAGATACCAGGGGAAGAAACTTAACCCAGGATTTGGGGGATTACTGCCCCCCTGAGGGAAGTTAGGAGGGAAGTTTCCTGGGGCAGTACTCACCTGGTTGGACCCCCCCCTTCGACGGGGGAGTCCATACATACCCCAAGATAGGTATGTTGCCCTTATATCCGGGACAGATGCAATCAGGAGAGATAGGGGTCCCGTTGGTGGGGTTACCTACCTGACTACCACCTGCTGCTGATTGACCATAAGGCCTTCTTTGCCTCTGATTTGGCTGGTTTTGGGAAGGTGTGTTTTTAGGCCTCCCCATTTCTAGATCCAAAATGGGGGCAAGCTTCACCTCCGCCAGCTTAGCAGTTGCAGGGGTGTTGGTTGGTTTGCAGGTTTTTTTCTGGTTTTTGTTTTCTGCAGGTTTTTGGACCTCATAGATCCACGTAGCCTGCTCTATTACCCAGTCCAGGGTCCTGTCGTCTTGAAAATCCCTTACCAACGGAGACATTTTATATTTTGGGAGCACATGAAAATAGGTAGTTATGAATTCTCTAGTATTCGTGCGCACCCACCTGGTGGTTTGTGAAAAGGCACATTTTAGCTCCTGCACAAATTCTTTTGGGTCCTGAACCTCTCTGGATTGCAGATTGTAGGCCACTTTTCGAGCCTCCTGGGGGTTTCTGTGGGAAGAGAAGTGCTTCAAGATGGCCGCCTTATAGGTGGACCGCTTTGAATGATTCTGGTCTTCCAGCCCCGAAAAGAAGCTGGAATACTCTGGAGAGAATGTCCATTTGGCACAATACATGCAGTTCTGGCTATTTTTGATGTGAAAAGAGTCCATCTTTTGTTCATATAGTTCCAGATGCTCCCAGACAGAATATTTTGCATTTTTGTGATACAGGGTTATAACATTCCCAATAGCCTTAATCTGCTTAATGGGGTCATTCACCAGAGCTCTCTTTTGTTTATCGGCCTTCTTTTTCCGTATTACCTGAGTCCACTCACCCCAAGACTCAGAGCTGCTACTGTTTGAGGTCCCCTCTTTATCTTCTAGGCGCTCCTTGATTCTTTGAGCTTGTGATTTGCTCTCAGAATGGTGGGGCCTAGTTTCTTCTCCCCTGTTGTACCTTGGGCTCTCTGGATCACTCCCCTTGGACTCCCTCTTTTGAACAGAAGAGTGGTCTTCTGACTCCTCTCCTCTGCTTCCAGGGTTAGTGGAGGGTCCCTCCCACTGCCCTGTTTGGACGGAGGCTTTTAGAATGCTCTTTTGGGGCCTCATTTCATGCTGTCTTTCTGCAAAGTGAACCAAATGGTTTATTTATAAGTCATGCTTCTGTAGGTCTAGCTCCCTGAGTTTCTCCTCATAGGAGTCTTCCTGATCAGATATTTCAGCCATAACATTTCGGAATCTGTGCAGGGATACCCGTCCATCAATCTCTGATGGGCTGTGGCCTACCTGCTCAATCATGCTAGGGTTATTTAAGTCTGGCTGCCTCATGACTCCCAGTTCTTGTGAGCCGGCGGACATGAAGTAGCAGTGCCTTGTGCATACAAATTGGTAAATGGCTTTGAGGCCCTTAGTACAGAGGGCATCACACTGTGATCAGTTGTTGCCCTGTCACTCTCTACTTGTTCGGGGTCCCTCAAGTTTGATATTGATATTTTATTTCTATCGCGCTCGTACAAAAGTGTTTCAGAGTGCGACATGGACATGGACTTGGATTCAGCCTAGCATACTGTTTCTCTAACAGCTCCAGTTTCTCCTTTTCACCCCTATTTCCTGATGGTAGGCAAAGGCCTGAGCCTTTTGATCTGCTATCAGGGATTGCCTTACTTCTATGACCTTTTCTTGAGCTGCTACCTGACTTTGGAGTCCGCTGTTCTCCTCACAGAGTGTCTCGTTGTCTTTTTGTGCTGCCTGTATGGGCTGGGAATACTGGGCCAATTTTTCTTGCAGGAGATTCATCTTCTAGTTTTGCACATTTTTAGCTTGGGTGTTCTCTTCTAGAGCACCTTCCACTCGACTGGTGTGCCCCAATACTTTTTAATATTCTACTTTTAGTTCATTTAGTTTCTGGAGATCTAACTCTCTTTCATATAGATCTGTTTTTAGGTTGCTCACTTCCTGACATAGGGCATCTTTTTCTTGATGCAGGGTACCAGTTTGTTCAGCCAGGTCATCCCGCTGTTGTTTGATTGTACATGATGTCTGGCGTTCGTGTTTAAATTTTGTCTGGAGGTGGAGTTCTTTACTGATTAATTTACTATTCTCCTCTTCCAACTTATTGATCTGATTTTGTAAGATGGTTATTTGTTCTGAGCAGGTTCTGTTATATTTTAGTTATTGATTCAGTTTCTGTTGACACTCTTCCAGAGAGTCAACATTTGTCTGACACTCCACTTTTAATGCATCTAATTGGGATTCTTGCGCTGAATTATTTTGTTGTTGTAGAGCCAAGTCCTCTTTTAGCTGTTTGATGTCATTATCCAACCTTACCTCGGAATCTTGGCTCTTTTACAATTTCTCTCCTACTAGTTTTAGTTCAGTCTGGATTTGGGTTAAGAGCTCAGACTGGTTTTGCGCAAGGGTTCTATTTTCTTCATGTTTTGCCTCCATAACTCCCATATGGAGATATATGTAGGCAGTGATTCCGACCATTTTAATCTGCTCCTCTTTAATTTTCGGAGTCATATACAACTCGCCCAAGGCTTGATGTAATAGGCCACCGTCTTGCCACACATCCAGGTTCATGGCAGTGGCCTGTTGCATCGTTTTTTCTAGCCAGACCTCCTCATCTTGCTGTGCCCACTCCCCTCTGACAAATAATGTGTGCAGAAGGTGCCGCCTAGCCATGTTTATCTCTACTGTGGTCATTGTGGAGAGCGTTCTTTCTTAATGAATTTATTTATATAAGAGTAAACCTGTATTCTGTTGCTTTTTGTATAGTTCAGGGTTGATTTTACTTTATTTTTTACACACGGGCCTGATACTTAGGGTCTAAGTTTTCGGAAGGCGCTTTTACAGTGTAACACAGTTTTCTAACCACAAAAAGTATCACTACCTTTACGATTAGCCTGCTGTGTTAAGCTGTCACAGTTGGAAACACTGTCTCAAATCCCGGCACAAGCCCCCAATTTGTTAAGGATTTCAAAGGCATGGTACACTCCAGACCAGGACTCTTTCTACTGGCTGGCTGGGGATGCAGCACACAATTAAAACACTTTTATTTTATTTTATATATATATATATATATATATATATATATATATATATATATATATATATATATATATATATTATTTGCACAGGGCAATCAGTGGACAAGGAGCAGAATTCCTACAAAAAGAAAATAACAATCTACAAGCCAACGAGACTCCTCAGGTCAAGCAACGAAATCCGCCTGGAACTAAAACCAACCATGCCTCCTTCTACCACTTAGCTGCAAAAACCTTGAACAACATCCCCAAAGAACTAAGAAATAAGAAACACCAAAGATCACCTTAAATACAGGAAATTACTAAAAACCTGGCTCTTCAACACCACAGACTCAAACTGAAAACCGAAACAACAGAAAGAAAAAATAATGACTAAACTTAAGAGGACACTGACAACACACAGAACTGACTAAGAAACTCCCACCACAACTAGACAGGTAACGCCAAGTCATATAGAACACAAGCGACACCCATTAAGACAGAATCAACAACCCCAGACAATTCCAGCCAACATCCTCACTCGACCCATAAGTGCTACCAGGTACCACACTGTTATAGAGTTTCCCTATATGTTAGCAATCACCACACTCGAACTGAGCTGTGGACCTTAGCAGGTACACTAACCGGATGAGTGGAAAAGGAAGGCATCTAAGGTTATGAAGGAAGTTGAAGGAAGTGGAGGACAGATGGGAAAGGGACTGTGAATACCAGACAAGCCCAGATCAGGACAGAGGCACAGAAATGTCCCCACACCACTTCTGGGGAGATTACGCTAACCCAGCGCCTCACTTTGAGACAGAAATGCCAACTAACCAATCCACTAACAATTTCCCCCTCTGCATACACCTCTCAAACTCCAAACCAAACACAACCACAAACCTATAGCACTACAAACCGCACAAACCTCACTACATGGCAACAACAAAACAAAAACACACATAGACTCTCACAACAGTACACGAAGACTACTGGCTGCAAACACCCAAGGGCCAGCCAACGGACCCACCGGGCTGAGGCTGCCAACAGCACATCACTGCTTTCTTGCACTTTTCCAGCTTCCTGCGACTAACTCACCCTCCCTTTCCCCATTTTTAGAGCCGCCAGAGCGCCAGGGGACCACTCCGGTGGTGATAGTGTGTGGTACAAATGTCCTTTAACATTAACATAACATTACGAATTCAGTTTGAGAAGGCCCCCAACCCATCTCACACCCACCTTTACAAACAACCCGGGTCACAATGGACCTTGAACCAGGCCGGTTGGTGAAAATACAATATTTATTTATTTTAAAAAATTCAAAGAAATCATGCAATTTTTATATGGGGAAGCAATCACCAATGGGGTGATAATTACAATGAAAATGGAAGTGATGCACTTAATTGGCCTTCTCCTAGAACAATATCTATTTATTTTTAAATTCCAATGAAAATCACACAAATTTAATATAGGGCAGCAATCACCAGTGTGGTGATTATTACACTGTCAATTGATAGAATATACTTAGTTTGACCTTTTAACATCAGATATACAATACACAATTGAATAAAGGCAAGATTACTTTTTGGGAGGTGTTTGCTGATAGCACCACAGTTAGTATTTCCCACTGCAACACTCCCTTAAACCACTGTTAACCAAATTGTGTGTGGGTAGCAAGGAGTAGCAAGGAGTCAGGTATACTAGGCAATAAACTGAATAAAAATCCGACCTTCCACCCCTGAATGGTAGGCAAAATCGGATTGAAAACCTTTAAAATTGAGCAAAATAGCACTCGGAATTACTTAATATTTGTTTTACATGTGCGGTGGAATGAATAAGTCAAAATGAGTATAGCAGTATCAAAGATGTCAGAAAACTAGCAAACTATAAGGCAATGCACTAACAACGGGCATACAGTTCAGAAAATCAATTTGGAAGGAAAAACAGTGCAGCAAAATCACACGTGGAGAAATTGCAATTGCTGATTTTCACGGGTTTAAAATGACAAAACAGTTTGGGAAATGGGTTAAACAAGCAAAATCGCAAATCGGTTTTGATGCTATGGTACAAAGACACATCACAGGTAGGATATGAAAATGAAAGGGTAACTTTGAATGAAATGACAGTATGGGCTTTTTAAAGGGGAAAGAAAAATCGGTTTTAAAATGAACGCAGTTGCACAGGGAAAATCGGTTTCAAAAGGAAAATGACCAGTTGTACTAAAACTATATTTTCATGAATAGATTATCAAGAAGAGAAACGCTGCCTGTGAAAAGGGTTAAGCTGCAGTTTTAACCCCCTCACGCCGTGTGTCTCTTTATGTGGGAATTCATTAATTTATTCAAAATAGTACTAAGGACTTACACAACGGACTAACAGGATTGGAAAGAACAGCGCTAACACAGGGAGATCACTACAGACTTTCCCAAGAATAAGGTACACAGATGATTCTGACAATTTAAAGGATTTTTCTAGGGCAGTTTATACGATCTCTATGGGATTGGACCTAATACAAGGTAACAAAGCAAGGGATGTAGTTTGTGGTTACTGGGGAAGGGAAATACTCACAACAAGCACTTGAATAGGGTAGCTTGGACAGCAGACCGGGTTTCTGGTCACTGCAGACAGCGACGGGCTCTCCTAGAAGGGGACAGCTGGGCCTAGTCTGGTCATTGGATAGCGAGGTGCATCAGCTGGGCTCTCCTTGAATTATTGGGATTTTCGTGGGGGTTTTCTGAATCAGTGGTTCTGCCTGGATAGGGTCAGCTAGATCTGGCCTGGCAGTGGAATCTGGAATCTTGCAGGGTGAATCTGGAATGTCTGCATCTCTGGATGCGCGCGACCTGGCAAATTCAGAAGAGAGTCTAGAGCTCCCTCTGCCTTCCCCTTTTATAAGCACATGACATCAGAGGATTTTACTATAGGGGCTGACTCACGCTAGACATACCTCTAAATCGGATAGTTCAGGCTGCAAGGTTGCTTCCTCCCTGGAAGCAGATTGGACTGAAGGAGGTGACTCAGTTTTATGATGGGTGTTTTTTTTTCCAATGTGCTTTGTTCTACCAAAGTTACTTTTGCCAAAATCAGTTATAGAACAAAACACTCATATTTACAAATGTTATCATCAGGAAACTTATACAAGCAGACTACATAGTTTACAGGGCACATGCTGATCCAAATCCAAGACGGTGCGATGCTGTTTAGTCATTCTGGCAATCTTTCGCCATTTCCATGGAAAATATTTCACCTAAAATTGTACAATTTTATATATGTATACATATCATCACTGGTCCTGTTCTCATACATTTTCAAAGTTGTACCATGTATGTTTCCCCTAGAATTGACATTTTTCTGGCGTTTGCACCCCCCAACATGCTAGGAAAACCTACAATGTCTTATTTTAGTGGCGCGAACCTACCATTTAAATGGTCATAATTTCACATTAGTATATATTTTGATTGCTGAAATAAATGTCATAAACTGAATAGGCTCTGAAATCAACTGGGCTGGCTTTGTTTTCCAAATATGGGCATTCCTTTCCAGCCCACAGCCCAATGTCAGGCTCTGGTCAGTTTAGCCCAGTGTTGCCATGGATTCGCCTTTGAAGTCCTTAAGTTTAAGTTGAGGGGAGGTGTCACCAGGAACTCACACCTTTGTGCCCTGGCAGTCCATTGTCTTTGACTGGAGCAGTGCCGCTTCGTCTGACGAGGGTGCTAGATTATCCCACTTGGCCCATTCATAAGTTCCAGGGGGGCAGGGCCTTCTGAAGCCAGGGCCTGCCAAACCTGTTCTGCTTTTGGGAATAAATATCCTATATATATATTTTAAGGCAAACCCCCATCACATTTCTATGCAAGCACAAAACCTTAGTTTAACATTTCCCTTTTTAAAAGGCATTTCCTTGTTTGGCAAAAGCACCATTTTACACGTGGGCTAATATTCCTTGGAACACTGGGTATTCCCACACTTTGGATGCGCTGCCAGAACAAATCATTTTTCATGTGCTGCCGATGACATGTTGATTTACCAATCCTGCTGGTAATGTATATACGTACATTTCAATACCCTTGTTTGTTGTGTTCTCTGTATTTTATGTCCTGGATTACAAATGGGGACTTTTTGTATGCACTGAAAAATTGTACACAATAACTGTTGAACAGAGTTTTGCCTTGAGAAAGACCGAGAGAGGTCGAAACACGTGTTGGCACATCATTCTGTCATGTGACATCACATACTGGATGTGATGAAGATTAAATTTTGCAAAGTTTTTATTCACGTGTTATTCATAACATTTATTGCACAGTGAGTGTGCATGAGGACTTTTCAATATCAGGATGTTTCAATGATTTGTTCTGGCAGCGCATCCAAAATGTGGGAATACCCAGTGTTCCATATGTTTTGTTAAGTGGGTTTGAGTTGCCCGCTTTTCCCTCAGGGTGCAGCAGCCTATCCTTTGAGGCTAAACAGGGTCAATTCTGCAATATTTATTTGCTCAAGCGCTAATACACCTGGCACACCTCAGGTTTTCTGTTCTGTTTTCTAATATTCCTTGGATGTCACTTTACAAATGCGGTTATTCCTAGCATCTGTATTCTGAGCATTTCTGTTGAGTAAGAGGCCACACCAGGTATGCTCATGTGGAGATTTAATGTGCATATACAGGACAGATATATGAGACCCCCAACTAGCACAACAGCACAGCCCCAACTGACAAATACACGTCATAACAAATGCCTGGGTTCCACAGGCAGCACATTGTGACCTCAAACCTCTCATGCCCAATAGCAGCTCATCAGCAATGCAGAGCAACTTAATAGCAACCACTAAGCATTCCCACAATAATGACAGCCCATACATAACACGCCCCCTCCCTTATTTACAAACAAGAACAAAAGTAAGAGAGAAAAAAAAACAATAATAAATGAAAAACATGTTATCCAGAACGTAAGCAAGCATTGTAACATCAAAACCCAGGAAGTATACTGTGGCCTACTTCCTTATTTTAGCAACTCTTGATAAATTCCGAACTTGACCACTTTCTATCCTAACAGCTCCCTTGAACACTTGGACAACTCTAACAGGATCAGAATACATAGGATCCCCTTTTTTAGAAATCACAGGTTTCCTTATTCTGATCAAGTCGCCCACTTCAACAACCGTTGTCTTCCTCCTGGGAGACTTCTCATTCATCTTCTTGACCCATCTTTCTTTTCATCCTTCCATCCTCATCCTCACCTCCTCCACTACTTTATCCGTTTCTCTCGGTCTACCCAGCCACGCAGGTGACAAGAGTATTCCCCTTTTGTCCTCTCATCAGTTCAAAAGGGCTGACTCCTGTTTCAACACTAGGTGCCATTCGCAAAGCATAAAGACATTCTTTAACAGCAATCCTACGGTCACTACCACACGCACTCGCTCCTCTAATTCCCTCCATTATACATCATACATCGATGCACTCTCTCAATCATGCCATTCCCTTGTGGATAATACAGTGCAGTTTTCTTATGCTTTATTCCACATTTGTACAAATACTCTTGAAACTATTTACCAGTAAACTGTGGACCATTGTCCGTGAGAACACTCCTAGGCAGTCCTTCTCTCTCAAAAATGTCCTCTAGAAATCCCACAACAGATTGGCTTGTGACATCCCTCAAGACTTTAAACTCCGTCCACCTCAAAAACATGTCTATTAAGGCAATAACAAACCTTCCTCTTCCTTACCCATATCGACGGGACCCAGAACATCAATGGCAAGATCTTACCAGACACCTTCCGGTGCCATTGTTTTTATTACTGGCTGCACAACAGCTGAAATATTCTTTCCTGATTTGATGCAAACTCCACACTCTCCAACCACTCTCTCAATCTCACTATCAAAACACGGCCACCAATAATTGGCTTTTATGACTTCCTTGGTCTTGCAAACACCAATATGACCCTGGTGTGCGATTTCCACTAACCTCACTTTCAAACTCCCAGGAACAACTAACTTGTCCCAGCAATATAGTAGCCCATCCATCACTGACAATTCCAATCTCACTTCCCACAATGATCTTTCCTCACCCGACAACAATCTCTTCTCTGGCCAACCATCCCTGACAAAACCAACAATGCGTTTCCACCTTTCATCTGATTGTAAAGGTTCAGCCCACTCCTCCTTCTGTATCACCCCTTCCGTAGTGGCAAACACCATATTACCGACATCCACATACTTGTCCTCCTCATCATCATTAGTGTCTTCTACTCTCAATCTGGAAGCGTAATCCACCTGCACATTGTTTTTACCAGTACAACCTCAATGTTGAATTTCAGACATTGTAACCTAGTTACCCAGCAGGCAACCCTCCTTGAAACTTTACCAAGTCCTTTGCTTTCGAAAATTGCCTTTAAAGGGTTATGATCAGTTCTGAGTATGAATTCTTGACCCCACACAAATGTTTTGAGTTTCTCAATTCCCCAATGACATGCTAAGGCCTCCTTCTCTAGGACCGAATAGTTCAATTCAGCCCCTTTCAACATGCGGGAGGCATGAATCACCACTCCCTCAACCCCATCCGCTCTTACCTGGGGCATCACAACGCCAATGCCCATTTTGCTGGCATCCACAGAAAGGATAGTCCTCTTCTTGGTATCATATCTGGGTAATGGTTACGCCATGTCAATTCTCAATTTTATCTAATCAAATTCCTTCTGATAATCTCTATCCCACTCAAACTCCACGCCCTTCTTCAACAGTGCCCTCAAACTTGTTACTCCATCAGCATAGTTTTCCACAAAATGATGATACAATTCTATAGTACCTAAAAATGACCTCAATTCGGCCTTATTTCTTGGAACTTGCATTCTTTTAATCCCATCTACCAAATCTCTTCTTGGTTTCAGGCCCGCCTCCGATATTTCATGAACTAAATACTCCACAGCTTGGGTACAAAAGACACATGTTTCTCCTTGTAAATTTATCTCACGGTCTTTGAATATCCTTAAAATTATCTCCACCTTTTTTTTTTTAATGCCTCTTCACTTTTCCCACACACAAGTACATCATCTTGGAAACACCAAACATCACTCACTCCCTTTAGCAGCTTATCCATTACTTTCTGAAAAACCGATGAGGCTGATATCAGCCCAAAAGGCAAACGACGGAATTAATAAATTCCTTAATATGTAATGAAAGCTGTGAGTTTTCGCGATTCAATATCTAAATCGATTTGGTGATATGCACTTGCCATATCTAGCTTTGCAAAGAACCTCGCATTACCAATTCGACTCAACAATTCACCCATATTAGGGAGTGGGTGGCGGTCAGCTATAATACACCTATTCAATTCCCTCAAGTCTATACAGACTCTCAACTCTCCACTGTATTTTTTTACTACCACTACTGGGGAAATCCACTCTACAGCCTTAGCTGGTTCAATAATACCAGCCTTTTCCAATTTCCTTAATTCCTCCTTTACAGCTTCACGCATGGTCATGGGCAACGGTCTGAGCTTTGCACATACAGGCGTACTCCCATCCTTTAGCGTAATTTTGTGCACCATGCCATTGAGACACCACACACCATTGTTAAAATCGTCTGGGTATCGCGCTATCAAATTATTCACGTCACCTCCCATCTTGTCAGTCCCTACAACATTACCAATATTCAAAACTTGTTCTCTGCTATTTGGGTCTAGTTTGATCCCTAATCCTCTTTGTTCCCTCCACCCAAGTAGGGTCTCTACCTTCTTAGCAACATATATCTTACCATATGTCGTCCTCCCTTTAAAACAGAAGTGAGTCATACAACATCCCAACAACTCTATTTTTCCCCCATTATAATCTCCGGGATTCTTATCAGATGGAATTAGGTCTTCCATCCGACCACGCACTATGTTTTCATAAGTAGAACGTGACATTAATGTAATCTTTGAGCACGAGTCTGCTAACATTCTCACTTGCTGTCCATTCACCTTGACCCAAGCAGCGGGATGTTCGCACTCACCACCCTCCTAACATTTTACCATATTCACTGTGACAACCTCACTCTCAGACTCTTCACCTTCTCCTGACGACCCCACATCACATTCCTCAACAAACATGGTTCCCTTTCCCCCACCAATGCGCTAGTTCTTACAGCAATTTTCGAAATGCCCCCACCTCTTACATAAATGGCAATTAGCTCGTCTCCAAGGGCATATCGGAGAAGCTGATAAATGGCGTGCACTTGTGCACCTGAAACACAACCGGTCATCTCTCTTTGGGCCTCTCTGGGCACCATCCTTCTGAGTGGTTTTACCACCCCCCTGACTTCCCCCACCCTTGCCCTGGACAAAATCATTGCTTCTCGCATACTTGTTTTACTTATTTTTTTCCTTTGCACCTCCTTTCTTATTATCACCAATCTTCAACACTTCAATAGCTTGTGAGGACTTAGCTTCTCTAGTACCCAATTTTGCCACACATTGCAAAGTATGCTCTATTCTCTTAGCAATACCTATGACTTCCTCCAAACTAGGATCGTCTTTCAACCACACTTCCTCACGAATCCTATCATTTGAGCAGTGTAACATAAACTGATCCCTTATATGCTCATCCAACCCCCCACCAAATTTGCAATTTAGGGACAGATGCCTCAATGCTGTAATGTATTCTTCTACAGTCTCCTCATCATGTTGGAATCTCATTCCAAAATGGTATCGTTCCAGAACCATGCTGATCTTTGACTCAAAATGTATATCAAGTTTAACTAGAGCTGCATCAAAGTCATTTCCTCCCCCTTCCACATCCAATTCTGCAACATCCAGGAGCGTTTAATAAATTCTTTGCCCTTCATAGCCCAGAAAGTGCATCAACATGGACACTTTCCTCTCCGTAGACATCCCATTGCCACAGGTGGCCTTAACATAATGTAGAAATCACCTCTTCAAGGGACCCCACTTGATCCTAGGTGGGCCCGGGGTAGGCATAAACATCTGAGGCCCCGGAACCGCTGATAAAGCCATTTTAAATACTGTGCTAAACGAAACTCACAAAGAAATGAGAGTTCCCAATTATAACAAGTTATGAAGATCAGTACAAGGATACTGTGCTATACCTGCGGTATGAAATTACTCAGGAAATAGCACTGCACTGTGTTCCTCCTCACCTGTGCAAACACAAAACGCGATTCACAATCCTGCCGAGCAACACTTCACAACAGGGAGAGAGAAATGTTACTCTCCTCAATCCATGCCCATTCCCTAATGGGCCCTGGGCGGGGAGTGCAGGTGGGAACAGCTGATCCTTCCTCCGATCGAGGATATGCACATACTCCTTTGTAGCCGCCTTCCCTAATGGGCCCTGGGCGGGGAGTGCATGTGGGAACAGCTGATCCTTCCTCCGATCGACCGTAACATGAACTCCGACTCATTGTCACGTGATGTGACCAGGAGATAAGCTTCCTTGTTGCAAGGTGCAACGGAGCGCCAATATTACACTCCAATATTACGCTCCTCCCCTGAAGCATTGTCCCGTGATCAGCCTCCTACGAGGTGTGCCAACCTCGGAGATAAGGGGGCCAGTCCTGCTCTCCCCCCAGGATGCAAACACTATGCGTACAAGCCGCTCTTGATAGCAGAGCTGCCGGACTGCTCCTGATCACAGCGGGACGTGCGGGCAGCTGTCTCCTACTCCGACAGACACCATCGTACAGGCAAGCAATCCTCCTCCTCACCAGCTGCTGAGATACCGCAGTACGCGGCGCCTGCTGCAGACATCTGACAACTGACTTCTGTTCCGCCAGACACTAGGATCGGTCAGACGATCCTCCGGCTCCACAGCCGCCGAATCACACCTGGATGCTGCGCATGGTGCCGGCAGCTGTCCCCCTCCACCGGCTGATACTGCGTGGGAACTGTCAGCAGAGCCAGAGGGACAATAGTCGCTCCACACAAGGCACCAGGGTCGGGGGTCTCAAGGCTTGGTCAGATGCTCCGTCAGGACGCTCCTCAATTCTTACATCCCATCCTCATCGCCAATGTTGAGTAAGAGGCCACACCAGGTATGCTCATTTGGAGATTTAATGTGCATATACAGGACGGATATATGAGACCGCCAACCAGCACAACAGCACAGCCCCAACTGAAAAATACAAGTCATAACAAATGCCTGGGTTCCACAGGCAGCACATTGTGACATCAATCCTCTCATGCCCAATAGCAGCTCATCAGCAATGCAGAGCAACTCCATAGCAACCACTAAGCATTCCCACAATAATGACAGCCCATACATAACAATTTCCATGGCCCTAGTCAATTTCTAATACACAGAAATCTGTTCAACGCAAGGGTCATTGAAACTGACATAAGCAGAGAGAGAGAGGGCTTCTTGTGAAGAGTTTGCCTGTGTTATTTGTTGTAAAAAAAAGTAAAGCATTTGCCGTACGGCTTGGAGTGAAGTTCTCTGCTATTTCACATATTCTGCCTGACACAACATGCCATTCAGTAAGGAATGCCCCCATTTGCTGGTGTACACCCTGGATATGGATGAACATGGATGTGTCTTACTGGAAGCAAACTGTGTAATGTTAAAAAGATGCAAAGGGCATCAGTGCGCAGTCATTTTAAATGCATAACATTTTCTTTTTCAGTGTGAAGTTTTGAGCTGGCAGCATAGCAGCGCTGCCTTTGAATTCTTTTCTTTGGTGCACATGAAGAAAACACTGGCAGCCATTCTCGTGTTGTTCCATGTTCCATCTCGCCCCATATGTGCTTGGCAAAGACAGTGCAGCCATTATTTTTGTAACTGCAAACCGCAGTTTTAATGCAAGGTAACAGTGCTCAGCAGAGCCAGCGTAGCCATTCTGCTTGTAACTGCTGGAATGCAGTATGGTGATGTAGGGGAGCTCGGCTGAACTGGTAAATGTACCCCACATTGGTTTGATATACCCTGTTCTCTCTAAGGTAAACCTAATGTTGAATACACATCAAATCATTTTGGCTGATCTACCATCCACATTCCAATGAATTATGAATAATGCTATATATTGTTGAAGTAATGCATTGCTTGTACCTACTAGTGAGTTAAAGACAGACATGTTGAGCTTCAGCATTGATACTGCTCTACGAGACATTTCAGTAATAATACTGTTCTACAACACATAGGTTAGTTTGTTCTACAATCATTTTGGTGGGCCACTTTGTCTTCAGGTGTTCCTAGGTATATTACCTCTTGTCCTCTTTGTGCCCACAATAACTCTTTATAGCTATAGTGTGAGGAGTCAGAAGTGCGAGACGGACAAGTAGATGGAGTTTTCTAACAAGTAGCCACTTTATTAAATAATAAGAAAAGAAAGGTTTGTTGCTCCCGGCTATCTTTCTTGTAGTTTGTGAAATAATTATTACTGACACCTTGGTTAATATGAATTAATTTGTTTATTGTTCGTTGTTTTTCTGGGTGATTTTGTCTTTCAAATACATGTGTTTATGAAAAAACACTCTTTGGAACTTGACGAGCAAGTTAGGTCAGCCGACACGTGTTTCGACCTTACGGTCGTTCTCAAGGCCAGTTGCGGTTTGCTGTGTGCCCAAAGTGGGGTTCTGTAATATAAACTGTCCTTTACGGCAGTCCTGGCTCCTGTTGGGCCCTCTATGTTCCGTCTGGCGTCCAATAAACGAATTAATTCATACTAACCAAGGTGTCAGTAATAATTATTTCACAAACTACAAGCAAGATAGCCGGGAGCAACAAACCTTTCTTTTCTAATTTACCAAACTGGGGCTTAGGCTAAACCCCAAAACCGCTCCTGTGATCTTGCCTAAAATCGTAATCACAACATAATTGGAGCTCAGCACTGGCAGGTTCCATTCCTAGAGCCTAAAACTCACCTTATTAAATAATAAGGCTGAGAAAAACACCTTACTTTCCTTACCTATCAAACAAAGACTAAAGGAAAACACTCTAAAAAAAAATGGTTTCTGGCCCTCACACTTATACATACAACAACAGCATACAGGTATTAGATGGCTGATCAAACCCAATAATATACTAGTTGCAAACATACATTTTGTAAACAGATATCCTTGTTACCTGCGTCGGATCCCCCTTCCTCAGGATTAATACAGGATTCTCCAGATCAAAGTTCCAGTTAAGAAAGTTCTTTTCGTTATCCAAATTCTGCTTCAAATACAATACAAAATTCTCTTCACTCCCAAGCCTTCCACTTGGCACTTGGATATGTTAAACAAGATGGATCCCTCCCCCACTGTGATTGTTCAAAGTTTCCACAAGTTTCTGCTCAATAAACCAAAAGACTGTGGGCCTCATTACGAGAATCCCGCTAAAAGCGGAGTCATTACCGGCATGGAAGTAGCGGGTCTGTGCTCCCTTGATGCCGCTAATAGCGGCTGATTACGAGTGCGCGAGCATGCGCAAACCCTCATGCCGGTAATGGCCGTACCACCATGCCGCCAAAGGACCTCCAACCCTCCGATAGCGGCATCACGGGACCCGCCGATACCGCCTCTGCCAAGGAGCAACCCCTTAATAACGACCCGGTAATAACATCATGGTAATACCGGGCTCGTAACACCGGACCTGGAAGTAACGTCATTTCTTCGGAACGGGAAATGCTCCGGCAGCCATCATTAAAAACACAATCCATTGCCATCCTCCCAATCCGGCAGTGATACAGAGGAGTGAGCAGTGCCATACCTCCCAGCATGTCGAAGGCTACCTGCAAAACCACCACCCGCCTGCGCAAGAAGCGCTTCTCCAATGAGAGCTAAACATGCTGGCAGACACCCTTGCAGCCAATGCTGAAGAGGGTTTTGCTAATAACCTCAAAAGGGAGGTCCAGCTGAGGAACAAGGAAATCTGGGAGGGGGTCACACGCAAGGTGTCAGCGGTAGGGATACCCACCCGCACAGTCAAAGACTGTAGAAAAAGGTGGGACGACCTCCGTCTCAGGGTCCGGAACATCCTGACCAACAATCGCAGGGAGGCCATGGCCACAGGCGGGGGTGCCCACTCACCAGTGAAGCTGACGCGCTGGGAGGAAACCTGCAGCACGATCATCCAAAAGGAGGCAATAGAGGACTTTGGTGAAATGGAGACGGGTGCCGCGACATCTGGTGAGTGACCCTGCAAACCCCAGTAGGCCATACCATGACATAGTACAACTGGTGTGAAAGTGAGCCAAGCCAAGCCAATGCATGGCCCATCATACACGCATATACAAATTCATGTCCAGATGGAGGCCCAAACCATGCCACAATAAAATGCATGTTGTGTGCCAATCCCATTACCAACAGACACCCAACACAAAGGGACCATTTACATGTCATAGATCACAAAAACCTCAATACAATGGCATGCCACCTGGTACGCATCAGTGCCAAATGGAGACGCCACGGCTCATGCCAATATGCCCCCCCTTTGAAACTACCCTGTATGACACACCTATAAGATTGCAATGCATGAGAAATGATATACTGTGCAGCACCAACCCATGCATCTTGCATGCAACACCATCACTGATCCCCTACATCTCTTCTTCCCCCACAGGCTCTGATGCCCTGCATCTCTTCTTCACCCACAGGCACTGATGCAGAAGGTGAAAGTCAGGACCCTGCCCCAAGTCCATCTACATCCAGGGCCAGACCACAGGGCACTGGCCATTCCACCTCCGGGGCAGCACCGCTGCCCACTGTGCAACCCAGGGCATGTGCACAGGCCAGCCAGGCACATGAGGAAACCACAGCAGCGGACAAGACTGCGACCACTGAGCTGGCAACAACGCTGAAGGGGAGGCTGATGGCACCCAGTCCGCTGCCACAAGTTCAGTGGGTGAGACAGCAGCCACAGCCCCACTCAGTGATGTGGATGTGGAAGCGGAGGAGTATGTGGACCCTGTTGGAACAATCCATGAGGAATGTCCCCACACCTCAAGCCCCCTGTCTACCCCCCAACACACCACTCAGGGCACACTGCCCAGCCCCATTCTGGATACTGCAGTTCAACTGCACAGTCCAGAACTCACAACCACCCCAGAGGCTAGCCCTGCAATGGCCCACCCAGCCGCAGCACCCTCTACCTCCACAGCCCCCACTGACATTGAGGCGCGCCTGTCAAGGGCAGAGGCCCGGCAGGACTCGATGATCGAGCTGGTGCGCCAATATGTGGCCGTGAGGCCAATGCTGGGACCATTGCAGCCATTAATTCTAGTGCAGTCATGATCCGTGACAGTTTGGGGGCCGTCACGCAGGTCCTAACCAGCATGCTCCAACACATGCAGCGCCAACAACCTGCACCAGCGGTGCAAATACCATCCGCTTCCACCCCATCGTCCACACCTGCAAGCTCTGCTCCCTCCAGCGCTGTGCGGATGACAAGGTGCAGTGCTAGGCAGACCGAAATGCTGCCCCCGGACACAAAAAAAACACGGAAATAGTGTGGGGTGACAATGGGTGAGGGGGGAGGTGGTGTTGGCGGTGTAGAGGGGATTAAGGAGGTGTTCATTGATGGGTATGGAGTGTTTATTGGGGGTATGGGGTGTTTGGGGGGTATGGGGTGTTTGGAGGGCATGGGGTGTTTGGGGGGTAAGGTGTATTTGGGGGGTATGGGGTGTTTGGGTGTTTTGGGGAGGGGGGCAGGCTGTGAGTAGTGGAGGTGGGAAGCACTTTATTGTAAATAATCTTAATACACCTGTTGTGTTCAAATTCATTCAATGGCTGGACATTGTTCATTTTGTGTGTGTCCATTCAATTCATGACAGCGCACAGTGCCCAACTCCCCACACACCCTGTGTCCATGTCCACCCGGTCTCAGTGCTCAGTGTAGCACCGACACATAACCAGCAACGTCCCTTTGGTTCAGAAGTAATCGTCAATCAGTGGTTGGCATACAGCACGGCCATCTTGTGCATCACGTACTGGCAGGGGTGCTACTTCTCCTCCATCACCACCCTCAACATCCTCACCCGGTGCATGCATATCAATGTCAAGTGGCAGTGGTACATTTCTCCGGATGCACATGTTTTGCAGCATGACACAGACCATGGTGCTCTTTGCCACCTTCTCAGGGCCATAAAGGAGTGCTCCACCAGACCTGCTTAGGCAGTGGAACCGTGCCTTCAACAGGCCAAAGGTCTGCTCAATCACAACACGGGTACGGGTATGGACCCGATTGTACTCCTCTTCGTGCCTGTTACACGGGTTCCGCACAGGGGTAAGTAGCCACGGCTTTAAGGGATAGCCTCCATCACCTGCATAGGAGCACAAAGAGGTAACTGTGAGTCAATCTGAGCTGACACCTCTAGGATTCACAGCTATGGATGCAGCTATTTGTTGTGGACATGCACATGTCCCTGTATGTATGTACACAGGTTCATTAGATGCATTGTGTACTGCACTATGGTCTGCTAGTGTGGATTGCATTGTACAGATGATGCAGGGCGTTCTCTTGCATGCTGATGCGGATGTACTGTGGATGCAGAACGATGTCTTGCCACCATTGATTGCAGTGTATGCTACTCTGTTCCTAATCACACCAGCGACATTGGAATAGTTGTAATCATGTTTAGTCATTCATCGCTTGACATACCAATGGTGGCCTGCTTGCGCGTCTTGCATGTTGTCATTGATGTACGGCATTGGTCTTATGTATGGGATTGATGTGTCATGTTCAGGTCGGGCTGTTCAGGGCAACAGTGTTTAGCTCCGAGTGCATTTTCCACTCACCGCCCAATCCCACCCAGGTGGAGTATGCATCCCCCCATCCCACCCAGGCGGCGTATGCATCCCCCCCATCCCACCCAGGCGGAGTATGCATCCCCCCCATCCCACCCAGGTGGAGTATGCATCCCCCCATCCCACCCAGGTGGAGTATGCATCCCCCCACCTCACAACCCCGATGCACTGCCATGGCCCAGTCAGGCAACTTGGTAAGCAGCCAGGCACATCGTCTAGCATGTCGCTCCATGTAACAGGGTAGAATGGAGTTACGCAGCACCATGGCATCATGTGTAGATCCGGGATATCGGGCGCTACAATGTGTGATGATCTTGCAGGAGTCACATACCATCTGCAAATTGATGGAGTGGTATTGCTTGCGATCGCGGTACACCGCCTCTATTGTGTGAGGGACAAACAATTCAACAGGGTTGCAGTCGAGGGCACCAACGCAATTGGGCATGCCTGCCAGTGCATGGAAGCCTACTTTAGTGTCGGCAAGCTCCTGGGCAGTCCGTGGTAGGGATATGTGGGTGCTAGCATGCTTCAGGAGGGCATCCAGCACTTGGGTCAGCATGCGTGAAAAGAGTGGTTGTGATATACCATGCAGCTGGCTCACTGTGTGCTGGTAGGTGCCTGTGGCCAGGAAGTGGAGCACAGAAGCCACCTTTAGTAGCGGGGGGATGGCAGTGAATATTTCTATGAGGCTGACGATGTCGTCGTGTATCATGTCCACTATGGTGGTGATGGTGTCCTGGTCCAACCGGTACAGGGTTTGGATCTGCTCAGGGGTAAGATTGAATGGACTGGGTCTGATGCGAGGGATTGGTGGCTGCCTATGTGGTACAACTGACTGCACTGGTGGAACCTGCTGGGCCTGTCTCGCCCTCCTTCTCCTCCTGCGTCTCCTCTGTGCTGCCTGTTGTTGTAGCTGTAGTTGTTATTGTTGTTGCTGTTGTTGCTGTAGTTGTAGCAGTACAGGCATGTCCTCCAGCCCCATGATTGCAACAGCTAGTGGTATCATTTTGGTGTAGGAAGGGTGTGGTGTGTGGGTGTGCTCCTTTTGTTCTGGGACAGGCTCCATTGACTCCACCTGTGGTGATTGTGTGCACCTGTGGCAGTTACCTACACTACAAGTTGCTATTTACGGGTGGTCCACGATGCCGGTATTGCTGCCGGTATGCAGGCCCTAATTACTGCCTTCGGGATGCCGGTAAGTGCATGCCCGCGTAACTTGTGATGTCCACCAATTACCGGCATCCCGGTATTTCCCCCGCAAAGGGGCGCATGCATGCGCGCATGCCGGTAAGAGGTGGCACGGTATGGGCAGTGGCGGTATTGGCAGGTTGTCGGCTCGTAATGGCCCGGACACGTTAACGATGCCGGTAATACCATTCCGCCTTCCTTTTTTCATTACCTCCATGCTCGTAATGAGGCCCTTTGTCTTCACACTTCTAGTCCGTTTTCAATATAACTTTCCTTTATTAAAAAACACTTTTAGATTTCTTCTTTATAAACAATAAGGTTTGGTGGCACTAGAGAGCCGGATCCAGTATGGCGGTCTCCCTGTGAGCTCCGCTTACCAGCCCAAAACTATCCTGATTACCAGCAGTTTGAAGCCGTAGCGGTCTTGTTGGAGGGAGACTACAGCCGAAGTGAAGTATGGAGAGTGTGAGAAACCTGAAGGTATCTCCCTGACCGATCCCCGGGGATCTGTCATCCAGGTGACCATCGCTATTGGATCCAGTTCCTGGGGTGGACCAGTGAGGGCGGATCACGTGGATGGGGGATCCTCTGGGAGTGGAAGTGGGACAACGATGGGTGAGGCGCAGTATCCCTCTTCTTACAACACCTTTTCCCCAACCTAACATGTAGGACACTCAAACACTCTACCACCGCCCTCCCCTTTCTGACACAAACACTTTCGCACACCACGAAAGCCGACGGACAAACACCAAAGCAGTTTACCTGACATGTCCCAACACAGGCAAAGTCAAGCAGTTGACCAGAATCACAAATACCTGACGGCCCTTTCCCTTCCTAACAGGGATATAAGTTGGAGCACGAGAGCACAATACGAGCAAGGTAGACCACGCGGCGAGAGAGCTAACTCAGCACGGCAGTTCAAGAGTAGGAGAAAGATGGCACAAATCGAGAGGGTGACAAAGAGAGAAGTGACCTTGCCCTTTCCGAGCCAGGCCTGTGAAACCTCCATGGAAGCAATCGTACAACCATGAACAATAGCCAGCATGTGTTGCAGCAGTTGTCAATGTACACAGGGCCCTCCTGCACTGATAACTAAGCCGGGGAGAGACACATGACACCTTAGTACCGACCTTGACTCCAGAGAAAAGAAAAGCCAAGCGGTTCATCACAGCCGATGTGTCAAGGGGAGAGCCGATAAGAAACCGAACTGTGTTGAACAAAAGTAACAAACGGCTAATTGAAGAAAGCACGAAGGTCTGTTAATACGAGAGGGGAAAACCAGAGAAGAGTCAGGCACCACATGGGTGCTCGCTCAGGAAACGCTGGCCGATTACCCTATGGTTGAAACTGCTGTTACCAGAAGGTCTTGGGAAACACGGGAAAGGGTTCAAAGTGGTCATACAGGGGTTGTGTAAAATCCTCTGTACGGTGAAAAGTCTTTGGGCGACATATGATTGCAAAGTTAAGGGAAGTCAATCCTGCATCGTGAGAAAGTAGAAGAAATGATTTCATTGGGAAAAGGTGGCAAGAGTGAACCCGAGGGAGGGATGCCGATGGTAAGGGGTGAAGCCTAAAAACCTAGATGAACAGTGTGTTGACAGAGGTGAACCTGGCAGAGGGATGTCCACAGTGAACTGTTTAAAAAGACATTAAGATTTGAGATTGTGTTGAGAAGCTGTAGTGCAACCGACAGAGGGAGGTTGACATTCGAAGAGGGATCTGAGCGCGGAAGAGGGGATCCAGGAGTGAAAATCCATCACCCACCGAAAAAGGCCATAGTGAACCTGTGTCATGGTTCGCGGCCCTGGAAGCTATGGAGGAGATGGAAGAAATGGTAAAAGGACTATTACCTCCAGTAACACTATGCACGTTCTAGTCTTTCCAGCCTTTATAAACCTGGAAGTTGCTAACGCGCATGCGTTGCAACTTCCAGTGTTACGGGAAGTTTTCCTAGCGCTCTGGTGTGATTGTTTCCTCCCGCTCTCAGGCGGGTTTCCCTCCTTGTGTACTCGCTTCTTGCCTTCCCGCTCCATCCCTGTCCTTGCCTCCCGCTTACCTGCTTTCCACGCGGTACTCTTCGGAGGCTCGCGCTCTCTCCTTGGTCACGCCCCCTTCTTTGCTTCGTGCTCTGTGTTCCTGTGTCCGGTTCTTTCTGCTAGTTCCGGATAGAAATCACTGTTGCATGGTCTTCTGTGGAGCCGCTGCTATTCAGTCTACCCATCCAACCGTCTCCTGCCGATACTCTATCTGGACATCTCCTCTGGAGCCACGCCTCTGCACCGCAGTGCATTCTGGTGATAGTAGTCATCTGCTAGAATCTTCTACACCATCTGCCAGGGTTTTTCGGCAAGGCTTTTCCCTGGCCCGGGGTGGGCTCCCTGGAGTCCCCGCTGCCAGGCAAAACCGCATTTCTGGCAAAGTGGCTTCCGGTGGAGCCCATACCCAATACTCCAAACAGAAGGAGAGGACTCACAAGAAGGAGACCAGCGAAACCTGGCGACAGGGAAGAAAAGGAATCTCATCAGACGACACAGAAGACTCATCTACCTCTCATACAGATTCAGGTGAGGAGGGAGTTGGCGAGCCAAGCATAACTGCACAGACTAAATCTGAGAGATTGCAACGCCAAAAGATGGCCTCTCTAGAACAATATCAGGAAATGGTAAACGCCATTCAGGCATTAACCACAGAAGTACAGTTTCTAAGAGCAGATAATACTGCACTTAGGCAACAAGTTCAACAGATCCAACAGGCGGGACAACAAGTCCCACAACGGGATGACAACTGAGGAGAGTTGCCACCCATCCCACTGCCATGTGGGAAATATGATGGAAATCCAAAAAAGATTAAGGAATTTTTGGATGCTTGTACAATCCAGTTTACTTTTCGTCCTAGCACCTACGACTTGGATAGAACCAAGGTAGGATTCCTAATTTCCAATTTGATAGGAAATGCCCTTGCATGGGCCACTCCTCTGGTGACGAGTTCAGATCCAGTTCTTACAAACTATGCCACCTTTGTTCAAAGATTCCGAGACAGATTCGAAAGACCTGAAGTGGTGTATTCCACATTCGAAAACCTACTAGATATCCGTCAAGGCTCTTTGGATGTCCAGACATATGTTGCAGGGTTCCAAAGGATAGCTGCCAACGCCGGTTGGCCAGAGACAGCCCAACAAACTATCTTCATTAGAGGACTCCATGAGGATATCAAAGACGAGCTGGCGAGAGTAGCCAGACCAAATACTTTTCAAGAATTGGTATCCCAAGCTCTACAAATCGAGTTTCGTATGGCTGAAAGGAAGGCAGAAAGAAGAAGGCCACGACCTTCATATCAGTTCCAAACCCCTCCTCTATGCCTGAAAAGGGGCCCATGGAAGAACCGATGCAAATAGGAACCACTACTAGAGGACCATTATCCGCCAGTGAACGCAAGAGATGGAAAGACCTAGGGTTATGTATGTATTGTGGTTCTCATGGTCACCTGCTACGAGATTGTCCGGAAGTTCCTCCCAGACAGCAGGGAAATGAAAGACCCCAACCTTAAACAGGAAAAGGGAAGGGGTGAATAACATAAATCCCTGTCGCCTAGCACAGCCTCCGGTTTTGAACGACAACAGTTTAATGGTAATCAAGGTCCAGATCGAGTGGGACAAGCATGATCCGGTGGAATGTCTAGCCATGTTGGATTGTGGAGCCGCCGGCAATTTCGTGGATGATAAGTGGGCCCAGGACCACCAGATTCCTAGACGTCCCAAGATACGGCCCATACCTGTAGAAGGGGTAGACGGAAGCCCCTTAACCTCCGGTCCCATCAGTCATGAAACACAGGATCTAAAGATTTCGATGGCTACTCACCAGGAATAACTTACTTTTGATATAATCAGGGCGGCACATTTTCCGGTAATATTGGGGATACCCTGGTTGAGAAAACACAACCCCCACATAGATTGGAGTTTGAATACAGTGGACTTCAGATCCCAGTTTTGTGATCAACATTGTCTGATTACAGAAACATCACAGAGTAACACTGCATCCGTCATACAGTGTCAACATGGTTCCAGTACCATACCAGGAATTTATTGATGTGTTCACAGACACGCAACCTCGTCTTTTGCCACCTCATCGCAAAGAAGATTGCAAGATCGACCTGATTCCAGATGCGGTCATTCCCTTTGGAAAAATGTTTCCATTGTCTATCCCAGAGAAAGAAGCCCTGAAGGAGTACCTTGCAACCAATCTAGAGAATAGTCTCATCAGGGAGTCATCTTCATCAGCAGGAGCTTCTCTCTTTTTTATTTCTAAAAAAGGGACTACTGAACTACGACCCTTTATAGACTACAGAGGTCTAAAAGGTCTAACGGTACGGGACAGGTACCCTATGCCCTTGATGAAGGACATCATAGAAGCGGTCCATGGAGCTCGGGTTTTCACTAAACTAGACCTGAGAGGGGTTTACCACCTTTTAAGAATTCGTGAAGGGGATGAATGGAAGACGGCCTTCCGGACACCACTAGGCCATTACGAATACAGAGTCATGCCTTTTGGTTTAGTCAATGCACCTGCACAGTTTCAGCGGTTTATGGACAATGTTTTTGCTGACATGCTATTCTCCTCGGTAGTGGTTTACCTAGATGACATTCTGATTTATTCTGCCAGCCTGGCCGAAACATCGCAAATTGGTTACAGAGGTCTTACAAAGATTAAGAAGACACAGCCTACTAGCTAAGCCCGAGAAGTGCACTTTCGAAGCAACCACAGTACCTTATTTGGGTTTTATTTTATCCGCTGACAATATACAGATGGACCCAGCCAAGACTAATGCTATCAGCAAGTGGCCTGTACCCTCCAACATCAAGGAGGTTCAAAGATTCCTAGGACTTGCTAACTTTTATAGAAAGTTCATCCCAAATTTCTTGAAGATCGTCTTACCCATCACAAATCTGCTAAAGAAAGGAGTCAAATTTGTTTGGGATACCAGCACTGAACAAGCCTTCCAACTATTAAAGAGGACATTTGTAACAGCTCCGATGTTGAGACAACTGGACCAAACAAGACCCTTCATCGTTGAAACCGATGCCTCCCAAGGTGCAATTGGGGCTGCTCTCTTACAGAAGGAGGAAGATGACTTGGAACACCTAGTGTCCTATTACTCACGTACACTAAGTCCAAGCGAGCGAAACTATTATGTCCTACAAAAGGAACTTTTGGCCATTTGTCAATCCTGCGAAGAATGGAGACATCTCCTCCAAGGCTCTATCGTTCCTTTCTTGGTTCGCACTGATCATCGAAACCTCAAAGTGTTGCAACAGATGGAGTGTCGAAATTCGAGACATGCCAGATGGGCCTACTTTTTCTCACAGTTCGACTTTGTAATCACCTATCTCCCAGGAAAAGAAAACACTCTGGCAGACGCCCTTTCACGCAGTTTCTGTGAAGAAACAGAAGGACCACAAGAACAGGAACTTGTACTGGCAGGAAAAACATTCATCAACACTATCAACACTTTCCTACAACAGGTACAGGCAGTACAACAGAAGAACCAAAGCACAGGAACGTGCTTTAATGAGAAAGGTGGTCTTCTCTTCAAGAATTGTGCCCTGTTTTTACCAACCCGAGATTTACAAGTACAGGCTTTCTCCTGGTGCCTTGATATTCCATCAGCAGGACACAAGGGTCAGAGAGCCACGATCGAACTTACATCTCGTCGCATTTGGTGTCCTTCTCTGATCAAAGATGTTAAAGAATACGTAGCGACATGCCCAGTGTGCGCTCAAAACAAATACTCCTACCACAAACCATTGGGACTTCTTCAACAAGAAGCACTTCCCGACGGTCCTTGGCAACATATTTCCACAGATTTCAGGTGGTCATACCGCCATAATGGTCACAGTTGACTCCTTTAGTAAACTGGCTCACTTCTCTCCACTAAAAGGACTCCCTACTGCCAGTGTTACTGCAGAAATGTTCTTGAAAGACATAGTGAGGCTTCATGGTCTCCCTACCAATATTGTCTCAGACAGAGGCACACAATTTACATCCAAGTTCTGGACCGTTCTGTGCAACATGCTAGGAATTAGGAGATCACTTTCTTCAGGATTCCACCCAGAGAGCAATGGACAAACAGAACGCTTAAACGCCACCTTAGAACAATATATTAGGTGTTTTTGTAACCAAGAACAAAGCAATTGGTTTCATCTTATGCCTCTGGCCAGATTTCCATACAACAATACCATACATTCATCCATTGGAATGAGTCCTTTTAAGTGCACCTACAGGCATGATCCCAAGCATATTCCTCTCTCCGGTTTGCCTTCTACGAATACACCTTCAGTGGATCAATTACTGGACACAATTCAAAGATTACATCGTGATTCCTTCTCCAATCTCAAGAAGGCCCGACAAGATTGCAAAAAATTGGCAGATCTAAAAAGGAGCCCTAACCCTCAGTGGGAAGTAGGAGACCGAGTATGGTTGTCTACTAAATACTTACCCAGATGGGCCCATCCAGGAAAGTTTGCACCCAGGTTTTTAGGACCCTTTCATATTACAGCTAAGATCAATCCAGTGGCCTACAGACTGGATCTCCCATTACGCCTTAAAAGGGTCCTTCCAGTCTTTCATACGTCACTTCTAAAATCTTATATTAAGGACCCACATACCCAGAAGATAAGAAAACCACCTCAAAAGACTCTAGATTCTACTGAGGAATACGAGGTTTCCGGTATTTTGGATTCCAGATACAAGAAGGGTGTTCTGCAGTACCTGGTTTTTTGGAAGGGTTATCCGAGGACAGAGTGCACATGGGAACCTATTAGGAACATCTCTGCTCCTCGTCTACTACAGAAGTTTCATCGTCTCCATCCCGGAAAGCTGGGGGGAAGAGCACTGAAAAGGGGTCATACTGTCATGGTTCGCCGGCCCTGGAAGCTATGGAGGAGATGGAAGAAATGGTAAAAGGACTATTACCTCCAGTAACACTATGCACGTTCTAGTCTTCCCAGCCTTTATAAACCCGGAGGTTGCTAACGCGCATGCGTTGCAACTTACAGTGTTACGGGAAGTTTTCCTAGCGCTCTGGTGTGATTGTTTCCTCCCGCTCTCAGGCGGGTTTCCCTCTTTGTGTACTCGCTTCTTGCCTTCCCGCTCCATCCCTGTCCTTGCCTCCCGCTTACCTGCTTTCCGTGCGGTACTCTTCGGAGGCTCGCGCTCTCTCCTTGGTCACGCCCCCTTCTTTGCTTCGTGCTCTGTGTTCCTGTGTCCGGTTCTTTCTGCTCGTTCCAGATAGAAATCACTGTTGCATGGTCTTCTGTGGAGCCGCTGCTTTTCAGTCTACCCATCCAACCGTCTCCTGCCGATACTCTATCTGGACATCTCCTTTGGAGCCACGCCTCTGCACCGCAGTGCATTCTGGTGATAGTAGTCATCTGCTGGAATCTTCTACACCATCTGCCAGGGTTTTTCGGCAAGGCTTTTCCCTGGCGCGGGGTGGGCTCCCTGGAGTCCCCGCTGCCAGGCAAAACTGCATTTCTGGCAAAGTGGCTTCCGTTGGAGCCCATACCCAATACTCCAAACAGAAGGAGAGGACTCACAAGAAGGAGACCAGCGACAGGGAAGAAAAGGAATCTCATCAGACGACACAGAAGACTCATCTACCTCTCATACAGATTCAGGTGAGGAGGGGGTTTGGGGAGCCAAGCAGAACTGCACAGACTAAATCTGAGAACCTGATGGAGGGAGGCAAACATTCGAGAAGGGACTGAGCCTGGAAGGGGGGGAACCAGGGGTGAAAAAACAATCACCCCGCCAACATTAGAAAAGAAAGAGAAGGGATCTTTTGAATATTAACCAGCGTGGACCCGACGGAGTTAGGCTGGTATTCGAGAGGTGTCTGAGCCCGGAAGAGGGGGACCTAGGGGTGAGAAAGCATCATCCAAGTGCGAACAGAACCAGAACTTTTGTTTGTGTTTTTGTAAAAAAAAAAAGTAACTGTTTCAGGATTTTAGCCTAGAAGAGGGGGATACAGTGGTGAAAAGATATTACCCAACGTACAAGCAGAAAGGAACTTTTGTTTGTTATTTTGATACATCAGGTCCTCGGAGGCGAGAGACTTTTTTGTAGAAAAGAGACTTAACCACCAAAGGCCCTGATAGCTGAGATCGGAACTGTTAGCTCGTGCTGGGAAAGCTCAAGCGTGTGCTGTGCTCCAGAAGCCCACCTGTGCCCAAAATGTGGGAAAGGGAGCATGGCTAACACATACTGACTTATTATTTAAGAACACTTTTTTCTTAACTGTGAATCCTAGAGGATTACTGGACTGTGGACCACTTTGCGGCAAGATATTGGTGCCCGGGCGGTGGAGGCATTTGACACCCTGCAAGACAGCAGGAATCCCAGAGTCACGAGAGGGAGACTTCGGGGACCAGCGCAGTGTGTGGCTCGGTGGAGCCTGCAGGGCAACCTGGGGATCTCGCCCGGGACCATCGGGCAGCCAGCTTGGACCCAAATTTTGATCCGGAGTGGAGGGGAAGGTGGACCCCAGCAGTTGGCAGCTCATATTGAGTATAGGGTTGGAGGCCCGACAGGCAATGGAGTGTGCAAAAGTGGACCGGAGGAGTGGGTGCCTTGGCCCTGGATGGGCTGTGGTGTTGCGGATTGCCTCTCCATACCTCCCACTTTGTGAATGGGGCTGAACTTGCTGAGACAGGCTGGCGGGCCTGTGTGACCATACGCTGCATCGGTGAGTGCTGGCAAGGACTGCCTGTGGCCTGTGAGATTTTGCTGGTGTTGTGCTGGAGGCTGCCAAACTGTGTTAACAGTCCACACTATGGCGACAGGTGGCAGTACCCGACGCCCTATCAGCAAGTGATTCAGGAGGGCTGGAGACTGTGAAGGGGTGGTCGATCCATGCCAGGTGCCTGGAAACACTAGCCAACTGACCCTGTGGTTGCCCAGGGAGACGTGCACTCAATAGTATTGTAGTGACTATCTGTGTGTGAATAGTACGGATCATCTGGACTACCCCTTGACCCTGTTGGGATACCTGTGCCGAGTTTCTTGGTTGCGGCCCAGCAGACTTTGCTTTGGCTTTGATATGGGAAGACAGATAAGCTTCAGAAGAAGCTCTCCTTCGAGGGGGCTCAGCGGTCAAGACCTTGCAAGCTCCAAACCAACAAATGAATCAGGAAATATCAGAGGCAGGCTGAGTGCAGTGGCACAGGAGCCGAACCCGGACATCAAAACAATTATGTTGTAATTAAAAGCTGGAATTGGTGGCCTGGATGCTAAGATGGACTCTTTTGTCTAAGGTGGACATGCGACAACACTGTCACAATAAACATAACGACCGCCTCAATGATGTGGAGCATAGGGTGTCCGGTGTAGAAGATAATGCGACAGTGCTGGTGCATATTGTGGCTGCATTGGAAGGCCAACTCAAGGCAGTTTCAACCAAGAATGAAGATCTAGAAGACCGGGCCTGAAGGAACAACATCAGGTTGGTCGGAATCAGGGAGCAACAGGGCCAGTCCAGGATGGAGCACTTTGTAGAATCCCTCTGCAAAACAGTTTTCTGAGAAAGCGACTTTTCCTTCCTGTCTGTGGTGGAGAGGGCACACCGGGTCCCGGCGAAGAGGCCGATCCCTAGGGACCCCCACGGCCCATGATACAACGTCTCCTAAACTATAGAGACCGGGACTCCATCCTCAGGTTGGCATGGCAGAAAGGGGCCTTACAATATGATGGCGATAAGTTCTAGGTATTCCCCGATTTTTCAGCAAACATGCAGGCGTCCAGGAGATCCTTTACAGGAGTGAAGCGCAGGCTCCATGAAAATGACATCCAGTACTCTATGCTTTTCCCAGCTAAACTCTGGATCCAGATTGACAGGAAAATCCACTCTTTCACATCTCCAGAATCTGCCAGCTCCTTTCTAGATGGAGTGGAGAAAAGGGGCCAGATGTAACAATAAACGGTCAAGGATAGAGAGCGGAACAGAGGCAAGGAAGACCAAGTAAACCCCTGAAGGTCTGGTGTGATGAGCCGGGTCATGGAGACTTTACAGTGGAGTTGGAGCATTCAGTCATCGCCTGACCTATCCGGTGGACATGAGTCATTATAGACTGTGATGGTGTTATGACTATCCTAAGTTAGTTTGGGCTGGTTGCACTTGGTCTGGCACTTGCCCCATGCACAGCTTTGTTTATGGGGTGCGACATAGGGGGGGTGGGTTGGATCCGGGTAGGTTGGGTTGCCTGTCGGGGTGGGAGGGGTGTTTGTTGAGGGTGTGAGAGGTTGTTGGTTGGAGTCTGGGAACAGTGTGGTGTTGGCATACAGCCCGGAAGCTGTGTTTGAATCATGCGGAAGGGGACCGTAGTCAGATGCTAAGAGTGGGCAGCCCCATGAGATGGCATTTAAGGTGGTAACCTGGAATATTAGGGGGGAAATAATCCCTCCAAGACTAGACAAGTGCTGCATTACCTATGCAGACATAGAGGTGGTGCTTCTCCAAGAGACGCACCTGGCTCCTCAAACAGAATCTTGCTGGGCTTTGCAATGGGGCTGTCACAGATATTTCTCATCATACTCGACGTATGCCCGGGGTGTGGTTACACTGTTAAATAAGGCAGTATAGTTTTGAATGATATCAACTAGACAGGGTGAAGAGGGGAGGATGTGTGTGTGGGGTCTTGGAAGGTGTGAAGGTAACGTTGATAATTACCTATGGGCCGAATGTGGAGGACTGGGTGTCTTTTAACCTAGCTGAGTGCTATGATTCTACAATTATATGGGGAGGGGCCATGAACACGATGCTCGACCCTGCTAAAGACAGAGCCAGGGGTCATGGGAACCATCTGACGAGGTTCAACAAGTGAATTCAAGACAAATGTGAGATGTATGACCTAGTGGATGTGTGGAGGATGCAACATTGGGATGATAGAGACTACACATTCCACTCATGGGTGCATGGGTCAAGCTCCAGATTGGCAACCCATGAGTAGAATGGACTATTTGCTCTTGTCCCACACTGGGGGAATCTCCATGGGCCAGTGCACAATCCGTCCGAGGACCCTGTCAGACCACTTGCCCGTAACACTGGAATGTGGCACTGCCGGGGGAAGGGCAGGAGGATGTTCCTGGTGTTTCAAGTTAGATGCAGTGGGGGATGCAGTGTTCTGCCGGGAGTTACAGGATGAAATCGTGCACTTCTTTGACCACAATGCAGGCTCTGTCCGGTCACAGAAGGTGCTTTGGGAAAGTTGTAAGTGCTACATTAGGGGTATCTGTATGGCGAAAGAAAATGGAAAACACAGAACCATTATGAAGGATCCAGTGGCTAACGAAACAAAACTGAAAGAACTGGAAGGTGACTACCTCACCTCAGAAAACCCCAAAGCCCTGGCAGTGCTTAGGGTGGAGCTGACTAGGTTCCAAGACAATGCAAGTAGGGAGGATACATTTCTAGGCCGGGGTCAGCTGGTAAGGCAATATGGTGAAGGACAAAAACCAGGAGCCCTTTTGGCCAGACTACTTGCTGCTGATTAGGGATTCCCAAGGGGTGCCTCATTACGCCGACAATGAGTTTGCCGCAACATTCCGGACATTCTATGAATAGATTTATTCCTCTAGATACGTGCAGGAGGCCACAGCCTTGCAGCAGTATCTTGAGATGGCAGAGCTGTATTGGGTGGATTCACCGCTTAGGGAAACACTTAACCGGTAGGTACCTTTGGAGGAAATCCTTGCTGCTATACAAGAACTCCCGGGCTCTAAGGCCCCTTGTCTAGATGGTCTCTCTTGAGAGTTCTACAAAGTGTTTGCACCTATTTTGGCCCCCTGGCTGTTGCTTATATACGCTGAATGGGCGAGGCAAAGATCTTTGCCCTTCACATTATGTGAAGCTTCAATTATTCTGTTGCATAAGCAGGGGAAGCCTCCCAATGAGTGCAACTCATATCGGCCGATACCCTTAATAAATGTCCACAATAGGACTTTTGCAAAGATCCTGCCAACCGTCTCCTTCCCTTGATGCCTGGTCTGGTATTGGCAGGCCAGTCAGGATTTATTCCCAGGAAGAATACAACCTAGCCCTGTGCTGTTTCTTTGGGATCCTTTGGGTACTTCAACTCGAAACACAAGCATTGGCAATACTGCTTGATGCTGAAAGGCATTTGACTCAGTCGAGTGGCCTTATCTCTTCGCAGTTCTTCGGAAACCCGGCCTGGGTGAATATTTGATCTCATTGGTCTCACTCCTCTATACAGCTCTGGTGGCAAGGATCATGGTGGGACGATCCCGATCCGAAATGGTTGCAATGAGGCGGCGGACTAGACAGGGATGCCCTTTGCCCCCCTTCCTTTTTGCACTGGCAATGGAACCTTTGGCAGCAATGTTGCATGGTCAGCATATTCAGCGGGGCATACAACTAGGCCCTCATCGATTGATTATTTCGCTGTATGCTGACAATGAAGTATTATTTTTAAGTAACCCTACCTGTAATCTATCGCCGGTGATGCGTGAGGTGTTAAAACTTGTTGAGTTTTCTGTGTTACGGATAAACTGGAATAAATCAGTGGCTTTCCCAGGAGCACTGCACAGAATTAGTTCCTCTCTCCTGCGGGACAGCCGGCATTCAAACTGCTTACTGCTGCACGATTTTTGCACTTCCAAGCCTCAACTCTTACGACTCTCTCAGCACTGCAAATCGCTAGAAACACAGCGGCAGTCCTGGCATCTACTTTCTGCTTCTGCTGCTCACACTGCTGATGAGTTCTAATGACCTGTACCTGAAGTGGCATTACATATTCAAAAGTCCTGTTCAGGTGTGAGTCATTAGACCTACTAGAATGCGCATCAGAGTTCTGCCCCTCTGAGCTCCTCTTCCTCGTCTCAGTGCTTTGAGCATTATGGGACTTGAAGTCCCCAATGTTCTGAGTTATTTTACCCTTATTTGATTCAGTCTGTTTCAAGCTTTTAGCAAATATAGCTTTCAGAGAGGAATTCAAAGGAATTACTGGTTGGTTCTTGGTTCTATAGCTCACACCTAAGGAGGAATCATAACCATCAGAAATGATGGCATTGATTCTCTGATTTATACACGCATCATTCTCATGTTGACCATAGGAATTTTCAACACTGACACCTTGGATGATTTTAGGAAGGGAATTCTTATTATGACAACAGGACATTAGGTATTCCGGTATTTGGGAAAGCTCATCCTCAGAAGAAGATAAATACTGCATCTCTCCTAACAGAGTCACCCCAATACCTTGTGGTCTTCTCCTCCCAGGTGATCCACCCGACTAATAACACCCATAGGGTTAGGATCAGTTAGTGGCTGCCTTCCCCTGGCCACCGGGGAGGAGTCTTTAGTTTCTTTAGGGATTCTGTGTGCACTCAGCAGGATTCCTCACAATGGGATTGTTAAACCCATCAGTAGTGATCGCTCCAGAGCCCTATTATTAGGACTGGAGATTTTCCTCTATTTCTCTTGGCTGTGTGAGAAACCTGAAGGTATTCTCACTCCTCCTTGTAAGAAAGGCATGGTATCAAACAGTGAAGACAGACGCAAGTGATCACAGTTCAACAGTGTTTATTGAACTTCAATGGGTTGGTAAAACCTACATCTAAGGATGGGAGCAAACTACGACCATCAAATAATAATAACGTAGTCCTAGTGGAGTCTGTCAAAATAAACCAATTGGCAATCCCTACTTCTAAATACAAAAAAGTGTGGGATAACAATGTATGCAAAAGAAAAGTGTTCAAGAAATTATATGTCATGATAGTTGAGCAGTTAGCTTCCCTTCCCCACGTTTTCAGCAAGAGGCAAGGCGGCACCTGCTAGCTTCACACACACTGTAGCTTCCTGGCCAGGAGGTAACAGTTCAACACAAAGGCATCAGGGCCTTCCGCCAAAGTCCCTCACGCAACAACAGTCTCTTAAAGCAGAGGGACTGATGCAGCAAACAAAATACAAAAGTTCCTTCCCTTTGTCAAGGTTTCACTTTCACAAGTTCAAGACTGGTCTCCTTCCTTTGGGCTCAGACCACGGGTCCCCCTCGTCCGGGCTTGACCCCTTTTCTGCAATGTTCACAGTTTGGTCTCCCTCATTCAGGCTCGGATCATGGATCCCCCTTGTTCGGGATCAAATCCCTTTTTCCATAATATCCACAACTTGGTCTCCCTTGTTTAGGCTCGGACCATGGATCTCCCCCATCTGGGCTCAGATCCCCTTTTGATTCCTTTGTCAGGGTTTCACTTTCAGAAGTTCAAAACTGGTCTCCCTCCTTCGGGCTCGGACCACGGGCCCCCCTCGTCCAGGCCCTGACCCCTTTTCCACAATGTTCACAATTTGGTCTCCCTCATTTGGGCTCGGACCATGGATCGCTCTTGTCCGGCCTCAGATCCCCTTTTGATACCAGAATTGAAGACTTTAGAATGTGCGATGGGTTTTGCTTAAACCATTGCAGGACCACTTCGATTCACTTCAGACAATTTACACTTCGCATCGATTTTCTGCTTTTGTTTCCTTTTGTCAGGATACCGTAGATCTTTAATTGAGCATATTCACAGTGCCGGACCACTCTGTCAACGGCATTGTATCCTTTCTTCTAATGCTCAAATATTCACCAGCAATTTATCTTCACTCGCGTCTTTCATCACACACGTTTAGCAATGTGCCTTCCAGCGCTCGCTTTACAATGTTGCCACTTGCAAACTTGACTTCAACACTGACCGGTCTCCCCAACTCACTGGCTGTGTTGTTCTCTGTCGCTTCTTTGATCTTGGAGCCAAGGACGATACCATGGCATCTGCTGCTCCTCCTCCCTGCCTTGGTCAGTTATGCGGGAAGACCCTCGATATCTCCGACACACAATGCAGGATTCTTTAGCCTTGTTTCCTGTACTTATGTTTTCTGCCTTAAGGTTTTCTTGAAAGTAATGGCTTCCTGTCAACAAGGTCCAGGGTGTTGCTCCTTTCACTAACCTCTCATGCCCGGCCATCTTTCTCCCCTCGTTCAACTGCCAACTCGAAACTGCTGTGCCTTCCTGTGTTTTGGCTCACTCAGAGTGTGCTATCGTGATCCACCTTTTATCCGTGTGGGGAAGTGTAATGGAAGTCAGGTGGGAGTGATTGTCGATAATTGCCTGACCTCGCCTGACCATAGTATTGGGACAGGTAATTGTTAGGTCTGATTGAGGGAGACACACACAAACTGGTTTTGGCGAGCAGACCTTTTATTGTACACTTACAAGGGATCATGTAAGTTGCTCGTTTAGCGACCCCCAGTCAGTACGACTTCCACCAACTGATTGTCCCTGGAACCTTCAGCTGCAAGACTTCAGATTCCAAGTCACTAACTATGTACATTCAATAACAATATAATGTAACCAGTTGCATGAAGGTACAAGATAATAATCATGAAACCAACCAATGCATAGGGACTTCTAACAGTCATGTACACGGCTCGGGTGTGAGTCTGTTTTCTGCCAGAGCGGGCTGTCTGTGAGAAAGTGTTTGTGCAGGAAAATGGGGTTGGGGGAGGTTGAGTTTCTAAATATCACATTGGATAGGATGGGATAAAGGTGTTACAGGGAAGAGAGGGATACTCCCACTCCCATTCCCCGAGTACCCCTCACCCAGGCGATCCTCCTGCAATGGCCCAACCTCAGGAAGTGGACCCAAAAAAACAATGGCCATGTCCTGGCCACCTAGATGGCAAGTCCCCGGGGACTAGCGGGTGAGACACCTTCTGGGGACTCCCCCCCTGGATCCTCTTCTCAGGTGGCCAGGGAAAGGCCATCACTTTTCTTTTGGATCCTGACCCTGGGGGTGGAGAAGCGAGGGAGGATCACCTGGGTGGAGGGTCTTTGGGCATTGGGAGTGGGGGGCCCACAGCCAAGACATGGTATCCCCCTTTCCCTATTGACCACCAACCTACCCCTGCCCTGGCCTTTATTGGCTACTATAAAACAAGCTCCCCTCATTTCCCCACATTTCACATCTGAAAGTACTGGGGCAAGGACGAGGCGACTAAGAGTAATGAACACTCAGACTTCAAGTCACACTTTGGTCCACACCAGCAACCTGTTATGTGGTTACAGGTGTATAAAGGGAGACCAATGAGACAGAAGGGAGAGCAACAGTGAGGCCTATGTAGGCGAGACCAGGTGGGCCGCGCATGAATAACGAAGCGCAGTATGAATGAAAGCTTCAAACCAAGATGAGTTATTCATATTGAATACTGAACTGAATGAATGTTTAAAACAAATCTGAACTATGCATCTTGAATATCAAACTGACTGAAAACCTAAAATTAAACATGTTGATCACTGAGTTGAAATGCAACTTTATGGGCAAACGGAAAGGGCCCACATAAAAGCAACCTATGGGAAAAAAAGCAAGTGTGAAAGAGTGCAACAAAAGGTGGGACATGAACAAGAAGACCACCACAAAGTGAATCTTATGAATGGATGCAGTGCGAAAATGGCCAAAGAGGTACATGAGGTGTGTAATACGTTATGACAGAGCCACAAGGCTAACTAGCAGAAGCCAGAACAGTATAATACTGCACATAAAGTCAAGAGGCTGAAAAAAAGAGGAACTATATGCATCTTAATCTGTGCAAATGGGCTAATGCAGAAGAACCTGTGTGGGCTGAAGAAACCTGTGGGTCCTGGTTGTGCGACCTGTGATGGGTAGACCGTGTGGTCTGACAACTGAGCCTAGGCCAGTGATCCCTGTATTGTGAAAGTCATAGATATTGTGAAACACTCCAAGAAGTAACACTGGAAGTGAGCTTGAGACGCAAACTAGAGGGTCGGGTTGACCTGGAGCTAAGTTGAACTTTGAAAGACTCAAACTTTGGTGGCTATGTTGAAGTCTTAGGAAAGGAAACCCTGAGATTTAATGAACTGTAAATGCTGTCTTGAACAAAGGACCTCAAGACCCTTTTTGTAACTTTGAACTTGGTGAATGGAACTCCGAGGATTGTGTGGAACTGTTTGAACCTGAGTAAGATAATCTTAAGACTTTTGTGGAACTTTCTTGAACCTGGGAAGGGAAGCTGAAGAGAAAGCGAAGAGCTGGGAGAAGCTCAGACTTTGCGTTGAACACCATTCCTTTGATTATTGACATCCCTACACGTTGTTTAGCTTTAGTTGTGAGGACAAGGATAGGTTTTGGACACAGACAGACTTTTAAGTTGAACTCTTTGACTCAGATATTCCTTAGTTTCATTCATTTAGGGAAATCCCACCTTAGTAAGGGCAAGCAATGGCTTTCTACCATTCTGACATTTGAGTTAATAAACTATTTTGTTGTAAACTTTGAATCTGTTGTCATGATGCCTTCACAAATTGTTTCCGGAGTGGGATGCGGCTCAAGCGATACAAGTTGGGGGACCCTAAGATTTGAAAGCTAAGTGCCAGAGCATCAGACCCCACAGTAGCTACTAAGGCCTCTATTGGGTTTGACATCTGTAATAGTAGGGATGAGACAATTCCTTGAGTCGAAAGAAGATTGATACCTACTGACTTAATACTAATTCCACCCCCTGATATGTACATCAGACTAGCAACCAAATTGGGGCTGGCATGGAGGCTTGGAATCGATGTATTAGTGGGAGTAATAGACCCAGACTTTAGAGGTGATGTTAAGGTATTGCTACAAAATCACAGAAAGGACTCATTCCAAATTCATCAAGGGGATAAAATCACTCAAGGGGTGCTTGGGAAAGCAGTATTCCCTATGCTCAAGGAAGAATCTGGGAAGGAAAGTACAGACAGGGAACCCAAGGCTTTGGAGAAACCGATGAGACATCTGATGGCCCTCCCAACCCTGAACCAAGAAAAGCTAAAGGGGAAGAGCCCGAGACATTTACAGATGTAGCATTTGCCTTACGAAACAACCTCTTATTAGCTGAAGTATTTTTACAAGTGGTGTCGGAGCCAGAGGGCGGGGTAAAAGGGGGGACCTTTTTTCTTTTTTAAACATGGACTTCTTTACAGAGGAGACGCCACTTCAGAGGGCCTGGTAAAAACACAGTTAGTGGTCCCTAAAAGTCACAAGCAGGTGGTCCTAGACATAGCCCATTCACATCTGACAGGGGGACAACTAAGACAATCCAAAACTCAGACACTCATAGCGAACAGGTTCTGCTGGCCCGGAATCCACAATGACATAAAAAAATATATTCAAGCGTGTGTAATCTGCCAGAAAACTAGCACTCACATACCACCACCAGTTCCCTTAAATCTGTATTCAATAATAGAGGCTTCATTTTCCCGGATTGGTATGGACATTGTGGGACCCCTGGAAACTTCCAAATTGGGGAATAAATGCATTCTGGTTATTGTAGATTACACTACGCAATATCCAGAGGCTTTTTCCCCTGAGGGCCAACACAACACAACAAATCCTGAAACACCTTCTCCCTTTCTTCTCTCGGGTAGGATTTACAAAGGAGATATTGACTGACCAGGGCTCGACTTTCATGAGCAAGTTTATGGGGGAAGTTAAAGAACTGTTGCACATCACCACCCTCAGAACATCTGTGTATCATCCCCAGACAGATGGCCTTGTGGAAAGATTTAATAAGACCCTCCAAACAATACACTGAAACCACTGAAACCTAGTTGAGCAGGATGGTAAGAACTGAGATCAAATGATACCCTGGGCCTTTGCAATACGGAAGAACCCTCAAGCCTTAACTGGATTTCCCCGTTTGAACTCCTTTTTGGATGAGACCAGTGGGATGTCGTGGACATGTTAAGAGAAAAATGGGAAGAGAGAGAAGAGGCCCCAATTCCACTCTCCCAAACGGCAAATAGATTGAACGAACACATGACGGCTGTAAGATCTTTACTCCATACTCACATGATTAAAGCACAGGCGCAACAAAAGACCTCTTATGATAAAAAAAGCTTCATTGAGGTCCTTTTTCATAGGCCAGAAGGTGCAGATACTATTGCCTACATCTGGAAATTAGCTAGTTTCCAAATGGCATGGGCCATACGAGGTACTGGAACAAATGGGTCCCTGTAATGATAAGATCTCACAACCAAACTGCTGTCTTAAAACCCAAGTTTACCACATAAACTTATTGAAGGAATGAAGGGAAAATGTCATGCCTGCGCCATGGGCGCATCCATTTACGCTCAATTTGGACTATATGTTTATCATTTATTTACAACAGACTCTTGGATCTATCTATATTTACTTTGGAAACTTTATTTCCCATTTGCGAGACTTTGCTGCTTAATTATTATTTCCAACTAACTACGCATACCATAATGCACCTGGCTACAAGCATTGATTCCTGGCTGTTCCTATTGGTTATCAATGGAACTACACCCCCCAGAAGCCCTAGAGACTTGCCCTGCTTCCACCAGCCCAGGAACAGAAAGGGAGGTGGCCGATTGCCTGCAGGTGTGTTTAGCCAGGTGCAACCAATTAGCCTGCCTCTGTGCTGGGCTAGGCAGTATAAAGGCTGCTGCCTGCAGTGGCTCAGCCTCTTGCATCTGAGAGTTCTTCCTCCACCTTTTGCTTCTTTCTACGGATCTTGTATGCTGCTTACCTTCACTCCTGCTTGGACCCTGCCTTGTTGCTTGCTCCACCCTGCTGCCTCCAGCCATAGCCTTCCAGGCTCCCTGCCTCACAGCCCTGCTCCTGTGGGCTCTCCACACTGCAGCTGATCACGCTCTGCTGCCTTCCAGCCTTCACCCTTGCCCTGCCGGGCTCTCCACACTGCAGCGGATCACACTCTGCTGCCTTCCAGCCTTCGCCCTTGCCCTGCCGGGCTCTCCACATTACAGCGGATCACGCTCTGCTGTCTTCCAGTCTCCGCTCTTGCCCTGCCGGGCTCTCCACATTACAGCGGATCACGCTCTGCTGTCTTCCAGTCTCCGCCCTTGCCCTGCCGGGCTCTCCACATTACAGCGGATCACGCTCTGCTGCCTTCCAGCCTTCGCCCTTGCCCTGCCGGGCTCTCCACATTGCAGCCGATCACGCTCTGCTGCCTTCCAGCCTTCGCCCTTGCCCTGCCGGGCTCTCCACATTGCAGCGGATCACGCTCTGCTGCCTTCCAGCCTTCGCCCTTGCCCTGCCGGGCTCTCCACATTGCAGCCGATCACGCTCTGCTGCCTTCCAGCCTCCGCCCTTGCCCTGCATACCCTCTACATTGCAGCTGATCACGCTCTGCTGCTTTCCTGCCTCAGCCCTTGTCCTCTGGGCTCCCTGCCCTGCAGCCTGCCTCACTCCGGCTGCCTTCAGCCCTTGTCCTCTGGGGCTCCCTGCTCTGCAGCCTACCTCTCTCTGGCAACCTACAGCCCTTGTCCTCTGGGCCTTCCTACTTTGCAGCTTATCCCGCTTCGCTGCCTACTACCTACCTTTTCCGCTGGGTTCTCGGCCTAGCAGCTCTCTACAGTCCTCTGCTACCTTCTACGTTCATTGGCCCTGTCCCTCAGGGTTCACTCCTTACTGCCCGGCCCTTTCGGGATCCTTGCCGTGCAGTCTGCTTTACTCTGCTGCCCTAAGCCCTTTTCCTCTGGGCGTTCTACCTTACAGTCCTACCCCTGTGGGCTTACTCATTGCTTTCCTGCTCCTCTGAGCTCTCAACCTTGTTCCTTACTGTCCTCTGCTATCCTATCCTGTTACACGACTTTCCTTTCATTTCCTTCTGCTAGTTTGCTATCACCTCATTTACTGGATTTGTCTGTAGTATCTTCTCTTGTACTGTTTGTAGACCCTTTTGTACAGAGCTTGTCTGTTGGTTCCCATCAGTCAACCTCTGCCCCTTCCCTTGTCCTGTTTCTACATTACAGACATCCAGAGCTGCTGTTCCAAGTCATGAGCAATCAGCGTGGGCCTCTGTTATAGCAAACTGTGCAGAAGGCTAGAGTATTTCCAAGGTTCGTGGAATACTCTTTTCCTATATCTGCATACACCCAAAGAGGGTATTCATTCTGTATCTTTTCCCTTGCTACTCTTGCCTACTCTTCGTTCTCTTTCCTTTCCGCTGTGTGTGTTCTTGTCTGTCCACTTTATTTGGCACAACAACCCAAACCCTTTCTGGGTGTCCTGTGCCACTCTTAATAGAGTGCCATCCCTGACAGAATGCAAGAGCCAAAACTTTCTTGTTCCATAGGCCGGAAAGGCACACACAGAACAAAGATGCTTTCCTTTCGGGTAAAGAAACCTTTGCATAAACCTATGGTTTCCCTAAAGACAGCAAACAAGAATCTTAGTCTAAAGGACAGTCTCGCCTCAGTAAACAAAGATTTACAAACACGGTACTATACTCACTGGCTAGCTGACCCTTCTTCCATGTACAATTATTATGATATCTGCGACTATGACCCGCAGTCCTTATCTGTTGCAGAGCTACAGCAAGATAATGAATTCTTACAGATCTTGTTAAACCAAACAGTGAAAAACACTCCTGCGTCTTCTGACGAGCCTTCTAACACCGCAACAGCCAAGGATATAGCACTCATTGTGGGAGACTCTTAACCAGAATACGCTGTTGCCAGAGTGATATGCGCAAGATCAGCTTGGCAAGCTCCCCAGAATGCTGGAAACCCTTATTTGACAGGACAAGGCAGTCATTATCCTGAGGTTTGTGCATCTGGTCCTGGGTACAAAAGACCTATAATAACCATCGGTTGTCTTAATGCTTCCACAGTATCTACTAACCACAATAACCCTAAGGTCAGTCTTCCCATTGCTACAACCGAATTTTCTGCCACACCAGCTTCTGAAGCTTTAGATCAAACTAATGATACTTACCTGCTACACGAACAACTCCTACGCCTTAAAAGAAAGACCGAAGACCTCTATGATGACTTTGTTTATTTGCATTATAAGAATCTTATGAAGAGACACAAGTCACCAGACCATCTGACACTATGTCCAACACCTGACATCTTATCTTTAGAGATCGACATGATAAGGCCTGGAATTGCCATACAGAAAAGTATACAGACTTATACCAAGCAGATGGAAGACCTAAATATAGCATATGTATCCCTTCTAAAGACTGACACAGCTCTTTCACCTTCCAGCCACAGAAACTCAGCTTGTTGTACTGACAGAAAAGAATTAACTCCTCTGGTGGGTCAAATCACGCACACAGCCATTACACCACAAAACAAGGGTGGTCGTCTGATTGGAAATCCCTCTGAGTCAAAGGATGGTTCCGCCCTCACCCTTGCCTATTGTCCAGTACTCACACTTACAACCTCTTCTGAAATGACAATGGCAGCTGAAGAGACTGGCGCAGTTCACACCGAGCATGCTGAGTTGGCAAGCGGGGCTTGCCAAAGTGTGGCTGTGCTATCAGACAACACTCTTGAGCAATCAACATCTTCAGTTTCTTCGATACCCCCTGAATCGCCAGTGGTTGTGGTACCCGATCTACCAGTAGTTGCAACACCTGAACTATCTGTAGCTGCTACAGCACCCGAACTTCCAACTGCAATCCATGATCTTCCTGCTGCTGTGGTTCCTAAACTCCCTGGAACATTTGAGACTCCTCAAGTCTCTGCTGCAAATCTTGAGGTTGCTATAGCTACTGTGATTCCTGAAGCTACTGCTAATTCTGATGCTCCCGATGCCCAGATTTCTACTTCCTTCGCAGCTGTGCTCGCTGCAGCAGAATCCTCTGCTACACAACCTGATCCCTCAGCACCTTCTCTTCCTGATCCTACATCCGCCATGCTAACTGTTGCAGGGTCAGCGAAGGGTTTTCCTGTTAAGACTACTGCTCCAGTTGTTTCTGCTGGTGTATCTATAGCACTAAGACTGCCAGACTCTACTCTACCAGTCTCAGGTGCGTTCCAGCCCGCCGGCTCTCTCATGACACCCACACACCCAGTTGCTACCGCCTTGATACTCTCTACAGCCATTCAAGACTCTCACCTTGCAACCCGTTTCTGGTGCTTCATGATTTGCCTTTTTGGAGTAAGACTCTTGTACGGTGTGACAGACATTCTTCCTATAGGTCGGTCTTGAGGGAACCTGGAGAGGGGCCTGGAGAGGGGCATACTGTCATGCCTGCGCCATGGGCGCATCCATTTACGCTCAATTTGGACTATATGTTTATCATTTATTTACAACAGACTCTTGGATCTATCTATATTTACTTTGGAAACTTTATTTCCCATTTGCGAGACTTTGCTGCTTAATTATTATTTCCAACAAACTATGCATACCATAATGCACCTGGCTACAAGCATTGATTCCTGGCTGTTCCTATTGGTTATCAATGGAACTACACCCCCCAGAAGCCCTAGAGACTTGCCCTGCTTCCACCAGCCCAGGAACAGAAAGGGAGGTGGCCGATTGCCTGCAGGTGTGTTTAGCCAGGTGCAACCAATTAGCCTGCCTCTGTGCTGGGCTAGGCAGTATAAAGGCTGCTGCCTGCAGTGGCTCAGCCTCTTGCATCTGAGAGTTCTTCCTCCACCTTTTGCTTCTTTCTACGGATCTTGTATGCTGCTTACCTTCACTCCTGCTTGGACCCTGCCTTGTTGCTTGCTCCACCCTGCTGCCTCCAGCCATAGCCTTCCAGGCTCCCTGCCTCACAGCCCTGCTCCTCTGGGCTCTCCACACTGCAGCTGATCACGCTCTGCTGCCTTCCAGTCTCCGCCCTTGCCCTGCCGGGCTCTCCACATTGCAGCGGATCACGCTCTGCTGCCTTCCAGCCTTCGCCCTTGCCCTGCCGGGCTCTCCACACTGCAGCGGATCACACTCTGCTGCCTTCCAGCCTCCGCCCTTGCCCTGCGTACCCTCTACATTGCAGCTGATCACGCTCTGCTGCTTTCCTGCCTCAGCCCTTGTCCTCTGGGCTCCCTGCCCTGCAGCCTGCCTCACTCCGGCTGCCTTCAGCCCTTGTCCTCTGGGGCTCCCTGCTCTGCAGCCTACCTCTCTCTGGCAACCTACAGCCCTTGTCCTCTGGGCCTTCCTACTTTGCAGCTTATCCCGCTTCGCTGCCTACTACCTACCTTTTCCGCTGGGTTCTCGGCCTAGCAGCTCTCTACAGTCCTCTGCTACCTTCTACGTTCATTGGCCCTGTCCCTCAGGGTTCACTCCTTACTGCCCGGCCCTTTCGGGATCCTTGCCGTGCAGTCTGCTTTACTCTGCTGCCCTAAGCCCTTTTCCTCTGGGCGTTCTACCTTACAGTCCTACCCCTGTGGGCTTACTCATTGCTTTCCTGCTCCTCTGAGCTCTCAACCTTGTTCCTTACTGTCCTCTGCTATCCTATCCTGTTACACGACTTTCCTTTCATTTCCTTCTGCTAGTTTGCTATCACCTCATTTACTGGATTTGTCTGTAGTATCTTCTCTTGTACTGTTTGTAGACCCTTTTGTACAGAGCTTGTCTGTTGGTTCCCATCAGTCAACCTCTGCCCCTTCCCTTGTCCTGTTTCTACATTACAGACACCCAGAGCTGCTGTTCCAAGTCATGAGCAATCAGCGTGGGCCTCTGTTATAGCAAACTGTGCAGAAGGCTAGAGTATTTCCAAGGTTCGTGGAATACTCTTTTCCTATATCTGCATACACCCAAAGAGGGTATTCATTCTGTATCTTTTCCCTTGCTACTCTTGCCTACTCTTCGTTCTCTTTCCTTTCCGCTGTGTGTGTTCTTGTCTGTCCACTTTATTTGGCACAACAACCCAAACCCTTTCTGGGTGTCCTGTGCCACTCTTAATAGAGTGCCATCCCTGACAGAATGCAAGAGCCAAAACTTTCTTGTTCCATAGGCCGGAAAGGCACACACAGAACAAAGATGCTTTCCTTTCGGGTAAAGAAACCTTTGCATAAACCTATGGTTTCCCTAAAGACAGCAAACAAGAATCTTAGTCTAAAGGACAGTCTCGCCTCAGTAAACAAAGATTTACAAACACGGTACTATACTCACTGGCTAGCTGACCCTTCTTCCATGTACAATTATTATGATATCTGCGACTATGACCCGCAGTCCTTATCTGTTGCAGAGCTACAGCAAGATAATGAATTCTTACAGATCTTGTTAAACCAAACAGTGAAAAACACTCCTGCGTCTTCTGACAAGCCTTCTAACACCGCAACAGCCAAGGATATAGCACTCATTGTGGGAGACTCTAAACCAGAATACGCTGTTGCCAGAGTGATATGCGCAAGATCAGCTTGGCAAGCTCCCCAGAATGCTGGAAACCCTTATTTGACAGGACAAGGCAGTCATTATCCTGAGGTTTGTGCATCTGGTCCTGGGTACAAAAGACCTATAATAACCATCGGTTGTCTTAATGCTTCCACAGTATCTACTAACCACAATAACCCTAAGGTCAGTCTTCCCATTGCTACAACCGAATTTTCTGCCACACCAGCTTCTGAAGCTTTAGATCAAACTAATGATACTTACCTGCTACACGAACAACTCCTACGCCTTAAAAGAAAGACCGAAGACCTCTATGATGACTTTGTTTATTTGCATTATAAGAATCTTATGAAGAGACACAAGTCACCAGACCATCTGACACTATGTCCAACACCTGACATCTTATCTTTAGAGATCGACATGATAAGGCCTGGAATTGCCATACAGAAAAGTATACAGACTTATACCAAGCAGATGGAAGACCTAAATATAGCATATGTATCCCTTCTAAAGACTGACACAGCTCTTTCACCTTCCAGCCACAGAAACTCAGCTTGTTGTACTGACAGAAAAGAATTAACTCCTCTGGTGGGTCAAATCACGCACACAGCCATTACACCACAAAACAAGGGTGGTCGTCTGATTGGAAATCCCTCTGAGTCAAAGGATGGTTCCGCCCTCACCCTTGCCTATTGTCCAGTACTCACACTTACAACCTCTTCTGAAATGACAATGGCAGCTGAAGAGACTGGCGCAGTTCACACCGAGCATGCTGAGTTGGCAAGCGGGGCTTGCCAAAGTGTGGCTGTGCTATCAGACAACACTCTTGAGCAATCAACATCTTCAGTTTCTTCGATACCCCCTGAATCGCCAGTGGTTGTGGTACCCGATCTACCAGTAGTTGCAACACCTGAACTATCTGTAGCTGCTACAGCACCCGAACTTCCAACTGCAATCCATGATCTTCCTGCTGCTGTGGTTCCTAAACTCCCTGGAACATTTGAGACTCCTCAAGTCTCTGCTGCAAATCTTGAGGTTGCTATAGCTACTGTGATTCCTGAAGCTACTGCTAATTCTGATGCTCCCGATGCCCAGATTTCTACTTCCTTCGCAGCTGTGCTCGTTGCAGCAGAATCCTCTGCTACACAACCTGATCCCTCAGCACCTTCTCTTCCTGATCCTACATCCGCCATGCTAACTGTTGCAGGGTCAGCGAAGGGTTTTCCTGTTAAGACTACTGCTCCAGTTGTTTCTGCTGGTGTATCTATAGCACTAAGACTGCCAGACTCTACTCTACCAGTCTCAGGTGCGTTCCAGCCCGCCGGCTCTCTCATGACACCCACACACCCAGTTGCTACCGCCTTGATACTCTCTACAGCCATTCAAGACTCTCACCTTGCAACCCGTTTCTGGTGCTTCATGATTTGCCTTTTTGGAGTAAGACTCTTGTACGGTGTGACAGACATTCTTCCTATAGGTCGGTCTTGAGGGAACCTGGAGAGGGGCCTGGAGAGGGGCATACTGTCATGCCTGCGCCATGGGCGCATCCATTTACGCTCAATTTGGACTATATGTTTATCATTTATTTACAACAGACTCTTGGATCTATCTATATTTACTTTGGAAACTTTATTTCCCATTTGCGAGACTTTGCTGCTTAATTATTATTTCCAACAAACTATGCATACCATAATGCACCTGGCTACAAGCATTGATTCCTGGCTGTTCCTATTGGTTATCAATGGAACTACACCCCCCAGAAGCCCTAGAGACTTGCCCTGCTTCCACCAGCCCAGGAACAGAAAGGGAGGTGGCCGATTGCCTGCAGGTGTGTTTAGCCAGGTGCAACCAATTAGCCTGTCTCTGTGCTGGGCTAGGCAGTATAAAGGCTGCTGCCTGCAGTGGCTCAGCCTCTTGCATCTGAGAGTTCTTCCTCCACCTTTTGCTTCTTTCTACGGATCTTGTATGCTGCTTACCTTCACTCCTGCTTGGACCCTGCCTTGTTGCTTGCTCCACCCTGCTGCCTCCAGCCATAGCCTTCCAGGCTCCCTGCCTCACAGCCCTGCTCCTCTGGGCTCTCCACACTGCAGCTGATCACGCTCTGCTGCCTTCCAGTCTCCGCCCTTGCCCTGCCGGGCTCTCCACATTGCAGCGGATCACGCTCTGCTGCCTTCCAGCCTTCGCCCTTGCCCTGCCGGGCTCTCCACACTGCAGCGGATCACACTCTGCTGCCTTCCAGCCTTCGCCCTTGCCCTGCCGGGCTCTCCACATTGCAGCCGATCACGCTCTGCTGCCTTCCAGCCTTCGCCCTTGCCCTGCCGGGCTCTCCACATTGCAGCGGATCACGCTCTGCTGCCTTCCAGCCTTCGCCCTTGCCCTGCCGGGCTCTCCACATTGCAGCCGATCACGCTCTGCTGCCTTCCAGCCTCCGCCCTTGCCCTGCGTACCCTCTACATTGCAGCTGATCGCGCTCTGCTGCTTTCCTGCCTCAGCCCTTGTCCTCTGGGCTCCCTGCCCTGCAGCCTGCCTCACTCCGGCTGCCTTCAGCCCTTGTCCTCTGGGGCTCCCTGCTCTGCAGCCTACCTCTCTCTGGCAACCTACAGCCCTTGTCCTCTGGGCCTTCCTACTTTGCAGCTTATCCCGCTTCGCTGCCTACTACCTACCTTTTCCGCTGGGTTCTCGGCCTAGCAGCTCTCTACAGTCCTCTGCTACCTTCTACGTTCATCGGCCCTGTCCCTCAGGGTTCACTCCTTACTGCCCTTACGGGATCCTTGCCGTGCAGTCTGCTTTACTCTGCTGCCCTAAGCCCTTTTCCTCTGGGCGTTCTACCTTACAGTCCTACCCCTGTGGGCTTACTCATTGCTTTCCTGCTCCTCTGAGCTCTCAACCTTGTTCCTTACTGTCCTCTGCTATCCTATCCTGTTACACGACTTTCCTTTCATTTCCTTCTGCTAGTTTGCTATCACCTCATTTACTGGATTTGTCTGTAGTATCTTCTCTTGTACTGTTTGCAGACCCTTTTGTACAGAGCTTGTCTGTTGGTTCCCATCAGTCAACCTCTGCCCCTTCCCTTTTCCTGTTTCTACATTACAGACACCCAGAGCTGCTGTTCCAAGTCATGAGCAATCAGCGTGGGCCTCTGTTATAGCAAACTGTGCAGAAGGCTAGAGTATTTCCAAGGTTCGTGGAATACTCTTTTCCTATATCTGCATACACCCAAAGAGGGTATTCATTCCGTATCTTTTCCCTTGCTACTCTTGCCTACTCTTCGTTCTCTTTCCTTTCCGCTGTGTGTGTTCTTGTCTGTCCACTTAATTTGGCACAACAACCCAAACCCTTTCTGGGTGTCCTGTGCCACTCTTAATAGAGTGCCATCCCTGACAGAAAATCCATCAGAGTCCCAAGCTATAATATTATCCTGCCTTTTACCAGAAGACACAGAAAACAAAGCCTTAATTTCACCTGACCTCAGTAACAATCAAAAACAAGATATATATGACCCTATCAGGCAGTTTACTGATGTGTTTCTAGAGGAGCCTGGAAGAGTAAAGGATATTTATCACCACATCCGCACCCACATCCGCACTACCGTAGGCAAAGGGGTACATTTGAAGCCTTATCGGCTACGAGAGCCTAGAAAAGACACCATCATTCAGGATCTTAAAACCATGCTAGAGCCTAATATCATTGAACCTTCAAATAGTCCTTGGTTCTCCTTGTTGGTGACAAAACGTGATGGGAGTTGGAGATTTTGTATAGACTTTAGAAAGGTGAATGCCATCTCTGTCTTTTTTTGGGGGGGGGGGGTGTTTTGTATTTCTTTTTTTTTATTATTTATATTTGCATTTCTTATATAATACAAACAATAACAGCCTTCCCCACCCTCCCCCAAACTCCCTTTTAACCCTCCCCCTTTCCTCCTTCCCCCTGCCCATTTTGTTGAATAATCTCAACTCAAGTGCCGAATGTACAACCATCAACTAAGCATCAACTTTTCATAGAAGCACAAGCAATGCCTAATATGCGCAGTATCTGGGGACAGTACATTGCATTGTAATCCTTATGTAAGAAGTTCAACACCTCCTTCCAGTCCTTGGAAAAAGCAATGTGATCCCCTGTATTGAATAGGTCATCCATTCCATCGCTAGAAAGTTCCAAACTTTGATGAACCATTCTGAGATGTGATGGGGTTCTTTCGTTTTCCAATTTTGAGCGATTGCTAACAATGCCGCCAGTTGCAGTATTACATATGCCTTCTGTTTGGCTTTTGTTTGATGTCTAAAGTCCTCTTCCATTAGCATTAAAAGGCATGTGCACTGTGATCTTGCCTTTTGCTGGGGAAACATTTCTATCATGTGTTCATGCACTGCTTTCCAATACTGAGTCAACACTGGGCAGCTCCACCATACATGATCCCATTGCCCCATTCCTACACAATCTCTCCAGCATTTGTCTGAGAATAATAGTTTCATTTGCCCCAATCAAGCTGGGGTGTAGCGCCATTGCACCATTATTTTGTACAAGAATTCTCTGATCTGTATGGATTCGGTGAGTTTGGGAATTGTTTTAGACATGTTTACCCATTCAAAATCTAAGATCTCTTCCCCCAGGTTTGTTGCCACGCCCCTTTACCTTCTTCCTCCCACATCAGCTTATATAAATTCGAAATAAGGGTTTTGTCCCCTGGGTCTGATGTTACATAATTTTCTAGGGGTGTTAATTCTCTTACTGCTGCGGCATGGATCGATGGGGCGGGAATCCAGTTCTTCACTTGAAAATATTGGAATCTTGAGTTTTCTGATAGGTCCAACTCTTGTTTACATTGTGTAAATGGATTAACCTTCACCCCGTGGAACGTATCCCTACATTTTACACAGCCTGCCAGTTTCCATTCCTTAAATATGTCAGGTTCTTGGCCCGGGGTAAATTGCAGATGAAAGAATATGGGGGTATGTGGGGAGGGATATGTTGTCCAATTATATTTTTGAACTGCTACATCCCATATTTCCTCTGTGACACCTGTTATATCAATCGCGTGTATATTAGCGGGCAGACTTTTTTAGGAGGCCATAATACTTCCCGGAGTCTAGGTCCACCCACTGCCTGTTCCATCTGTATCCATCTTTTTTACGACTCACCCATAGACCATTCTTTCATCACCAATAGTTGTGCTGCACAATAGTATTTTAAAAAATGGGGAAGTCCCATCCCACCCATTTCTGTTGGAAGCATTAGTGTACGTAATGCGACCCGCAGGCTTTTGTTCTGACATATGAATGCAGATATAGCTCTATGTATTTTGTGAAAAAACGATATGGGTACCCTAACCTGTAGTGCTTGGAAGAGGTATAATGCTTTAGGGAGGGTGATCATTTTTATTGAATTTATTCTACCCAACCATGAGATGGCAAGGGGATCCCATTGCTTTAACTGTTCTTCTATCACTTTTAACAGTGCGGTATAAAACTTTAAATGTTGAGGTAATTACCACCCCATATAATTTAATACCCGATGGCGCCCATTCCAGTTGCGTAAGTTCCTGTAAGTCTTGCATTTCCAACAGTGACAAGGATACATTTAATATCTCAGATTTGGTTACATTGATCTTTAATCCTGCCACTTTGCCAAACTTCTCTAATTCAGGGGTTGCCGTCTGCAAAGAGTTAGCATGGTCCGTTACCATGAGTAACAGGTCATCGGCATATGCCATGATTTTGTGAGGGATGCCGCCGAAATATATCCCCTGTATATCCTTTGTTGAATTATTGTCAGTAAGGGTTCTAAATGGTCTGCATATAACAGTGGTGACAGTGGACACCCTTGTTTGGTTCCCCGTTGTAAGTGAATAAGGGGGGATATATGGCCGTTTATTGATAACCATGCAGTTGAGTTGTTATAATTAGCTATTATGGCTCTCCTTCATACATATCCGCCAAACTCGATCCAATGCTGTCTCCAAACTGCAAGATTTATTCATAAAAGCCCTCCATGGTCTCCGAAACTGAAATTTATTCATAAGTGCCCTTCATGGTAACACATGTTTCGGCAACATAGTAAACAGTGCCTTTTTCAAACCAGGGCTGTTTGTATCAATTAACAAATTAAAATAGAATACGTTATATTTCACGCAAAAAATGATCCAAATCAACATTAATTGTTTGACATTGAGCAATAATTTCAACATTTAGTCAACCAAAATATATTGCATGTAACCGATTTGTAAGTAGACAGAGAAGATGAGGGGTGGGTGAAGGGGAGGAAGTTTAGGGTGGAAAAGAATGCACAGAGAAAAAGAGAGACAAATATAAAATGAAAAAATCATAAATAGTGGGAAACGATGATTTCTGACAATATTGCATTTGTTACTGATAGCAGTTATTGGGGATCATTCCGAGGTTGGAGGTAAGGGATTACCGGCGCCTGTAAGGGCACCGATGGCGGTAATCCCTTACCTCCGTATTCCGAGTTCCCTTTGCGGGTCCCTCTTTACCTCCTGCTTTAAGCAGGAGTAAATTACGGGACCCGCAAAGTGACCTTGGAGTAAATTACGGCACCGTAATTTACGGTGCCGTAATTACCTCCTTCCCCATTCCCATTGAGCCCTATGGGGGCAGAAATGGGGATGGGCTATGGTGAATGGGGAATTACCGGTCCATCCAACCTTGGAATGGACTGGAAATTACTCCATTCACCATGCCGGTATTCCATGGAGTAAATAGCTCCATGGTTGCCAACCATGGAGCTATTTACTCAATGGTGTAGTCCTAACTCGGAATGAGGGCCATTGACATGTTCTGTACCCATATTTCTAAGTGATTGCCATATGATGAAATATGTATTAAATACATCATTCCTATTGATTTCAAAATTCAATCTGAATTTGCATATATGCTGGCTTTGCAATAATTCCTCGGCACTTTCAGTTGTTGGTATGTACCTGGTTCCAATGTTATATCTACGTGTCTCACAGGACACAGAATACCATTATTCATATGCTAAAGCCTAATATGAGCAAAAAAGGCATTCAACACCATTCAGTTTAAATTCTGACGCTATTACCTGTATGCTTCATATCACGCGCTGATACTTTTCCGTCTGTTTGAGATATATTTATCGGGTTAAATCCCTGAAAGATGAAATACTTGTGATTACTCATTGATGCACCTCAATGATGCACCTGCGTGATCGTTCGCTAGTGTTATTGCCATGAATAGTCTGCCTAACTATATGTTGCAATGTCTATTTGATCACTCTCTCTTCAAGGTTAGCTGCTCATGCCGCGTTACGGCATACTAAACGAGCGTTCCGTTTTAACAATGTTGCGGGCTAACCGATCGTGTTGTTTTCTCAACGTTTGTTCACGTTTTATTTATATTGTACTTATACTGCTAACGTGATGTTGAATTACGATCAGCTCATATACTAAATATTGTGAAACAAAGAGAACAGGCTTACCGTGCAAGTTTGGGCTGGTCAGCCGTTTTAACAATGTTACGGGCTAACCGATCGCGTTGTTTTCTCAACGTTTGTTCACGTTTTATTATTATTGTACTTATACTGCTAACGTGATGTTCATTACGATCAGCTCATATACTAAATATTGTGAAACAAAGAGAACAGGCTTACCGTGCACGTTCGGGCTGGTCAGCCATTAGAAGGAACCTGCATCCTTTCTGCACTTGTGCTTTAGTCAAATCTGAGCGTTCGTGTTTGTCGGCAGGAGTCATGGCAACAAGGTAGTCCTTCCTTCGTTGCCATGACCCTGTCGGCCATCTTTTGGGCTACCTTACATGCGTCCTAATGGTGGTACATGTTAAATTACTGTGCTAACACTTTTAATTAAACTTTTGAACGTGTGTATTGTTTTTACTTAACTAGATGCCAATTGGAGAATATATAAACATCTGAAGTTTAATTTTTACACCTAATTGAACATTATATTTACAAAATTAAACAATCAGTTGAATATATTAGCCTTGCAGCATTGTTCTTGTATCTACACGTATACAAAAGTGTGATTTTAATGCAGTTTGTATGTGCTGCCTGATTCTGAAATGATATATGTTATTACTTAATCCAGATACCAGTGAGCAATGCATTTTTAATATAATGTGTTGCAATAAGTGTCTCATTTGTATGGTCCTAAAGTGAAACTGACACATTTTGGTTATTTTGTCTGGTACAATGGAAAGTGATGTCAGTTGTGTTTTGAAAGTGATTGTTAATCATCTGTCCTGTATGTGGGCATATATCTCCATTGTCAATTGTAACATTTGCATGATCGGAACATTAACATTACCAATTGTTCCCATTATTGAATGTACTATAAGGAACAGTACATTTCGCTATCAGTGTTCAAACCGAACTTAAAGGCTTGAAAATGGCAGATTAGGCTCGCCTCTGATTGGCGTAATGCTAGCTCAAGGTTGCTCCCTCTCATGTCAAGCTTTTCTTGTTTCAAACCAATGAATCTCATTCCTTTTTTGTCTGCCATTTGATGCTCTTGTTGCCAATGTACGACTAGCGGTAGGCTCTGGTTTTGAATGCCGATGCCTGTTAAATGTTCACGAATTTGTGTGCGTAGTTGGCGAATCGTGCTTCCAATGTATATTTTCTGACAAATACATATTATGGCATATACCACATGCTTAGTTCGGCAGTTGATGTTCTGTTTAATGTTCAAAAAACATCCATGATCATCTTGAAACTTAGTTGTCGGTGCATTCGCATACGGACACATGGAGCATGTCCCACATTTTCTGAATCCAAAAATGTCTGGTGTTAGCCAGTTAGATGGCTGGCTGTCTCTGGTGCTTGGAAGCAATGAAGGACTGACATGATTTCTTACTGTTTTCGCTCTAGTAAATACAATTTGGGGTTTCTTTTGTGTGAAAGACGTAAAGTCCGGGTCTAGTTGTAGTAAGTGCCAATTGCGATTTAGTATTTGCCTGATCTTGGAGTGGTCATTTGAATAAGAAGTGATAAATCTGACATTTTCAGACTGACTCTCTCTGGCTTGTTTTTTGCAAAGTGTTTCCGACTGTTTAATTGCTGAAGCTCTGTCAGCTGCTTTTTGGATGTGCTTGGTCTTGTAACCTCTTTGTTTAAATCTTGCCGACAGTAACTCACATTCTCTTTGATACTGTAGTTGGTCTTTACAATTAGGTCGCAGAACCTGAAGGTCGGTGTTAAACAACTCCAATTCCTGTGATCATTTGTTATAACTAGCTTTGATCATGCCCATGAATTTCAGTCCAAATCATCCCAACTTGCTTAATGTTAAAAAAGAAATGACCATTCCACGCAGTCAAAAGCCTTTTCGGCATTTATAGAAACAAGGACAGCTGGGATCTGCTTCTTTTCCACTTTCTCCAAAATATGGCACACTCTCTTGATACTGTCATGCATCTGCCTGTGTTTTATGATGCCTGTTTGGTCTTTGTGAATAAGGGATGGCATAAAATCCACTAAGGGATTAGCCAGGACCTTGGTGAACATTTTTGCATCTATATCTATTAAGGCTATTGGGCGATATGATCCGCAATTGGTTAAATCTTTGCCAGGTTTTGGGAAGAGAATTATTTTCGCTTCATCCATGGAAGGGAACATTTGGCCTGTGTCTGTAAAGGAATTATATCATTTGGTCATCATAGGGGCTAATGTACTGCTAAATGTTTTATAGAACGTAGCAGGAAAGCCATCTGGACCTAGTGCTTTGTTCATGGGGAGATCCCGAATAACGCGGACTACCGCGTCTTGAGTGAAAGTTGCTTCCAATAACTGACTGTCAGTTGAGGAAGAGTAACTGACGCTAGATATTCTTTTTGCAACTGTATATCTGGGGTTTCTGAAGTATATACATTTGAATAGAAACAGTGAAATTGTTGAAGGTTATTGGTAGTTTGAGGTGAGCTCCCCTGAGGGCAGTTTAATCTGTTGGATAATCCTTGATGCTGTTCTCTGGCAAAGCTTACTAGCTAGCAGACAGTCCATTTAATTGGCTTTTATGTAATATTTATGTTTTAAGAAAAGGAGGGCTTTTTCTGCCTTGTTGGTTGTATGGAGGTTTAATTTACCTGCCGCAGTCCTATATTCCTTCTGTATCAATGGGCCTGGATTTGTCTCCATTTTCTTTAGAATTTGCGCTAGTTCCCCCTCTAATTCAAGTTCTCAAGCTATGCTCTGCTTGTGTCTGTTGTCCTCCTCTGCTATAAGAAACCCTCTCAGTGTAGCCTTCAAAGCATCCTAAATTATATTAATTGAACACTAATGGTTTAGCTCAAAGAATTCCCTTATTTGCCCTGCTGTGTCTTCCTTAACAACCTGGTCTTGTAGTAATGCTAGCGGGAATCTCCATGACCATAGTTTATTTGTCATTTTTGGAATTTTAAGATCTACCGTAGTCGGAGCGTGAACTGAAGGGGTAATAGTGTGGGTCATAATTTCCGAGATTGATCCTACAGGTGATGTGGTAATCTATGCATAATCTATCCGGGAGAAAGTTCTGTGTACATAGGAGAAGAATGCGTATCCCTTTTCTTCCCCCTTCAAGGTTAGCCAGACCTCTACTATAATTAGATCTGCAAATTTCTTTTTCAGGGCTATTGATGGGGAAGGTATGGCATATCTTGTTAACCTGCTATGATACGGTCCGAATCCCAAGCTATATTAAAGTCTCCCAATATCAGTAGATCACCTTCCATAAATGCTTCTAATTGCTCTATAATATTTTCCAAAAAGCAGTCTTCGCCTGTGTTTGGGGCATATATTGAAGTTACCGTCATTTTCACGACCAACACCATTAGAATCACAAATACAAATCTACCCTCCTTGTGAAACTTTGTACGGACAATCTGGATCTCTGTTCCTTGTTTTATGGCTATTAGCACTCCTTCTGCTGTCGCCTGAAAAATAATCAGGTAATGTTGTATGCGAAGTTTAGCCCTATCTGCCTTCCGGATGTGAGTTTCTTGGAGCGCCACCAAGTCCGGTTGGTGACACCTCAATAAGGACTTTACTTTCCTACGCTTCTGTGGGGCATTAAGGCCCTTCACATTCCAACAAATTTCTATCGCAACATCCAAAAGATTTATCTGCAAAATGGGCATCAACCTCCCTTAACTGTTTATTTCTCCCACCCTTATTAACTCCCTAACATTTCTACTTACTTTAACTATCCCCCCTCCCCACCTTCTTCCCTTCCCTTGAACAGTCCCCTGGTGCGAGGCACAGTACCTATTGTATCCTGTGGCCATCTCCCCCGGCTGCGACGCACCCTTCATCCCAGGGCTATGTGTGGAGAGTCCTAGCTCCCCCATCTGTTACCTGAACAGATAGAATCCAAGATGTTGCGGTCCGTCCAATCTGTTTGTCATTGTCTACGCTTCGTAAAGGTTATTCAAAATAGTGACTTAGACGGCTTACGGAGTGCCGGATTTGTGGGATGGGCCTCTTAGTCGAGCTCTCCAGTCGTCTCTTTGTGGACCTCTGCGATTCCTCATTTGTCGATTCATGGAAGTCCATTCTCCTGCCTTGAAACTCACCATTTGTTGCTCCGATGTCACCTGGGTTTCTTCTGGAAGATCTACTTGAATGTCCTCCTCGATGTTTAATAACGCCATACCTGACTCCCTTGATGTGATCCTTTGTTGTCTGCCATCCAGGTTAAAAATTAAACCAAAGGGAAAGGTCTGTCTGTATCTAATTCCACATGTTTGAAGGGTCTTTACCACCGCATACATGTCTCTGCATTTTTGGAGGGCCAACCTGGACAGGTCCTGGTACAGCTGAATCTCTGTTCCATTGTGTGTGATCGTAGATGCTGTTCTCGCCTCCCTTAATATTTGTTCTTTTTGTGGGTAAAGTGTGCAGGCTGCCAGTACATCACGGGACGGGTACCTGGTTCTGACCTCTTGGGTCCCGTTCTGTGAACCCTGTCCAGGAGAATATCTGTGGGGTCGCTTTCAGTTATAATGTCTGTGAATATTCAAATGACTGTCTTTCAGATCTGAGTCAACACTGTTTCAGGAAGAGTCTTTATTTGAATGTTGGAGTGCCTTGAGCAATTCTCGAGGTCTTCATACTGCAATTCCAGGTTATGTGTCATTCGACCCAGATCTTCTATAGCAATGTCGGATTGCCAGCTCCCCTCTGTCAATTCCTGAATTGCATGCTCGTTAAAGTCTACCATTTCTGATAGAGTAGACATGTCTTTACTGAAATCTGAAAGTGCCCCTCTCATTTCTGAAGTAAATGTAGAGAACTGTTGCTGAAAAGCGGAAGTAAATTTGACCTGAAATTCTTGAAAGCTTTTCAAAAAGTCATCCTTGGGTGCGGCCATATCCAATGTTCCCAGTTGCATTTCCTGCTGCTCCCGGTGTTTTGGTTTAATTATAGGCCGTGTATGGCTTTTGTTTTTTGCCCCAAGAGAGTCCATGGATTTAGGTTGTTTTTGCTGAGAACCAGTGTGTCCCAGTGAGTTTCTTCCTTAAGCCAGACATAGGATTTTTGTTATGGGGTATGGATATATTTTTTTCTGTAGAGAGGGGGCACCCTTTGATGCGCTGTGTTTTGACTGATCTTTGTGGGGAAGTGCAGGAGCCCGAACTACTGACCCTCAAGAATGTGTGATGACTTTCAAAGTGTTTGACCAGTCTTATGCCTGTTGATAAGCCCTTTCCTCTTGGGCTATTCCTCCAACTTTGTTTATGGCCCCCTGAAGCGTGGTATAATTTTAAGGTGTCCTATTCTAGGCCAGTCACTTTAAAATATTGCGTGTGATTACACGCAAAATGCAGGAGAAATTATACCTATTTCAAAGCATGAGGTATATACTTTCAGAACCTTGCAGCTGGGAGCTGCTTCCTGTTGCTCCGTAGCAGGAGATCCCTTTCCCACTGCCTATTTTTCCTCTATACCTTCTGGGCTCTCGCCACTGCGCTTGTCCCTGTGTAATAAATAGGCTTAGTTTGGCTGCCCCCAGGCTGCTGTGTTACCGGCTGGGATTAGATGTGGAGCCCATACAGGAGGGTTTCCTCCGGAGACCACCTGATTGCAGGATATTTTAGCTCCCATGTGTAATTAACAGTCACTTTCCCCTTGGAAGGCTCCTCTGGCACTGTGTATTGCCCCCTTGTAGCGCCGTGGTATTTTATAGCATACCTTTGCCAGTCAGGGGAGTGGGATTGCACTGCTCGCTCTGCGATTTATGGCCAGTAAAGTTTTACCTGAACCTAGGCTGGATATTTTTGGCTTTGTGGTCCATACCTCTTGAAAATTGCAGCATGCGACAGCTGTGCAGTGACTCCAGCTCCCCGCAGCGTGCAATTGTTAATGTCCCGACCCTCTCCTGGGCAACGTTTCACGTGTTTCAGGTTGGTTACCTTAGGCCTCCAACAGCTCTTGCAGACTGCTAAAAAGGGACCTGTGTAAGCAGTCTTTCAGCTGAGGCTGATTGCCAGTGTGGAAGGGGCGGCGCTCTCATGCTGCAGACCTTCACCCTTATCATTGTACGTCAAGGAGGACCACCTTGATCTCTGTGATCCGTCTTGGCCGCTATAATTCGGGCAAAGCGAACATCAGCATGTCTTTTCTACATCTTGGAATCGCCATCTCAGCCTTTGACGCTTACCCAATGCCCCTTATCGACGATCTGATAGATCGGCTGGGTAATGCTGTCTACCTTTCGATACTATCTCTTATGAAAGGATATTGCCAGGGCCTGTGCATAGCCCAGATAAGCAGAAAACTTACTTTGCCACTCCCATAGGGTATTTCAGTTCAAAGTCCTTTCATTTGGACTGCATGGTGCTCCTGCAACATTCCAGAGATTAATGGATAAAATCTTACAACCGTACTCAGAATGTTGCAGAGCCTATAAAGATGACATTGTGATATATAGCAGGACATGGGAAGACCATTTGTACCAGCTCTATGCCATCATGAAAGTGCTAAAAAAAGCAGGGTTAACCGCTAATCCCAGAAAAAGCAAACTGGCCCAATCTACAGTTAAGTATTTGGGGTTCTTTGTGGGTAATGGCACTGTCCAACCACAACACGAAATGGGGAGAGCTGTTCTCGATATCCCCACTCCAAAAACTAAGAAAGATCTAAGGGCCTTTTTGGGATTAATCAAGTACTACAGCGGATTTATCCCACATTTCTCTAAAACATCCAGAATGACTGCCAAATTGAAAAATGCTGAGCCCCAAAAGAACAGATGGGAAGATGAGATCTGTTATATGACCTTGAAACAGACTCTGTCAAGGCCCTATTTTAAAAATTCCTCATTTCTCCAAAGAATTCATCCTTCAGATGAATGCTTCCTTAATGGGATTAGGAACTGGTCTGTCTCAAAATCATAATGGCCTGGTATATCTAATTCTGTACATTAGCAGAAAACTCTTTCCTAGAAGGAAGAACTACTCAGTAGGAAGCATTGGCAATCAAGTGGGAAGTACTTCCCCAGAAATATTATCTCCTAGGTCGTAGGTTTCATCTAATATCAGACCACTCTCCTCTAGAATGGATCAGTCAAAGGAAGGAATCCAACCCTCGGGTAATGCGGTGGATCCTGGACCTTTAACCTCACTGCTTCACAGTAGAACACCGGAAAAGCAGAGAGCAAGGTAACGTGGACTTCCTCTCCCGGTTTCCCTGTGAAACACCTTGCTCCAACCCACATTGGGGAAAGGTATGTGAGAAATCTGAGGGTATTCTCACTCCTTTTCCTCCTGGATCCTCTTCTCAGGTGGCCAGCGAAAGGCCATCACTTTTGGGTCCTGACCCTGGGGGTGGAGAAGCGGGGGAGGATCACCTGGGTGGATGGTCCTTGGGGATTGGGAGTGGGGTGCCCACAGATGAGACATGATATTCCCTTCCCTATTGACAACCAACCTACACCTCCCCCTGCCTTTTTGTGCTACCATAAAATAGCTCCCCTCATGTACCCACATTTAACATCTGAAAGTACTGAGATGAGGAAGATGCGACTAAGAGTAATTAACACTCAAGCTTAATTTCACGACTTTGGTACTGGGACGAGGAAGATACCTGCAGAGGGCTGTGAGGGTCAGGCATGTCACTATAAATATGGTCAGGTAGGTCTAACTATGAGTCCACACCTGCAACCTGTTATGTGTTTGCATGTGTATAAATGGAGATCAGTGAGACAGAAGGGAAAGCAACAGAGAGGCCTCTGTAGGAGAGACCATTGGACCCTTTCCGTAAGGAGGCAGCCGTGGTGGAACCTGAGGAGTGGCTAAGATGCCGGCCAACATCAGAGAGTTGTGGCAGCCTGTGTGACGGAGATCGAGCAGCTGGGGCTGCGAACAAGCGGGAGAGAAAGAGGATGCCGTCCACGTCCACACAGAAGCAACGAAGATGCCGGTGCATACAGGATTCCAACCGGTGTGCGAGCAGTGCACGCAGGGGTCAGAGCGCAAGCCGGGGAAGTGAAAGGAAGCAGCAGGAGCCATGGGACCAGGACATCCAAAGACCGGTGAGTGTCGGGGAAAGCTACTCAGAAACCAGGGCGCTCCAGACAGGCTGCACATGAATAACAAAGTGCTGTATGCATGAAAGCTTCAAACCAAGCTGTGTTATGTATATTGAATACTGAACTGAATGAAAGTTTAAAACAAAACTGAACTATGCATCTTGAAAACCGAACTGGATGAAAGGTTGAGACAACGCTAACCAATGCATATTGAATACCAAACTGACTGAACACCTGAAATTAAACATGTTGAACGCTGAGTTGAAATACAACTTTACAGGCAAAGCAAATAGCTAATGAAAGTCAAAAGGGAAAGTGTCCACATAAAAGCAACCTATGGGAAAAAGAGCAAGTGTGAAAGAGTGCAACAAGAGGTGTGACATGAACAAGACCGCCACAAAGTGAATCTTATGAATGGATGCAGTGCGACAAGGCCAAAGACTGACAAGAGGTTTGTAATACGTTATGGCAGAGCCATGAGGCTAACTAGGATAAGCCAGAGGAGTGTGAAACTGCACATAAAGTCAAGAGGCCGAGAAAGAGGAACTAAATGCAGGGGAAACTGCACACCGGGAACAAATGCAAAAGAACCTGTGTGGACTGACGAGCCTACAGGTCTTGGTTGCCCGACCTGTGATGGGTGGACCATGTGGTCAGACAACTGCGCCTAGACCACTGAGTGCTGTATTGTGAAAGTCAAAGATATTGTGAAACAAACCAAGTACTGGAAGTGAGCTGGTAACGCAAACCAGAAGGAGGGTCAGGGTGACCTGGAGCTAATTGGTTGCTACGTTGAAGTCTTGAGGAAGGTAACCCTGAGACCTGATGAACTGCAAATGCCGCCTTGCGGACAGGACCTCAAGACCCGTTTCGTTTTAACTGTGTTACTTTGAACTTGGGGAAGGGAACCCCGAGGATTGTGTGGAACTGTTTGAACTTGAGCAAGATAATCTTAAGACTTTTAAGGAACTTTCTTGAACTTGGGGAAGGGGAGCTGAAGAGAAAGCTAAGAGCTGGGCTCAGACTTTGTGTTGAACACTGCTGATTATTGACATCCCTACACATTTTTTAGTTTTAGTTGTGATGGTAAGGATAGGTTTTGGCCACAGGCAGACTTTTAAGTTGAACTCTTTGACTCATACTTTCCTGAGTTTCATTCAGATAGGGAAATCCCACCTTAGTGTAGGGTAAGTTAGGCTTTCTACTATTTTGACATTTGAGTTAATAATCTATTTTGTTGTGCACTTTGAATCTGTTGTCTGTGTCTTGCTTCATGATGCCTTCACAGTTGTCTCTGGACTGAGCATTGAGGTACATCATGTGACCCAGGTATTAGAGTCCGGACTGGCAGAAAAAGAATGAGGAACAGAAAAACTTCCAGGAAATTGTGACGAAGCCAAGGGGATCAATGAAACACATTCAACAGAACTTAAGTTTTCAACTGGGTTTATTTTGAACAAAACATAAAGGCATCAACTTAGCAGGATGGCTTCTCTTTGGATTCCAAATCAAGTAAACCAAAAGAAAGTTCCAGGATTCCAAGAGTCTCAAAGGTCTGGGGCCTCTCTTGGCAATAGTTGGTGGTTTTCAGTCACTCACAGTCTGTGATGATTAAGCTTCCCCTGCACTTCTTTCCCCATGCACGAAAGTCATTGCCTTCTATTTATTCACCTTCTTGGAAGGATTCTGTTACAGGGTCATCCACAGCTGATGTCCAGACCTGTACTTACATAGAGGCCAAATACCTTATAGGAATAGAGGAAGATCCCAAAGAGGGGGCAGCCGTAATAGATGGTTCAGGCATGGCAGTGGTACTAGTAATCAATTCTACACAGGTCCACCTCCCCCGCAACAACAACTGCCACAAGCTTCTACCTCTTCCTCCTTTTTAGAACAACAACCGTCCCCCGACTACTGGGATTAGGAAGAGAGGAGGACGCGCAGCAATCATCCTTATTAGTTAACCTCTCTGCTCATGTTCCCAATGCTCAAGAAATAGCTGTTATTGACAAAGATTTCGGCTTCGTGCCAACTGCACGCTATGACAAGTTCCAAACTCGAGTCGAGATAGAACAGGTATTACGCAAAATCCATCTTCGACCATTTTTTCTCAATAAATCTTACGATGCACAGACTAACGAAAGTGGTTTACGTAATTGTTCGACGTTCGACCCTCCAGTGGCCAGTTATACCCCTGAAGCAGTGGTCTTCGCTAAAAGAGTGTGGCATGATCTACATCAGTTGGCGAAACCTGTGACATTTCAGAATTTCAGTAATGCTGAAAGAGCAGCTGTTAAAAATCTAGCCCAGAACAAAGACATAGTGATACGGAAGGCCGACAAAGGTGGCACAGTGGTTATACAGGACAGACTGGCATACATCACGCAATGTACCAGACAACTAGAAGATCCTTCTTTTTACTTGCGTATAACAAAGGACCCCACTGAGAGACTTTCTGCTCTAATTTGTGACAAGTTGGACAAGGCATTCGAAAGGGAATGGATTTGTAAGCAAGAACATGAATTTCTGTTTGTTCAGAAACCGATAATGCCTAAATTCTATACCCTCCCAAAGATTCACAAATCATTGATCAACACACCAAGACACCCTATAGTATCAGGGACAGGCTCACTGTTGGAACCCCTCTCTAAATTCACAGACAAATACCTGAAACCATTTGTCACCACCATGTTTTCCTATATTCAAGACACTACAGAAGTTATCAATTTGATTGAAAGTATGAGTTTTGATTCTAGCAAGCAACTGTTAGACAGTTTTAATATTGTTTCCCTCTACACATGTATTCCACAGAGGGATACCCTTGATGTACTGGAAGAAGTGTTGCTTTTGAAGCAAGTCACTGGGACCACTCCCAATAGTTTCATACTATGGTGCACGGAAGTAGCTCTCACTAAAAAAATGTCAGCTTCAATCAAAATCTGTTCCATCAAATCCACAGTACTGCCATGGGGTCTCCAGTAGCCCCTACAGCTGCTAATCTTTATGTGGAATTTTTCAAGATACAAACCATCTATCGCAACACCAACCCATTCTTAGAGCAAATTTCCCTGTGGAGACGATTTATAGACAATATTTTAATTGTCTGGGATGGCACTGAGACATCCCTGCTACATTTTATCAAATGGATCAATCAACAAAATGCATATTTGAAATGTACCTCCACATTCAGTGCAAGAGAAGTCAACTTTCTAGATATTACGATTTGGGTCGATAAACACAACAAAGTGTTGAAGGTACGACCATTCCATAAACCCACTGGCCATAACGCTCTTCTTTGTTTGTTTCGATAGTTGCCATCCACGCCACACACGAGAAACCTTACCATTCGGACAATTCTTTCGGCTGAAATGCAACAGTACACAAAACGATACCTTTTTATCATAAGATGAGTCACTGATCTCCAAATTGAGTGCAAGAAGGTACCCCAGGAAAATAATTGAGAACCGTCAAGAGATCGATCAATAACAATCGAGAGGCACTCTTAGAATATAAAACCAAAACCAGAGACAATACTGAGATCGTATTTGTCAGTACTTTCACACCAAAATCCAACGAAATCACAAGGATTATTTAAAAAAACTGGCACATCCTTCAAGGTGGGGAGTGCCCTTTGGGAACCCCCTTGTGCACATATAAGAGAGCTGCCAATCTTAAAGAACTACTCACTAAGAGTGATATCTCATTGAGATCAGATTAACAAAAGAGTGTCACAGAACTCCGGGGGATGCCATCCACTAAAGGACACTCGCCTTGCGGTAGTTGTGTCAACTGTAAATTTACAGTCAGGTCTATCGAGGTAGACATGGGTTTATCCAAACCTTGGACACAGGTTCATTTTACTAATTGCAATTCTATGAATGTTATGTATGCAATTTGGTGCCGTGTCCAAAAATATACATAGGCATGACAGAGAGGAAAGTGAGACTGAGGATTAGCGAACACAGGAGCTGAATACAGCACAGAGTAGTTAGTGACAGCTCCCCTAGTCAATAATTGTTTGGCTATGGAACACAGCAGCGACTCTTTGAAGTGGACAGTGCTACTACAAGTGACCACTATGTCGAGTAAAACAGCTGTTGCCAAAAGATTATTCAATAAAGAGCAATGGTTGATTGTTTTCACTAATTCGTCAGAAACAGGGCTCAACAAACAAGTTGAGTGGCATAATTGCTGATTTCCATTTCAGAGTTCAGACCTACCATAGTCTGACACTGCATGGAAATTCCTTGAGACATAGTACCCAATTTCGATAATCTTTTTAAAACAACAGTGTGTGATTTATTCATTAAATACAAATTGTGAAATCATTTTTTACTTCCAAAACGTAGACATCAGAATGCTTCACCCTATGGGGTTCATCTTCCCCATAGTTCGACACACAGTGAGCAGATCCCCATCAGACATATCACGTAATGTGTACCAACGTGAGGAGGGAACGTTCTTGATACCACATCATCCAACTATGTGGTCACAACCGCCGCACTGTCCTTTTCAGATTTGAGCACCATTAGTATTTTTGTTTACCTCGGATTGGTCCAGACTTCCATCCGTTCTTAGGTGGAAAAGGCCTGTATGCGAGCAACACGAGACTTGCGCTTAGATACGCCTTCCCGCAGCGTGAGTATTTAAGGCGGAGCTGCGGGATAGTGACGCAGAGGGAATCAGCTGACGGTCCGTCTGAGCGGAATTAACGTCGGAAAGGAGTGATACCGGTAAGAGATGTGGAGACGTATGGACTGTAATGAAACTTCGCTCCGCTTCAGGTCGTTTGGACTTTTTTGTAGCACTAGGCTGTTAACTGATTACATCTTTTCGCGGTTTGTTTCTGTGCAGTGTACCAGCCGATGCTACGGAACCGCTACGCTGCTATCGAGGCTGTCCAGAAGTATGCCATTATAAAGCTGAAACATTTGAACCACCCCTACAGCTACAGAACGTCGCCAGTCTACTACGGCTATAAACGTCTAGAAAATGCTAGGTGCATTTTTAATCCTCATGTGTCCTTGCCGTTTGAGAATGTTTTCATCTTTTCCGTACGTACTGCACTTATCGTGATATCCGTCTGCACATTCCCTGGATTGTCCGTTGAACTCATGGGCAGTTAATTTATACTGCCTTTTCTACGATGGACGTCTCTGTCCGGGTCCTCTTGATTGTTCTTGTTGTTGACCCTGAGCACCGGTTCTGTTAAGGCCGAGTTGTTTACTACTAGTGCCACTACACTTCTTCCATTGAAGAGTGGGCTTGGGCAGTTGCCTTTTAGAGGCAGCAACTTTTATCTGTCTACCTTTGTTGTTATCAGACCTACTAGGACAGCGATTTTTGGATATTCTGCGATTAGTCTTTTGAATCCTTGTTTTGTTTGTACTCTGGTCGTCATTTCACGTTGGTTCCCATATTCTGGTCAACTTAGAAGACACTCAAACGTTGCCGGGTGAAGAACATTTTTGAAATATTACACACAGTAAGCCTTTTAAGGGTAGATTGTGTATCCTTAAGGCTTAGCGGCAGAACATTATTATTGAGTTCTAAAATGCTGCCTATCTTTGTTCCCTCCTTTAGGCTTTGGATACATAGCATTGATTGTGGAAATACGTATTTTCGATGCTGCATCATGACATGCATCCTTCTCCCTCCCCCCCTTTTGTTTTGAGTGCGTTGGTCCCCTGAAGAAGTTCTCGGACAGTGCTTTTCAACAATTCAGAAGAACGAAACATTTGGGCCTGTTGGCACTGAACTTTGTAACAGTAATTGCATATTGAGTTGTTACCTTTTCAGTGATGAAAGGATTTTCTTACTGAAGACCATATCTAAGGTTAAGAGGTGACCTATATTAACATTGGCCCTTGTTGTCTTACAACCAATGTTTTTTTGCACTTTTTGCACTTTATTATTAAATTTGTATTTTTTGCTGCACCTGTCTATCCCACACCAGACGTTTGTCAGTAGTAGGTTTTTTTTAATACTGTATATGTCTACACAACTGACGAGTGTGTTTTAAAGTGTGAGTGATGAGAATGAAATGTTTTATTTAATACACTGTTCATGTTTTATGATAATGTTTTTGTATGTCATTTTTAAGATTTATTGAAGAATGTATTATCATTTAATAAAATTGTGTGTATTAATATTCATTGTTGAAAACCTCTTTCTCAGTTCCTATTTGGTACATGGACTGAGGTGTCCAAGCTTGCAAGGAGAGGTCGTGGAGACACTTGGGTTCCCTAGTTTTTGAGTGTCCATTGCTTGTTGGGGGGCCGAATCCCAGTGTCGTTAATTTGCCACAGTTCTCTTTTTGTGGTATATTGTCCAGACCTGGGGGCCATGGGCATGAGGCTAGAGACCACCAAGCTAAGCCTCAAGGCCTACTGAGTGGACTTATTGTGGAAAATAGCTATTGTTTTGTCCGCCGAAGGACAAGCCACAGAGGGAGTCAGAGCGCTATGCAGGTGCAGTGATAAGGGGTCCTCGGAGAATGTGAGGTGAGGGAAGCTGGTTTTTTTCCGCTTTATCTGTTTTTCCACTCTTTGCTCCCTTCCACTTGTGATCTGCTCTTCAGCCTAGGGCAGTCCTAACTGAGAAGGGCGGGGTCATGCCCCCATAAAGAGAAGAGGTTTTTCCTCTGTGAACACAGTTAGAATCTGGACCCCGCGGGTAATGCAGTTCTGCTGAGAGGGAGGACGCTCCGCTCAAGACCCCGTTATTACGCATGATCTCTTTGCCTACCTGCTCTGGGACTAAGCAGTTTTGTATGGGCCAAGATTAAGGTGCTGTCTGCTACATTAATAAAGGTGATTAACAATTTTTCTATGTTTCTATATAATTGACTGTATGTGTATTTTGTGTTTGATGTGTTCATATATATAAGGGGTGAATAAACGGCCTATAACGAGCCATTTATATGTTTTACCATAACTAATGGTCTGAGTGTGATTTTTTTTTTTTTTGCCTGACTGAGTCCAATCACTGGTTTTGCCAGGGGCCATGGAGCGGTAATTCCAAGGCTCTCCCCACATGACAGAGCAAACGCAAAACACATAGGTTACCTGGGCATGTTAATACCATGCACAAAGAAACAGGCATGCAAAACCCTTCTACTTACTTCCCTACACCTCAAAAGGCCACACATAGCCAGATTCTAAAGTTGAGAAAGCTGTGAGGAAATATGAGCACTTTAAAATGAGGGTGTGTTTAGAGCTGTGGCTCCTCTTCGAGCCAATTTATAGACTTGGCTTTCTTGAAGTTCTTCAGGCTTGCTAGGAACTTTATGGGAATAGTTACAGTGGTGTTTGAGGCAGGACTCCACTTAGGTTGAGACTGGGTTTTTCCGGGAGTTGATCTGCACAATCCAGCCTTTTCTACCCTTCTCAGCATGGGTTTCAGGTTTTAACAGGACAAGCACCTATCCTATTAAAAGAGGGTGGCATGGAGATCTTAAATGTAACAGTGGTGGTAAGCCTGCTTACCAGCTTAATTTGAACGTCTTCTTTGTGTGTAATGGCCCTTTTCACAAAGTGAGTGTCACTCGTATCACTTATTTACATATTTGAGTGTTTACTGGAGTCCTATCCTTTACCTTCTGGCTGCTTCAAGGAACATGCCTGCCTTGTATAGAATAACACAACATCCATGTGAATCAACCTGAAAGAACATAACATAATTCAACGGGACATAACACAAATTGACCAGTTTATATAGCAGAAAACAGGGTTATGTCACAAAATGAAGTGGGGGAAATAAATAAGTAAACAAATAAATAAAAAACAATTAAAAGAGCAAAACTCCATCAACACCAAATAATGCAGTTCGGTAGCAATTGGGAAATGATGATTGAAAAATGAAAACACAATTGTCAAGCAGGGTTAGGAATAGATGAAGTGGGGGAGGAAGTGAAAACCCAAACTTTGGTCTGTGGGAGTGGGAAGGGGAACATGCCCAAACCAAAGGGAAGGTGTATCTCAAAAGCACAATTCCAACGTAACAATTCTGGCAAGGATGCATTAGGGAACAAAGAACATACATCATAACTGAATTAACTTTGACATGTCCCAGCCTCTTAAACAAGACATGAAGGGCGTAGGATAACACAACACATGTAGCATACCAAGGCCAAGAAAGCATAGCATTTTCAAAGCAGGGCACATTGTAGCAAAGATAGCATAGTGTTACATGGCACAGCCGCATAGCAACACTATTGCATAATATACTAGACAAATAATAATGTGCGCCAGCATAACAGTTTTGCAAAAATAAGAAGTCCAAAATAAGCAAGAGAGTAGAGTGGGTGGTACACACACACAGTGCTCCTCCCCCTTTTCCCCTACCTCTGGCCCCTCCTCTTCCTTTCCTCCTTTTTCACCATTTTCCTTGCTTTCCCTTCCACACCAAGAATACGTACAAGTATTCAGTCTGGAAAGGCATCAGAATGGGGCAGAGAAATGTGGGTTATTACTATTTTTGTATATATATTATACGGCCCGCAGTAGCGGCCGTGTAGTTATGGTTAAGTTGCTAAACTCTTAGGAAGAGCACTTTTTCGGGGGCTTATAACTTTGCTCCCCCTGGACGAATCCTCACCAAACTTTGCAAAAAAAGTACATGGGCGGCCCTGACTTTTTTTGCCAAGTTGGACGCGGTTCCGTGCACGGGGGGGGGGGGGAGTTAAAGCGGGGATCCCCAATATATGGGGAACATATTTGCACACGGCTACAGGTCGAACGGCTGAACGGATTTTCACCAAATTTGCGCCAGAAGCGGGGGCTTGGGCCAGAAAGTGTGCTTTTGTGTGTTCGGTGGAAATCGGACCAGTAAATTCTTTGCAAAACACTGAAATGTACGTCCCAAACAATTAGTGATATCTGGGTCCGCTCCGCTGACCCATTTCCCTGTTCGCTCTGCGGACAGAAGTGTAATTGGATCGCGGTACAGCGTGGTGTCGGATAAGTTTGGATGCGGCAGGTGGTTTGCTGGAGGGAAGCGTGCTGTGCATCAACCTTTTTTGGGAAAGCCGCCATGGTGTATCTGAGGACAGTGCAACGGCGGAAAGGTCTGGGAAATGTACTGTACGCATTGTGTTGCCGGCAATAAGGGAGGGAATGACTGTGGGGGTGAGAAGTGGTTTATATGTGACATATGTAGGCTAGTATTTTCTGTGGTGATTGGAGGCAGCTGTCATAACGGTCCCTTGGCTTCTGTCGCAACCTGTTTACAGCAAACTCTTTTCGTGGTGAGTGGTGGCAGGTAATTTGCAGACGGGGAGTGAATTGCACATGACATATAGATTGGGTGGGAGCGCGGGCGGCAGTGCGCTGTGGATGGAATGCGGTAGTTAGGCACATGGAGGCATGCATGGGTGAATGAAGGTGTGGTGGGTCTGTGGAAGGATTACACTATTGGGTGCATGGCTGAAGCCCGTAGCCCGTAGGCTGTAGGGCATGCACTGAGGTGCATAGGGCTGCAACATACACACCACAGGAAGACATGTTTGAGTCTGCATCTGGTACAGGGTGGTGCTTGCATAGTGCAGTGTGTGCAGATTGGTTGTAGTAGTGTTAGTGCTGCAAACGTAATGTGGGTAGGTTGGCAGTGACCCAGTACATTCTGAATGGGAGTGGGTACGCCTATAGTATGTGAATGAAAGTGTATAGGGGTGCAGGAGAGAGTTTATTCTTTCCACATTGTGTTAACTGTTGCAATTTGTTGCTGCATAGCTACATGGTGGTGCGCAGGTTTGGTAGGACTGCTGGTGGCATTGGTGTGTATGTTGATGGTCGTAGTTGGTGAAATGGTGAAATCCATGGTGGCATTGTTGCTGTAGGTGTGTTCAAGGCCTATTCTGTGTGAAGAATTGTTGTGAAAATACTGTGGTTAGTGACACAATGCTTTGTGAATGGCTGTGGGTAGAGGTGGTGGAGGATGTGGTATGTTTGTGCATTCTGGTAAGTGCGACCTGTGTTCGTGATTGGGTGTTTTATGGTGTGGCGGAGTTGGGGTGAAGCGCTGCTACCAACGTGTGGCAAAATGATAGCTGCCCACATGGCCATTATGTTAACTGTTGCCATTTGTTGCTGCGTAGTGCCATGGTGGTGTACAAGTTGGGTAGGAGTGTTGATGGCAGTGTTGTCTATGTGGATTGTCGCAGTTGCTGATATGGAGACATGCATGGTGGCATTACGTTGCCATGAGTGTGTTCAAGGCCTAGACTATTGGATGCATGGCTGAAGGCCGTAGGCCATGCATTCAAGAGCCTAGGCCTTGAGGACACACATGGCAGTAATTCATTTTTCAATGTGCATGAGTTAGAGGGTGGTGACATGTAAGGAATGGGTGTGGAGCATATTTAAGCCATTATAGGCCACTGTTGCAAACAGATTGTGTGTAGGTTGGCAGTGGCACAATACTTTATGTATGGTAGTGGGTACGCCCATAGTATGTGATTGAAAGTGCACAGGGATGCAGGAGAGAGTGTTTTGTTTGTACATTATGGTAACTGTTGCAATTTGTACTGCATACCTCCATGGCGGTGCCCTGTGGTTAGAGATGCTGCAGTGAAAAGTCACGCTGTGTGGGCACTGGGTGCAATGCATGTATACTGTCAGTATGTTACAGGGTATGGTTGAAGGGCAGCTTATATGTGCTTGGATAGTGTGCTGTGTGCACAATGCTTGCAGTATGGGCAATGTTCTAAACAAGTTGTGTTTACGTTGCCAGTGAAACAATCCTTTCTAAGTGGAAGTGGGTAAGACAATAGTATGTGAATGAAAGGGCATAGGGGTGCCGGAGACAGTGTAATGTTTATACATTATGGTAACAGTTGTATGTAATGATGTGTATGTCCATTGCAGTGTCGAGGTTGATTAGGAGTGCTGGTGCCAGTTGTGCATATGTGCATAGTGGTAGTTGGTGATATGCAGACATATATTGTTGAATTACGGTGGGGGGAATGTGTGCAGGGAGCAGACCCACTGGAGCAATGCAGGTTTGGCAGTGTATGATGCTCAGGGTGGTGATCTTTGGAGAATGCGTGTGGAGCACATTGTCGACGTGCTACAGCAGCACAAGTGAGTTGCAAAGCGTGTATTGTGCATTCTATGGTTGTGGTGATAGTTGGAACATGCTGATAGTGAGAAGTTGGGTAGTGTGGCCACAGGGTGCAGTGCGCACGTAATGCGAGTATGGAAGTGGGTCTGGTTGAAGGGCAGCTTATATGTGGCTGGTTATTCTGCTGTGTGCAGATTTATTTAAGTAGGCCCAATCTTGTGAAGGTGTTAGGTTGGCAATGACACAATAGCGCGTGACTGATAGTGCATAGGTGTAGTGCAGGCTGCGCTAGGTTTGTGGCTTCTGCTAAATGCGACATGTTTTCGTGAATGGGTTTTTTATGGTTTGGGGGAGATGGGTAGAACTGCCGCTACGTATGTAATGTTAGGTGCCTACATGGTCGCTTGCTTGGATGTGTAGTGTTGCGGTGGGTGTGCAAAGGGTTGCAATGTTGTGTGCATACCTAAAGGTGTGCTTGGGGCATGTTAGGAGTTTGTGGATGCTGCAATACTGCCTTCTTTATCAGAAATTTCTGGTGGAGGAGCTTTGCAATCAAATGGAACATGTAGTGAGTGTTTAACGGTAAATAAGAAGTAGTGTATAGAAATGACAGTGTGCAATGCAGTGGTTTTGTATGTGATTGTTGCATGCGTGTTTTGAAGTGTGACAGCACCCAATTTGGGCAGTGCTGCAAAAAGTGACAGTGCAAAGGGGAGAAGTATTGTCAGAGCTTTACTGGGCCGTGGCACACATGCACATCCTCCCATTATGAGCAGGGTGGAAATGAAAATGGAATTGTGGGAAATAGGCAATTAGGAGTTTAGGGTGTGGTTCATAGGAAGGGGGTGGTACCATTTAGTCACAATACTGTGTCGTGAGGGTGGTGGACATGGAGAGACGGACAGTGCTTGTCAGATTCTCACTCCTCTTGACAGGCGCAGAGGCAGCACAAACTCCTCCCTCCCCATTGGGTCTTGGCACCTGGGAAATGAAAACCGCAGGCCACCGCAACCCTCTGGGGAAAGAGGGTTAGGGTTCGTTGAATGGATGGGTAGAGGGAGTTCAGGATCACCGGAAAGAGGTTTAGGGAATCACAATGGATGGGAAAGGGGGTTTTAGGGAAACTTGCTCCTCGGCTCCAAAGCTCCTCTTGCTGATGGTTGTTGGCATTGACTTTGCTCTCACACACTTTCTCACTACCATCACTCTCACAGAAATGCTCCTTGGAGGCCTTTGTATTGGAGCCTCTAACCAACTTACACCTAGATCAGTATTCTCGTGCTGACTGGTTTTCACACTGCCTCCTCAAACATGAACTTCGCCCTCATTACTTCATGAAGGCAAACCCTACCAACCTCACATAATATCGTGGTAACTCCCCACCAATATGCAGTTTACATGTTCCCCACCTCACCCTGTGCAATAGCAACAACAAACAATAACATGCACATGAGGTGCTAAAGCACTTAGCTCAGTGTTCTGTGGAGTTCTAGGTCCTTCTGCCTTTTCGTGTTGACGGGCGTGATATGTCTCACCAATCCGATCAAACAATAAGCTGAAAATAGCAAAACAAAGTCAGTGCACGTGCGTGCGAAATTGCCGTTCCAAAGGAACGTTCCCTAAAGGGTTAAAGATCTGTTAAAGGTGCGGTTGCTTCACCGCCAAGCTAACTCCAACTCTGGGTTAGTATCATGCTTTGCATGCAAAAATGTTTAACTCGTCTTTTGGTGCTTCCGAAAATGTCAACAGAATAATTCCTCAGCGCGTAACGCGTTCCCCTCCCACGGGATAAATCAGCTGTCTAGGAAAAAGACGTGTACTTAGCTTTTTCATGTACGCGGGGCCGGGGGTTGAGCTGGCGGGCGGTGCCCCGCGTAGGTGTGCCTGCAGGAGCTCGAGGGCAACACGTCCACTCTTGCCGATGGTCAGGATTGCGAGCGCTGCTCCCTGGGTGCGGCTCGCGCATGCGCAATAACACGCGTGTGATCCTTTTCCTCCCAGCAGGCCCGTGATGCGCTCGGCCTGCTGGGAAATGTAGTCTCTGGGCGGTTCTCCTTCCTTGGGCCTTTGTCCTGCAAAACGGAAGGAGAACACGCCTGGACAAGGTGATGGGACTCCCCAGGGTCCTCTTACCTCCTCCCAAAACCCCCAAGACACTGCCAATTGTCCCAGCCCTGACAGTACTCCCCCCTCCCTCCAGCAGGTCCTGGTTTAGTGGGGTGTAACACATGGAATTGGCGGAGGAGCCGAGGAGCATGAATATTACATGCGGGCTCCCATGAGCGGTCTTCTGGGCCATACCCCTTCCAGTCCACCAAATACCAGAGTGATCCCTGTCTACGGCGTGAGTCTAGGATGTTATGGACTTCATATTCAGGGATGCCATCTCTCAAGACCGGTGGGGGTTTCTTGGATGTTATGGAAACTGGGGCTGGTTTGAGTAATGAGATGTGAAACACCGGGTGTATCTTCATGGATGGGGGTAAGATTAACTTTGCTGCCACAGGACCAACCAGAGCTTTAATCGGAAATGGGCCAATGAAACGAGGGCTAAATTTGCGGGAGCCCTGTAGCTGAAGATTGCGTGTCGAAAGCCACACTTGATCCCCCACCTGGTATGGAGGACTTGGTCTCCTTTTCTTGTCAGCATGGTGTTTGTAAGTTGCTTTAGCGAGATTTAGACTGCATTGCGCAGCTTGCCAGATGCTTTCCAAATGTTTGTCTCTCCCTGACTGCCGGAACTTCGGGCACTGGTTCATGTGCCACAGGCTGAAATCGTGGGTGATAGCCATAAGCACAATAAAATGGGGTGACCTTAGTTGATGCATATACGGCGTTGTTGTAAGCCAGTTCGGCCAGCCAAATTACTTCTGCCCATTCGTGTTCTTTTCCTTGAGTCAGACAACGCAAATATTGTTCCAATGTCTGATTAAGTCTCTCGGTTTGACCATCAGTTGCAGGATGGTAACTGGTGGACAACCGAATCTCAATCCCTGCTGTTTTGCAAAAAGCCTGCCAGAATCGCGAGGTAAATTGAGGTCCTCGATCTGAAACTATCCCATACGGTATTCCATGAAGCCGTACCACGTTCTGTAAAAACAAGTTTGCTAGCATGCTGGCTGTTGGTGTGCCTTTGCATGGTATAAAATGAGCCATTTTAGTTAAGTAGTCCACAACAACCAGTATAGCTGAAAACCCCTGACTTGGTGGTAATTCGACAATTAAGTCCAACGATACCGTGTGCCATGGTGCCGGAGGAGTTGGAAGGGGTTGCAACAGACCTGCAGGTTTTCTGTGCTCAGTTTTGTTCCTTAAGCAGGTTTCACATCTTGATATATATTGCTTCACATCTTTTTGTACACTAGGCCACCAAAAATGACGCATGATTAGCTCCTTGGTTTTCAGTGTTCCAGGATGACCCACGAAAGGGGAGTCGTGGCACCACCTGATGGCTTGTTGTCGAAGCGGTATAGTAGGTAAGTATAGCGCTGATTTGTAAAATGGCAACCCCTCCTTGATAGTTTGCTCTTGACTCCTGCTAGCCCATTGCACCAGATCTTGCGCTGACATGGCTTTTTGGATTTTTTTCAAATATGGCGTCTACCACCACACTTCCGATTATTCGTGCCGGGTCCACAATTGGTTTGGGTTCTTCTATGGTCTTTGATTGAGCCGAATTTGCCTCCGGATACCTAGAGAGTATATCTGCCTTTCGATTTTCCACTCCAGGTCGATATGTGACGACAAAGTCGTATTCCGAGAACTGCATGGCCCACCTGAGTTGTCTCGGACTAAGCGCCCTGGCGGATTTCAAGAATTGTAAATTACGATGGTCGGTATAGATGGTAATAGGATGATGGGCTCCCATGAGGTGATGACGCCACTCATCGAAGGCCACCTTAATAGCCAACAATTCCTTGTCTGCAATAACATAATTTTGTTCTGCCGGTAACAATGTTCGCGAGTAGTAGGCGACTGGGTGTAATTGCCCATTGTTGTCGCGCTTCGACAGAATAGCACCCACCGCATAACTAGATGCATCGGTTTCTATGACGTAAGGCTTAGAAGGGTCCGGATGCTGCAACACTGGTGCTGTCACGAACGCTTCCTTCAAAGTGCGAAAACTTCCTTCAGCCTTTTCGTTCCACTGAAAAGGAACTCCTTTTCGTAGTAGTTGTGTAATGGGTTGGACCTTTTTGGCAAAACCGTCAATAAACCGGCGGTAGAAATTGGCAAATCCCAACACCGTTTGAATGTCCTTCACTGAACTCGGAGAGGGCCAGTTGGCAATGGCCTGCACTTTCTTTTGATCCATTGTGATGCCTTGAGGTGACAAGATAAATCCTAGGAATTCAACTGTGGTTTGATGAAATTGGCACTTCTCAAGCTTGGCATACAATTTATGTTCCCGTAACCTCTGTAGAACAGCCTTCACATGGCCCTGATGTTCTGCAGCATTGCGAGAATAGATTAAGATGTCATCGATGTATACGATGGCAAAGACATCTAGGTAACCACGTAACACCTCATCTAAAAAGTGCTGGAATGCTGCTGGGGCATTACATAGCCCGAAGGGCATGACCTGATATTCTTACAGACCAAACTTGGTCCGAAAGGCCGTTTTCCATTCGTCGCCTTCTCTGACGCGTACCAGATGATACGCGCCTCGCAGATCTAACTTCGTGTATACGGTGGATCCTCGTACTTGGTCCAACAACACAGGGATTAAGGGCAACGGGTAACGGTTCTTGATGGTAATGCGATTTATCGCTCTATAATCGATGCACGTCCTCAGGTCTCCCGTTTTTTTTGGTATGAAAAACAAAGGGGAGGATACCGGGGACGTAGAATGTCGTATGAAGCCGTTTGCCAAATTGGTTTCGATGTATTCCTTCAGGTGTTCATTCTCGGCTTCTGTGAGTGCGTATATTCTGCTACAAGGTAGCACCGCGCCCGCTTCTAGGTCTATGCGACAGTCAAATGGCCTGTGTTGTGGTAAAGTCTCGGCGGCCACCTTACTGAAGACATCCCGATACTCCTCATACTCTTCAGGTAAAACCACATCTGTACTGCCACCTACGTAGTGGGGACAACACTTCCCCTCACTACAATTAGCCTGGCAATGCTTTGACGAGAACTGCAGCGTTCCTGCGGCCCAATCCACGGCTGGGTTGTGGAGTCTTAGCCAAGTCAGGCCCAAAATGAATCCAAATTGTGGTGCAGAAATCACATCAAACTCAATACTTTCTTGATGTCCCTTCCCACACTTTTATTGCATGAGCTGCGTATGCTGAGTGATCGGGCCTGAAACCAACAGCGATCCATCCACTGATTTCACTTGTTCTGGCTGTACTTTAGTCACCAATGAAAGTCCTAGTCTTTTAGCTACTTGATCGTCTACGAAATTACCAGTGGCCCCTGAGTCGACCATAAGTGACACTGGTATGCGCCTTCCTTGTACTTCCAGATGACCAGCCAGCATAATGTGAGCTGATGGAGTGTGATGAACATTTGCTAGCATCTTTGGGGTATCTTCAGATTCGCTCGCCCTCACCCCCCTCACGGACGAGCTGGGGCGTTTCCCAACTGGGTTCCTTTGGTGGATGGTTTATTGGTGCATTCTCGGATGAAGTGGCCCGACTTTCCGCAATAAAGAGATAACTTTTCTCTCCTTCTTCTCTCTTTCTCCTCTTTAGTTAAGGGGCCTCGTATGGTTCCAATCTGCATCGGTTCCTCGGTTCCCTTTTCGGATGACTTGGAGTTTTTCTGTTGGTCCAGCCGAACCATAGGCTTATTGTCCCATTTACGACGGTCTTGGCGACGTTCACTTTGTCTCTGATCTAATCGTAATGCCAGATCAATCATGGTGGAACAGTCTTCTGGTTGGGGGTCTACTTGCGCAACTAAATCTTTCAGGTCCTCCCTTAGACCCTGATAGAATAGGGCCATTCTCTTTTCCTGGGGCCAATCGGTTTCCACAGCCAATCGATTGAAAGCTGTGACATACGAAACCAGGACTCTGCTTCCTTGCCTCAGTGTCAGCAATTCTCGATCTTTAATCAATGTTGCAGCCCTACGGTTAAATATTTTACCGAATTCATCCAAGAAAGTATCCCAGTTGTACAATAAGGCATCGTCCTTGCGAACCAGTGGTGTAGCCCAAGAAGCTGCATCCCCCGTGAGATAGGATATTACGAATGCTGTGCGGGCTTGCGCGGTTCTAAAAACTCCTGGCTTGGTCAAAAAGTGCAACTGACACTGCATGATAAACTGGTTAAAATTCTGTGGGTCCCCATGGTATCTTTCGGGTGCAGCAAGGAGCAGGGATGGTTCCGTAGCTACCTGCACTTGTACTGGCGCTGGCGGGGGTTGTCTGGGCAAGGGCGTTGCTTTGGCCTGAGTCTGGATAGTCAGGGTATGGACTTGACCTGCTAAGTTCTGATAATCCTGCCTGGTTGCTGCCAATTCAGCCTTGAGGTCCTGGAAAAGGGCTACTACGTCTGCCATGATTGTGCTGCCTAGGCGCCGAAAGAATACGTGGGCTCGCAATTCTGTCAGATCCTCACTCCTCTTGACAGGCGCAGAGGCAGCACAAACTCCTCCCTCCCCATTGGGTCTTGGCACCTGGGAAATGAAAACCGCAGGCCACCGCAACCCTCTGGGGAAAGAGGGTTAGGGTTCGTTGAATGGATGGGTAGAGGGAGTTCAGGATCACCGGTAAGAGGTTTAGGGAATCACAATGGATGGGAAAGGGGGTTTTAGGGAAACATGCTCCTCGGCTCCAAAGCTCCTCTTGCTGATGGTTGTTGGCATTGACTTTGCTCTCACACACTTTCTCACTACCATCACTCTCACAGAAATGCTCCTTGGGGGCCTTTGTATTGGAGCCTCTAACCAATTTACACCTAGTTCAGTATTCTCGTGCTGACTGGTTTTCACACTGCCTCCTTAAACATGAACTTCGCCCTCATTACTTCATGAAGGCAAACCCTACCAACCTCACATAATATCGTGGTAACTCCCCACCAATATGCAGTTTACATGTTCCCCACCTCACCCTGTGCAATAGTAACAACAAACAATAACATGCACACGAGGTGCTAAAGCACTTAGCTCAGTGTTCTGTGGAGTTCTAGGTCCTTCGGCCTTTTCGTGTTGACGGGCGTGATATGTCTCACCAATCCGATCAAACAATAAGCTGAAAATAGCAAAACAAAGTCAGTGCACGTGCGTGCGAAATTGTCGTTACAAAGGAACGTTCCCTAAAGGGTTAAAGATCTGTTAAAGGTGCGGTTGCTTCACCGCCAAGCTAACTCCAACTCTGGGTTAGTATCATGCTTTGCATGCAAAAATGTTTAACTCGTCTTTTCGTGCTTCCGAAAATGTCAACAGAATAATTCCTCAGCGCGTAACGCGTTCCCCTCCCACGGGATAAATCAGCTGTCTAGGAAAAAGACGTGTACTTAGCTTTTTCATGTACGCGGGGCCGGGGGTTGAGCTGGCGGGCGGTGCCCCGCGTAGGCGTGCCTGCAGGAGCTCGAGGGCAACACGTCCACTCTTGCCGATGGTCAGGATTGCGAGCGCTGCTCCCTGGGCGCGGCTCGTGCATGCACAATAGCACGCGTGTGATCCTTTTCCTCCCAGCAGGCCCGTGATGCGCTCGGCCTGCTAGGAAATGTAGTCTCTGGGCGGTTCTCCTTCCTTGGGCCTTTGTCCTGCAAAACGGAAGGAGAACACGCCTGGACAAGGTGATGGGACTCCCCAGGGTCCTCCTACCTCCTCCCAAAACCCCCAAGACACTGCCAATTGTCCCAGCCCTGAGAGTGCTTACCGTTGGTGATACCTTGTGCGCTATCTGCACAGGTGTTGCATGCAAAGAGGCGTTGCTGGTAATTTCGGGTTGAACGCTTTCTGGGCCTGTCAGGGTGACTGCAGTTTCGGCGGGATGGTTTGCTTTTGCAGATATGTGGCATCCGTCACGAACGTGGACTGTTTTGTGGTGCACTATGGAAGTGCACATTTGGGTTACATGTCGTGTGGATGATTAATGCGTCTACTGATGAGGTTGCTGACCGCAGTGATGTGTATTTTTCCTACTGCCAAGGTGGTTTTCTCATACATAATGCCAAGAGCAGTGTGGGTCCATAACGGTGTAATTTGTCCCCAGCCAGCGGTCAGAAAGTGTGTTATAAACAGAATTATGCGTCAGTTTATGCAGACTGCTGGCATGTTCTCCACCCACTATGAGATCATGAGGTCGCAAAATATGCAGTGGTTCCGTAGAAATGGCATTTATTTGAGTGCCATTGGCAATGCGGTTTTCTTTCACACTGTGCAAGCAAGAAGCATTGACCAGGCTGTTGTAAAATGTGAGGACAGGCAAACAGAAACCCCTATAAAGAGAAAATACAAAAGAAATTGCTTGCACTTTATAAATATATGCTGGAACACTGAATCCCCTGCCCAGTTTCATATTGTTTAACACACCCCCACCTTCACTATCACGAAAAGGTAGCGGATTACGCAGTACTTTCAGGATGGCACATGCCACATCCTGGGTGGCTATTTGGATGTATGGCGATGGAAAAATCGTGCATAGTTTCATTGAACTTTGTAGTGGACGTGCTTTGGAATGGCACGACATTTGTACTGTAAATGTGTAACAGTACATTTCAAGTGTTGCACAGCAGTGACAGTGTTCGGTGATGGCGGCTTTAATGCGATTGGTGGATGCGTGTGTGCCTATTTACCAGTAACCTAATGAAGTAGAGCTGCAGAGAAGATAGTACAAAGGGAAGAAGGACGGTTCCAGTTTTACAGGGGGGCGTCCCATGCGCTACTTTGGGAGGCGTATGTGGCAAAATCTGCCCTTTACACCACCTTGCCCAATTGGCTAATCCCCACACTGCCATGGCAATCAGGTAGTGTGGGTGTGGTTAACAGGAAGGGGAGGTGAAACGGTCGCACATTATACTCTGCGTACTGAGGGTGGCTGACATGGCGAAACGTATTGTGTTGCCTGTGGGTGATCCCTTTGTAATAGATCTGCACAACTATGCTCTGCAAAGAAACTTTGACTGCAATTCTGGTTTGGAAGCAGTGGACACATTGTGGAACTCTGTGCAGGAGTGCCATTTCTTCGATATTCTTGAACTTTGCAAAGACCTCGCCACGTTTCCAGTAGTAGATGTTATCGTGATTCATTACGGTGGCATGCATATGGGTTAGCTGCCTTTCTTACATTTGTTCCATAGACTGAGGAGGTTGCTGGATGTCATGGGGATGCTTTTTCCCACTGCCAAGGTGCTTTTCTCATCTATAATACCGCAAAGAGTATGTCCTACTGCTCATGGATGTTGTTCCAAGCCAGACGAAGGAAGGTGTCTCATCAACCAAGAAGCATGTACACTTTTGTGTCCGCTCGTGGAATGTTCTTCTGCAACATTGACCTCATTACTTGTGGAAATGCGGAGTGTTTCCAAGAAAATGGCATTTTGTTGTCATCCATTGGCAAAGCAGTTTTGTTTCCTTGTCTACAGGATGCGGTGAAGAGTTTACTGAACTAATGTGCGTAGAAGAAAACACAAAAGCTACTAAAAACAGGCAAAATAGGTGTTTTTGTAGAAGTATCTACACAAAAAAGACTCAAGAGTAGCCCCTTACTATGAACTCCCCCTGCCCTGGTTGCACCTAATTCCTCCACGCCCGCACGCAGCACGAAAGTCACATGCAGGGATTTTGCGGTTGCCGGCCACGAAAATGGAAGTGTGGGGATTGTCCAATGAGTTGCTTAGGATGTGCGGCAATAGGAAGAGGGACTCCTGCTGCACTGGGGACCGGCCTTTGACGTACTCGGGGACCCACACATGCCACATACGATGCTCCTCACCCTGCTGGCCTATGGAAATGGGACTGTAGCGATTGTCCTATCATGTGCTGCTCAGGGTGTGCTTCAGAGGAAAGCGCGCCAATAGGAAGGACTGCTCTGTCTTTACTGGGGCGCGGCCCTGGTGGTACTTGGAGAAAGGCACGTGCCACATTCTGTGTTTGTGAGCATGCTGGCCAATAGACATGGGACTATGTCCTTTGGCCAATCAAAGGGTCAGGGTGTACGTTACAGAAAAGAGCACCAATAGGGAGAAGGAGGAGTCCTGCTTCACCGGGGGGCCTCCCTCGCGGTGATTGGGGAAAGGCACATGCCACATTTTGCCCTTCTCACCATGTTGGCCAATGGAAATGGGACAATGGCCTTTGGCCAATCAGGTGCTTTGGGTGTGTCACAGGAGAGGGAGGCATTCACTTTTACATAACTTTGTGTACTGCGCTGGCAAACATGGCAAGATGCAAAGTTTTCATCGCAGGTGATTACTTCGTGGAAGATCTGTGCGTGTATGCCCTCGAAGAAGACCTGTCTAGCAATTTAGGTTTTGAGGGAGTGGAGGTTTTGTGGAGTGGTATGGAATTGTGCCGTTTCGGCGGAATGCTTCTAGAATGTCGACGCGTGGCCTCTTCGGCACTTTGGAGGCTTCTTTTTGGATTACATGGCTTCTTCCCATGTATTCAGTCACCTGAAGATTTTGATGAAAGCAGGGCAGCACATTTTTCCTACTGCCAACGTGCTTTTCTCATGTATACTGCTGAGAATCACGTGGCATTATTCCAATGCTTCCTGGCGCCAGCCAGAGGTCGGAAGGGGTCTCATCAACAGAAGCATGTGTGACTTCTTGAGTGCTGCTGGGATGTTCTCTTGTGAGAATGAGAACATTGGTTCCCAATACATACACCTTGAAATGTTCGTTCACAATCTACAGACTTCACTGAAGACCCTACTGTAAGAATGTGAGCTGAAGTTGAAAACACACATTCACATATGAAAACTCCCCAAAAAGTTTTTCTAGGGAAGCACCTTAAAAAAAAAACACAAAAAAACAAAGGTTCTTTTAAGAGCCACCACAACCAACGACGTGCACTCTCCTGGTAGAAAGTTATTCCCCCACTGCCATGCGCGTGCAGCACGAAAAGTCAGCGATTCTCGCGATAGTTGCAGGGCAGCATGTGGTACATAGGCCCCTTTTGCAGATGATGCCCATAGAAATGGGTCTGCATAGGCTACGTGATTGGGCAATAAAGTTTGTGGGTGTGGTGTGTACAGACCGACGGTGCTACATTGTGTACACGGGGTCGTGGACCCTTGGGGGGGGGCTCTGTCATGTCTCCCAGTGTGCCCAATACTAGGCAACCCACTAGGCAACCCATGATCAGCCCGCATTTACCTGGCACATCACATTGGGGCACAAGAACACGACCTTCTGCTCGACACTGGAGAAAGATGACTGGTTTTCCAGGTGTTTTCCGACCTTCATTGTCCTGGCAACACCTGTGGAAACTCGCATGCCTTGCAGCACCGCCGAGGTACACGGCGATTCACGTGAGGTGAGCTGCTGCCAATCATGTTCATCCTCTGCCATCATGTGATTTTCCCACGCTGCTGCGTTTTTGCATCATGTGACTGCAACTAACAGTTAAAAGCGCCGGAAACCACGGTGACAGCGCTTCTTAGCTGCTTCTTGGAAGGACTGTTTGGCGTCATTGTTTTCATCAAGGATTCATTAGCTCTACGACCACGGACTGTTTTTTGGATACTCTACTTCTTCTTGGGTTCATCTGTTACCTTGCTTGCTTCCAAAGATATTCAACCCTGCACCTCCTCAACGGATTGCTTAAACGGATTGTCCCTTTGCTTGGACCTTGTGCTTTGAACTGGTTTTGACCGCATTACGTGTTTTTGGACTCCTCTTGTGCCAACTTGCTCAGGTGTGGAACTACTTCCCTAGCCTCTCTGAAAACCCGGCTCTCTGTCCCTGCTGGTTGTCCCTAGTGCATTACGACCTAACCCACAGCTCATCTAGGTAAGCCTTGTTACAATCAGTTCCTTATTGCTGTATCCATATTGCATTAGTTGATAACCGTCTATTGCCTTACAGCGGTCAAAGGGGGTTTTTCCGGCGTTTCCTGGTTCCAGTTGACGGCTCACCACACCTGTGGCTTCAAAGATTGCACAGACAGTATTTTGGTCATTCTGTCTGTGTGGTATTTGGGGACGGAGGTATTCAATAATCGGCATGACCATCAAGATCAGAACAGAAATGGAGAGGGTGCCGTTATGGCTGTGTATTTTTTACGAGGCACAGCGTGCGGATTTTAGGGTATGCCGACATACATTCAGATAAAGTGAATGCAAAACACTGTGCACTTGCTACTCGTTTACTAATCTATGATGTGCATGTGTAGTGCTATGGACTAGGTACAATGAAGTGCCTGATTTTGGTTTGTGTGTGTGATACGCAATCATGACAATATAATTGTTGTTCTTTGTGCAGGGAACATTGCACAGCATGTTACACGAGTTTCAGTGCTGTTTGCGATGAAGGAGGCACTTGCCCAGTTCATGCGTTTCTATCCAATCTCTTGCATAACTTTCTATCCCAGTATGCAGCTACCGATGTAGCAGCGTCATTTTCTATTTGGTCCGTCAATGGAGACAGCGCGGTACATTGCAAAGAAGTGTATTTGTGCATTTCTTTGTCATGTGCCAATGGCATACTTCGCCCATGGCATTATGACGTTTCACAGCACGAATACTTTTCCCTAGCAACAATGTTCATCTTACTGTGCAAGCTATCTTGATTTCTGCACCCCCCATCTAAATTGCCTTGGTGCCTTTCTTTCAAGTAGTGATATTTTCTTGTACTAAGTGTTGCGCTGTGACTCTCTTGAAAACGCTCTGCAACACATAAAGAAATCTCTTTGTACAGCGCACTCCTTTCTAACTGACTGAACTACAGTGTTCTCCACAATGCCACAATGCTCTGCATGCGTGCTTTGGCAATTCCGTTGTTCATCTGTGAAAGGTTTACCTTTTTTCGCTCCCCAGTGCATCTTTATTTATTATCGTGTTCTCACACACACCACAGAAGGAAAGCCAAGAAAGGTCCAGTACAGAAGGGACAGCACCTGCCCAGATACTATAGGGGACCTGCCGGGAGATAGAATTATTGGGTGGCCCTCATCTATATAGGCGGCACTCATTGTAATGCTCCTGTAACAACCGTTGCAATGCACTTCCAAGTACCTTCCCTGTGTACAGTAGCGCATTGCACTACATGCACAGTACAATGCCCTTTGCCAGCTAAGGGTCTGTCGCACAACATATACTTTGGAAAGCTTGTTTTACAGCTCCGCAGCCCTACAGGAGTGCCCCTCTTGTTGCCCGCAGAAGATCTGTAACAACATTTTTCCATTGAATTTCACAGGTTTTTTAGTAGTGTAACTTAACCATAATGTCCCTTTAACAACGTTTTTTGTTAGTGTGTATATATATATATATATATATATATATATATATATATAAATACACACTATTAGTGGGGTAAAACCAAAATCAAAATTTTGTCATGTGTTAACCGACAGCAAAATTGATGTTTTTCAAGAAATGGTCATGAAAGATTTCAGAAAATTAAAGGAGAGTTCCGGGACTTTTTTTTTATTGTCCCTACGGTTCGGCCATGTGTTTTTAAGCATAACTCGGTAGATCGTGGAAAACTTTCCTATGGACCTTACCCGACTTTTCGTCCATTAACGCACTCGAAATCAGCCGCCATTTTATGATAATCCTATCACTTGCCGCATCGCCCTGGCTCACCTGCTTTTGCGGCACTAAATCAAATACCCCGCCCCTGAAACAGACTTGATCAAAACATTCAAATTCCCCGCCTCTATCCGTGACGTGACTGAGCTGCGTAGGCAAACGCGCCCAGGCGTCTTATACGCGACTCCACACAGAACCAGGAAATCAACACAGATGAGCTCAAACAACACAGCGCGCCACAATTGGGAATATGAAACTGTACTTTTAAATTAAACCGCAAGATTGTAAATTTGGTAAAGTAAATTTATTTGACATCAAATGTTTTGAGAATATTCAGCGATTTGCATTTTTATTTGTTCACGTTCCGAAAAGTTCGTTTCGAGGCACACGATGTTCCTTTGCTGTACACAGGGTCTTAGATCATCTCACAATACAGCGCCACAATTCGGAATATGAAACAGTGGTTTAAAAGCAAACGGCAAGATTGTACATTTGGCAAAGTACATTTATTGGACATCAAATGTTTTGAGAATATTCAGCGATTTGCATTTTTATTTGTTCACGTTCCGAAAAGTTCGTTTCGAGGCACACGATGTTCCTTTGCTGTACACAGGGTCTTAGATAAATGAATTTTTATTTGCTCTCGATCCAAAATATTTCGTCTTGAGGCAAGCGATGTTCGTGTGCAGTAGACATGGTGTTGGTTTACGATAAAATAAGCTCTTCGGTCGCACTGATAATCGCATGGCTATTCCAACAACGAGGCACTAGGGCACCACAACGGTCTGTATGTTGCATCTAGCCATTAGTACCGCGTAAGGGCATACTTGTACTTGGCGATCGTCCCACAAAATGGTCAGGGTGCTAACGTTGTTCACGCGGAGAAGCAACTGGCGATTATAGAAGCCATCCGCCGGTGTCTGGTACTCGTGACACAGACAATAATGGACGATGTATCTATTTGAAAAACATAAAAAAAGGAAATTAGTCTCACCATCAGATCTTTATTAAAATTATTCATTTTATATATTAGGTCTGGAAATTATTTCATAGCTAGGACAGTGCAACTGGGTTTTAAACGTCAAGGGGGGCTGTAGGATACTGAGACAGTCCCCCAGTGCAGGGGTTGACAGGGAGTGCAGGTGGAGAGTGGAAGGGCCCAGGACCGAGATCGCAGACAGTGGACCAGTTGTAGCAGGGGAGAGGGAGAGAGAAAGCAGAAGCAAAGGTTTTGAGGTGCTTCCGTAAAAGTATGATATGATATGATATGGTATTTGTAACGCGCCTATACACAAGTGTTTCAAGGCGCGACGAGGCAGGGAGGGAGGGGAACAAGGGGAAGACAGACAAACGATCCTACTAGGCCAGGTGTCATTCAGATCGCGCAAGTGCAGAGGTAAGGGGAAAAGGAGAAAGTGCAAGGAGAGGAGGTGGGGGGGAAGTGCAGTACAAGGTAAGTAGCGTAATAAAATAATAAATAATAAATAATAAATAAAAAGGGCCCGCTTGAGGCCAAGGACAAGTCTCGCAGTTCTGTTCTGGATAAGTTGCAGAGGGCGGAGAGTGGAGGCAGGCAGATTAAGATAGAGGCTGTTACAGTAGTCCAGCCTAGAGAGAACCAGGGCTCGGGAGACAGTGAGCTTCTGGGGGAAGGAGAGGAAGGGAAGAATACCTCTGAGGAGGTGCAGCTGGTAGTGTGACTTCTTAGAGACGTCAGATATATGAGGAGAGAAGGAGAGTGTGGAGTCGAAGATGACCCCGAGGTTTTTAGCCTTGCAGGTAGGGGCGGGAAGGGGGCCAAGTAGACGGTTCTCCCCAAGATAGTGCGCGGTACAAAACAACATGCCACATAGAACGAACAAGTACAACTTAACCCGTCTTTAAAGCAACTGTATAGTAATTAAATTGCGGTATAAACTCATCTAAAGAGTTACTTACATTATATTTGCATTTTCCATTGCGTCTGTGCGTAGGGCAGCCCCGAAATACCACTCCTTCTATGCCGACGTTATTTCTTCTAATGAACGAACATGAAATGGCTTTCGTTTCTGAAATTATATTCATTATCGTTTCTTACGTGGTCCAGGCCTGTCAAGGTCAAAATACAATAGGACCTTATTCTGAGTCGTGGGCCATTCTGGCACCCGAGAAAAAATCAAAGCAGCTGACCTTCACTTCGAACGAGCACACATTCCAAGTTAGCTACATTCAGTGTAAGGCATTCTCACAGGACTTGAAATTTACACTCCATCTTTGCATTTTGTCTGCGTGCTTTGCAGCCACACAGAACCATAAATACGGAGAGATTCTATATTTATTGAAAAATGATTTATATTACTGTTTGGTTTAATTTAATGCGCAAATGAACAAGGGTGGAGAGACACATTGCATGTACACTGAGCAATCACTTTTATTTACACAATACATAGATACACATATTCAATGGGCCTGCGACATGAGGAGACTTGAGAGAACAGACAATCAAATTACAATCATTTAAACCGTGATGTGTATTTCTCAATGAGTTCTTCTTTAGGTGGACATGGAACAGATGCAATGTTGGGTGGCAATGCAGTTGTCCCCTGCACAGGTTCGTTCACAGCTCCATTTATGTGCCTATCTAGGACGTCAACAATAAGTTTCTCAATAAACTCATATTGCATATCCTCAAACACTGGTTTGATCACCCATTGTTTACTTCTTTTAGTGAAGGCCTTATTGTAGCGAAGCGTCCCTAAAGTTCCGGTCGTCCTACTTTGTTGACGGCCAACATTATGGTTATGTGCCAAGACCGCTAAAAGAGTCCGATTTATCATGCCCTCCATGCCAAAATGCAATCGTTTTGGCCTGTACTTTAGGCACATATTGTGGAACACCTCCAAATCTCCTGTGTGGCAGAATTCCGTGAGTCCCCTCAAAGCTTTTGTTATAGTTTTATCAAATACAATCTTTTCAATGGCTTTGTGAGTGGGTGATGAAGGAATCAACCACTTCTTCTTCCGTGCCTCCTCTGTGGACAAATGGCCATGTTCACAATTGTGGAAATGTTGGTTCGTGTTCCATCGGTGAACATTTGTACAGTGTGGCATTACTGACCGCCATTTTTCCAGTAGAATTTCCAACGACCCTCCACATGTTTTTGAGCTCCACCAAAGATGGTTGCTGATTGACTTGGACCACTGTGAAATACCTTGCAATTCTTTTTTTTTACCTGCAGCCGACAATTTTTTATTGATTGATTTTGCAAGATGCCAAACGTCAAATTGGTGATTTATATTTTTGTACTGTTCTCTCATTGTCTTGGCAATTGAAACGTGTCTGTCCGTGGCTATCAGGTCGATCACCATTCCCCGCGATTGTAGTTCTTGCAATGATGCTACAAAGCCAACTTTCTCCATGGCCACTGAGGATGTACTTTGTGACACCTGCACGACCACCGAACTCACAATTTTCTTACTTTCCATGTCCTGAAAGTGGTAGGTGCAGTACTTGGCTGAAAATCCTGGGCTGTCGCACTGTCCATCACCGGCTAGCCTGAACCGTTTGCCCGCGAATGTACTATCAATAGACATTTTTTCCATTCTCCAAGCTTCGCTAATGGCTGGAAATAGATAATCGGTTTGGTATTTGTAGAACTGAGTTTTCGCAATGAAATGGATTCCCACAAACTGAAAGAAAGACTCTAATTTTTTAAAACTTGAACCACTAAAAAGTGCAGCCGCTGCACAAAGTAGATTGCCTGCTGGCAGTTGTCCCAGCATAGGTTGTGCAGACCATGTGAAAGGATGATATTTTGTACAGGTGGCATGTATTTTAAGGTTAGTGCCTCGAATTGCACGAGTCACATTAATCAATGGCTCCCCACATACTTCCCCACCTACCAAATGCCCACATTTAATCCGAATAATAATATCAATCAAACAACTATCGAATACAATGAATTTGGCCTCTTTCCTTATACTGTCACTCTGCATCCCAGCTGGTTCGGCCTGTAACGTTGAGGACATGTCACTCACATGAAAGGTAGAATCTCTGATATCGTCTTCCGCTATGTTCAGTGATATTGATGGTGTTTCATTGTCGTCTACTTCATTCTCTTCCATTGCAACATCTGTTCCTTCTCCGGCGATGGGTGAATAAAACAATTTCTTCAACTTTCTCGCCGTCTTAGTTTTTGCGGGTGTGGATTCTGTGAATTGATCTCCGACTGCATCCGAACTACCAGGAGGACATTCACTATCAATGGCTGGTGGTGGTATAGCTCCGTTGTCAATCACTTCATATTCTTCCCATTGGCACGATGCTTCTCCAGTCTCAAGTCCCTGCCAAAAGGTTTGACTAGCAAAATCTCTCGTTCGCTTCACTGTCTGTGTAGATCTAGTTCGTACACCCACTCGCAACTAGAGGACAGATTGGAAAAGGGGTGTTCAGTTTAAACACAACTTACAGTATTGAACTATTAACAGTGAAAAACAACATAATATAGTGACCAGGACACTAACCTTCTTTTGCTTTCTTTTCTTTGAAACTTTCTTGCCTCGAACTTCAACATCAGGACGCTGTTGCTCCGACTCGTGTGTGCATGTCTCCACTTCCTCTTGCGCTGCAACGACTATGTTTTCCTGATAAGCACATCCATCACGCACTGACGCTCCATGGACTCCCTGAAACATAGAACTTTCATTAGTATGTATAATAATATCGAAAACACAAAATGTACTTGGGGACCAATACCCACGTACATCTCAATAGCAAAACACGAATGAACGCTTTGTGTAGAACATTCAAACGACAATTATTCACGCATTGTTGATCTAGTTAGATGGAACTGTCAAGATCCATACCTCGGGCTCCTCATAGACTTCCATTGATGATATTATTGAAGATGATGCTTCAGTGACTCCCTGAAACACAGTAATTGCATTAGTATGGTTTTCTATTTTGATAAAAAGAACAGAAAGTTTGTGCAGGCGTGAACGGCTCATCTAAATAGACCTGCACAAATGATCAGTTGTCTAAAATAAATAATGGATATCTAAATATGATTCGATTTGCTCGATCGTTGGAAGTGTCACCACCCAGAAATCTGCATCAACTACTAGGGGTGATGTTCTTGTAGAAGAAGCTCCGTCATCTCCCTGAAACATAGTACTTGCGTTAATAAAGAAGGAAGTATAGCGGATGTAATCACGTCATATGATCTCGCTTGATCGAGCTGTCGGTATCCATACCTCGAAATGCATAAGAACATCAAGGGACGATGTAACTGCGGTGCACACTTCTGCAAGCTGTTGCGCCGACCCGTAACTGCACGCTCCCCCTTCTTCTTGGACTAATGCTCCATCGACTCCCTGAAACATAGGACTTTCATTAGTAATGAACACAATATTGAAAAAAGAAGACACATAGGAGGGCGACGACAGAAGGACATATCAATGGCTAAAAACGAAAGAAACATTGTGTGTAACAATCACGCTACAAGAATGCAAGATCTGATGATCTCCATCGATGGAACTGTCCTGAAACGTACCTCGAGCATCTGAGTGACATCAACGGTAGTCGTCAATACGTTGGACTCCTCAGCATCTCCCTGAAAGACAGTACTTGCATTATTTTGGATAACAATAATTATAACTGAAAACAAAGACTAGAGGACGAGTACAAGGGTGTACCATTAGGTAAAATAATTACACGATAAATTAAAACTATTGATTTACATGCCTAAAACAAGTCAGTGGCAGAATAGCCAAGTAAGATTACCCGATAGGCGCTTGAAGTGGCTGATGACTGCAATAACGACACGGATGGAGAATCTTCCGCCTTCATATTGAGTGGATACATAAATGGGGAAATTATTGTTAGCTAATGCTACACACTACCGCAAGGCCGAGAGATAAATACATAAACTTGACTCACCAGTGGAGGGATGTGGACGAATAGAGTGGGAATAGCGGTTGAGAGCAATTTTCGCCTCGCTCGCGGTGTGTTCTTCTTTATTAGCAATGATGTGGAGTACATGTCTGAGCTAAAGTGCCTGCTGCAGATGAGGTATCGATCACCCCTCTTGTCCGCAAAGACTTCTAGGACTCTACTTTCAAGCTCAGATGGTGGATATCCGCAATATCGGACCCATTCTCTTATCTGATCTATTGTCTTAGGGAAAACATGCATTATAATACCTTCAGATTTATTATGGGTCTTCGAAGGGCAACCGCCAATGGAACAGGCAGGCATTGTGGAAAGTTCTGAAAAGTAAAGATCAACAATTCTCTATGAATACCAATGTGTTAAAAAATTAAATGACACATAAAAGGTTCAACGCAAGGTTCGTTTTGGTTCTTGGAACTATACACGTTATTCACATGCGGATAAGTATTTGAATAACTTTAAAAAAATTGAAAAATAATTTGACTAAACTCAGAACATGTGACTAGTTACTTGCATGTACTGTCTTGAACGAAAAGAAATTGCACGCAAAATGATTATGGTACATGGCCTTACCTTGACGAACAAACAGTTAGATGCAGGGATCAGAGTAGTTTCTTGTCGTAGAACAGGGAGCAGTTCACAGGTTGCAAACTGACGAGTTTCCTCGAAGTGGTCACGGAAGTTCACAGAGACGAAGAGCAGATAACCAGCACCTTCACGGGTTGACTAGCAAAGCGCAAAGTAGTTCTCATTAGAAATATGAAGTGGGTTATAAAGAATTCGAAACAGGGGTGTGTTTGTGAATGAATGACGTGTATATGTCGTGGCATTATGCGGTTTGCATGGGGCCGTCCAGCGTGAGGGGGGGATGCTTGGCAGGAGACACGGGGTCTGGAGGTAGACATGGGAACAACAACCCATGCTCTATAGACCACTTTGAAGTGTACATGGTCTTTGGCACCTCTTGGCCTTTATCGCTCCCTGACAGCTCCACTTGCCAGCGCAAGTACCCCGGTGCGAACTGCCTTTGATAGGGCGGGGGGGTGGATTGGGGCAGTGGTCGTGCAGACAAGACACAGGAAGACTCGTGAATGGAGACACACTTATGTGGATTGCAGGGGGCCGTCCAGCGTGAGGGGGGATGCTTGGCAGGAGACACGGGGTCTGGAGGTAGACATGGGAACAACAACCCATGCTCTATAGACCACTTTGAAGTGTACATGGTCTTTGGCACCTCTTGGCCTTTATCGCTCCCTGACAGCTCCACTTGCCAGCGCAAGTACCCCGGTGCGAACTGCCTTTGATAGGGCGGGGGGGTGGATTGGGGCGGTGGTCGTGCAGACAAGACTCGTTTGCCGCAGGGCCTCACCAAGGAGAGGCCATCTAACTGCATGTAAGAGGCAGGCTGCAGGATCTAGTACATGGAAGGCAGGGGGGTGAGTTTATAAATACCTCAGCCTCCCAGGAGAATATATGGGTGCAGTTCACCCTGGAGACCCTGAACAAAGTGGTGTGGTAAGTATTTTTGGGGGAGGAGGCAAGGCCGGGAGGCTTGATGCCAACCCGCAAAATAACATATGTATGTCTGCTGCATATGGGTTCAACGGTTATGTGGATTGAAGGTGGGCGGCCAGCGTGAGGGAGGATGCTGGCCGGAGACATGTGGTGTGACAAGACAAGGCACAGGAAGACTATTCAATGGAGACACACTAGATTCATTTAAAAAATCAAAACAACCATTGTTAAAATATATGTTGGGTTTTATTTTAGATCTTAATTTCAATTGAACATAAATAATAAACATTACACATTGTAAAGTTGCGGTTGCAGCACATCCCGGGAAAAGCCGCGGTATTGTCCACTGTCGCTGGGGAAATGTTGTCTAATGGCAAGTACCGCACAGGCAGGTATTACTCTCCGAACGCGGTGTCCGAGCCTCCCGTGAAGCCACCAAGTGAAGCAACGATAGGCCACCAGCCTGTACCACCTGTGAAAATGAAAGATGCAAACTGTATTAAAATGACAACTTTCTTATCACTGTCGATTCAGGTACAAAAATGTCATTCTGCTTTGAAAAAAATTCTATCTAGAAAATGCACAACATGGAACCAATTTACATGCATTCCAATGATATGTAGATGTAGTTTTATATGTGGGAGACGACCATGAAATAGTAGTGGCATCACTGACATCACAACCAGAGTATACTTACTCGTTACTCGGATTACGCGGACGAACAGTGCCGCAAAGTTCGTGCATAAGCACCATCATCATCCTCAACACTGTCCGTGAGAGGCAGGCTTCCCTGAACTCTGGCAGCTCGGTGATGCATTGCGGACTTGGCTCGCCTTCCGAAATGTAGGCCAAGCACCCGGAATTTTCACGGCAGCAGCAGTTCTCCTCAGTTGGCATTAGCTCGCAACGATTGCACGTGCACCAGGTGGAGACGCCGTCCATGCGACATGGTCCAGGCTCTTCATCCGTTGACTGGTCCTCCCAACTGCCGTCCGAATCCCCATCGTTTTCGCGTGCTTGCCTTTCCAGTAGTTCTTCCTCGGTGTACTCGGGCTCGTACATATACGGCATTATTGTAGCCATTGTGTGGTAAAGAAAGTAAAATAATTTATAGCGGTGGTACTGGTATCTGTTCACACGGGCTACAATCAACGAAGGTATTTGACCAGAGCACAGAAACGAGTCACAGAATACTCAAAGTAACACAGCGAGAGTAATGGAATCGAAAATCTGCTGCTGTGTTGTGAAACGGTGTGTTTATACTTATTGAGGAAAGAGGCGTCCTGCCGTTTCCATGGCGACACTTCATTAGCTGAGGCGCAGCGATTGTTGACACGAAACGTGCTTTGGCGTTGGGAAATGGGCGGTACGCGTCTGCTGATGTCAGCCTCGGGGGCGGGGGATTTGATTTAGTGCCGCAAAAGCAGGTGAGCCAGGGCGATGCGGCAAGTGATAGGATTATCATAAAATGGCGGCTGATTTCGAGTGCGTTAATGGACGAAAAGTCGGGTAAGGTCCATAGGAAAGTTTTCCACGATCTACCGAGTTATGCTTAAAAACACATGGCCGAACCGTAGGGACAATAAAAAAAAAGTCCCGGAACTCTCCTTTAAGCAATAGAATAAAGTTGGAACAATTTCATTTGACTCACCTACAACAGGCAGCGATTGTAAATCTTTTGAATGATAAAACAGTCATAATTCGACAAGAAGACAAAAGTGGTGGTGTTGTCATCTGGGACAAAAGCGTTATAAACAACTCAGAGAATCCAGTTGCTATGAATCTGTAGGGGAAGATGCATATCTGGAATGCAAGTCCATTTTGATGCTTTATTGAATGATTGGTTTAAGAGAGAGGTCTTTTGGATTGGGAAGAATGTTCTTGTCTTAAAAATGATCATCCAGTAACTCTGGTTCTTTACTTTTTACCTAAGGTGCATAAAAGTACAACAAATCCATCAGGTAGACTTATGGTTTCTTCAAATAAGATGACATCCAGATTTTTGGACATATTTTTACAACCTTTTGTCAAAGGCCTAAACTCGTTTATAAGGGGCACATCCGATTTGCTTGACAAATTGAAGGATGCTATCTAGAGACCCACGTATCTGTTGGTGTTTTCTGGATATGACTTCATTATACACGAGTATTTAGCATGGATTTGGTTTACATGCAGCAAGGGCCTTTTTGGATAGAAGATCTATCAGCTACAAACTGCAGAATGATATGCTACTAGCCATGCTACGTTTTTGTCTGGAGAATATCTTTTTGTTTGAGGGTGAACTCTTCAGACAAACCTTGTGGGACAGCGATGGTATCTTGCATGACACACCCCTATGCAAACCTCTACATGGGGTGGTGGGAAGACACTGTAGCTTGGTCTGAGATATTCAATGAATATATTGACCAAATAATTATATGGTATTGGTTCATAGACGATCTATTTATTATCTGGAAAGGAACCGAGGAATCTCTCAACTATTGTGTTGGGTGTCTGAAAGACAATGAGTTGAATTTGAAATTGACCACTGTGGCAAAGTTATGAGAAATGTATTTTCTTGGATGTAGAATTTTGTGTTGATTATCAGCTCATTTCTAGGCTCTATAGAAAGCTGACTTCCTCCATTTCTGTTTTACATGGGAACAGCTATTACCCCCAAATCGCTCATCAACAGTATCCCCTATTGTGAGCTGCTTCGTGTTAGACGTAATTGCTGGAGGGAAATATATTTCCAAAATCAAGCAAGGATCATTGATACGTATGTTGGGTCCACTACAGGGCTGTTAAAGTTGGAGATTTTATAGCATTATAGAGCCATTAAGAATGGGGGTATTGGCTGCCTGTTAACAACAGACTTTGCTGAAGCCCACAATAGTAATATAACTGGGTTGAGGTTTGTGGGGCTGGCTCATGTTCATGAACACATAAGAAAGGGTAATCCGGAGCTCAATCTTCAGCAACTTGAATCTTAGAATTATAGTCAGGATGAACACTATGAAACTTAATGGTTTAAACAGAGATGAGGAGCCTTTTGTCTTTTTGAATTGAATTGTGGTATTCAACATCCTTTTTATTAGCTTAAGCTGGACGTGACTTGACTACCATGTTCGAAGTTGCAGAATTGCCTGCCTCTATGGTTAATATCTTTTGCCAGGGACCACACTACATCCAACTCTCTCTTCCTAAGCACTCTCCTTCTCAAACCCTCTGCTCATCACCTCCAACTCTCTGAGGGTCAGGTGCTTCTCCAGCCAGAGAGCGCAGGGTAGATCTCTCTCCTCGGCTGGTGCCTCCCTCTAGAACAGCCTCCCTGCCTCTCTCAAACTTGAGCAGGACCACCTCAGTGCAACTCAAGACCTTCCTTTGCGCTTCTGCTTTCTCTCTGTCGCTCTCTCCCCTGCTGAAGTTTTTGTCTGCTACACTAACTGGCCACCTGGCCTCCCTCTGAACCTTATCGGGCCAGGCTCCTTCACAACTAGTAGCCCCATGCACTGCCTCTGGGCCTACTGCACATTAGGGCCTGTTTATGCAACCGTACAGTCCCCAGCCCCCTTGCCCTTACTTAGAACCGGCCACCCAGGCGGCACTTACTTCAGCTTTGCTTATTTCACTCTTCCTTTCCCTCCCCCTGGCACGTCTCCTCTCAGTTGCACATACACGTACCAAATGACACAAGGCCTAGAAAGATTGTTTGTTTTGTTCCTCTTTGTCTTCCCCTTCCTTGTCTTGTCACGCCTAGAAACACTTGTGTATAGGCACGTTATAAATTACTTATTGTGGTGTCATGTGTAGCACAGGGAAACCGGGATAAAGTGATGAGGGCAGTCTGGGTTTATGCAACTTACAAGCGAGTCGTGTATTTATTTTTCCTGCGTTGTGCTGTCGAGGCCCGTGCATGTCTATGCATATAACCCGACATTCTGCATCACCGGAGGTGGAGCCCTCTTCCCAAGAACAGAACACTTATCATATCATTGGTGGAACAGCTGTATTCCGGGGACTTAAGAGATGTTAGCCCACTGGGACTCCACTTTGCGATCTGTGTCTCCTTGTCCGTTGGTTGTCAGTCTGTGTGAGCTATTGTGCCGAGATAGAAGGAAAGCTAGCCCACAGGGGCTGAAGAAATAACGTAATATACATTGCCAGCTTGTATATTTTGATTAGTTTGAACACTGAATGGAGAGCAGCCTCTTCTCTATAGACTTGTGCAGAAAAACGAAAATATTTGTATTTTACATTTGATTGTAATTTGTTTGAGAATTAGTGCATGCATTTTGCATGAATACTTCGTGGATGAATATTTAGTGAAATAGACAGACATGACCAGTTTTGTTTCCTGAACAATGTTGTTTAAGTATGTTAGTATATTTAAATAGTATGAATAAGAATAGCTATTACAACTCATATCCTGCATTTTTTTATTGTTTGCAGATAGCCCCCATGGTCGTGAGTTTGAGCACGTAGTCACTTTAATTACGTGATTTACACTGGCTCACAGGAAATGAAGGGTCCTGTTTTCTTTATTATGTCGAAGGGAAAGAAACAAGATAATGTGTCCTATGTGGAGTGTGGTGCTGGCCCTTTAAGGGTGCGCACGCGACGGAGTGACGTTTCACTCTGCCGTGTGCATCTATAAATAAACAGGGTGTTCCCGGCGGCATCAGAGCCACCGCGGAGCCCGCACTACGAACACTGCGTACTGTGTGTCTGTGTTCAGGGAGTGGGGGGCTTACGGGGTGATTGTTCTCTGAGATTGCTAACAGTGGTGACGAGCTGCGGATTATCACCCGGGAAAGGCAGTAACCTTCTGAAGTGCGCAAATGATTTATTATGAGGTGCATTTCACGGAGCATGCCGCGGAGAGGGGACTGGTCCACGCGGTCGGTGGCCATTTTGATTAGTAGGCCCTGGGAGGTCACGGCTTCTTACGAAGCATCAGTGAGCCATCCAACCTACATTTTTGGACAATCTTGTGGCGGACAGCCACAGGAAGCAGTACCTGCATTTTGGAAGTGAATTTGGAAACAGGGAAGGCCTGCTGTTTTCTGTACACCCTGGGCCCACCCTGCTTAAATTTTGGGACCTCTACACTGCCTGGCATCTGCTCTGCAACATTGAGGAACGTTGTGACTGTGGGGTTGCCAGTGGCCACATCTGGTGCCTGTCTACTGCTGAAGGACTACCTGCAAGTGTGGTGGTGAGTTGCGGCCCCATTATCCTTTTACATCTGGGGTGCCTGTGCGCTTGCCATCATGAGCCAAGGACAAGGTGCAGCCGCTGACCAACAGCAAGCCGCTCCAGTAGTGGGCCAACAGCCTCCACCCATACTACCACCAAGACCTCTAACCAAACCACCTGGCGCCCTGCAGCCAATGCCTGAGTTTGATATCTTGGGCACACCATCAAGTCTGGGGCCAAGGTGGAAGATGTGGATGGACAGGTTACAAATGTACTTTAGGGCCACCATGGAGATTAGTGATGACAGTAAATTGGCCACCCTTCTGTACTGTGCTGGCCCTGCGGTACATGAGGTATTCCTGTCCCTACAACCAGCAAATGGGTCATATGCGGCAGCCAAGGATGCGCTCCACAATAATTTTCTGCCCATGGCAAATGCAGACTACGAACGCTTCCTGATGGGTGCGGCACGCCAAAAGGACGATGAGACTCTAGATGTGTTCTATGGAAGGCTGCAAAGATTGTCAGTACCTTGTGCGTGGAATGACCCAGACACAATGATAAGAATTCAACTCATCCAGGGGTGTGTGTCTGGCAAATTGTGCTGTCAGATCCTGAGAGAGCCGGACATCACTCTTCCCAGCATCCTAGAAATGGGGAGGTGCCATGAGGTCTCTGAGTTGTGGGCAACCAGAATGGAGGCAGGAGTGTGCCCCAGAAAGGGAAAGTCATCTGTGCCGTCAGCAGGGGCCGAGGGTCTAGACGCCCAGCTGGCAACCAGGGATTAAGAGGACAATCGGTAACCAACTCATGTCTGAAGTGTGGATTTGAACTCCCGCATGTGTAGGGCCGTGACACTGACAGTTGTTCCTAGAGGGTCCGTCCGGGCGAGTTTCTTCCACCCACAGCGATCATCAAACATGGCTCAAGTGGACCAAGGGGACGACGGCAACTGTCCCGAGGGTGACGAAGAAGAAGAAGAAGAAAACGTATTCTTCGTGTCCAGCGTGGGCGTCCTGAAATCCAACTCCAAGCGAAAGCCCAGGTGTAATGTCCTGGTGAATGGGGATTCAATACCAATGCTGGTGGACACTGGTGTGTCAGTCAACATAATGGCCAGGGAACACTATGACACTATGCAAGGGTCACGCACGGCGGTCGCAGGCAGCTGTGGAGACGCTGGCACTGGAGCGGCCATTGAATGTAGCCGTCACGCCGCCGCGCTTTCTTCAGCAGCGGTCCAGCTTTCCGCCTTCCGACCAGAGGCGTCCCTTCTTACGAGCGCCAACCCGGAAGCCCGCGCATTGCAACCTATTCGCGTTAGGCTTCCGGGTTGGTACGCTTCAGTTCTTTCTTCCGCGGCCGCCGCCGCTCTCTTCCCTTTTCTTCCTCTCCCTCCTGTTGTTCTTCCGTCCCGCCTGGCTCTTCGGTTTCTCCCATTCCTCTCTGGCTATCCCTCTCTCTTCCCAGTTCTCCTGTTTTCGCTTCCTCTCGGCTCGTACATATTACCTTTCCTTCTCTGCACTGTTGTGTTCCCGTGAGCACTCTCCCAACACTCACTGAACAAGTCACCATTCTTCTGCTGGATTCTTCGTTTCTCGTAGTCCTGCCTGGTATCCTGCCTGGTATCCTGTCGCCATAACCAACAAGGAAGGGGTTTTTTGTGTCTTTCGGCTTTTTCCCCTTCACCGGTCTGCCCCGGTACGGGGGCCCCCTTGGCCCCGAGTTAGAGGGGCAGGGTGGCTTCCTCTCGAGGCAGACCTCATCTGCACTCCAGAGAAGAAGCATTGAGGATAAGGAGATTTGGACTCCATTCAGACGAGGAGACCGCAGGTGAGCAGGAGGGCATAGGGGGCACTTGGGGGAGTGGTGTGAAACCAACTGAACCAAGGATTGAACGTGACAGTTTGCAACGCCAAAAAGGAAGTATGGCCACCCCCGAACAAATACAAGAACTAGTGGCCGCAGTCCAGGCCATGAACGTAGAATTGCAGAACGTGAAGGCAGATAACGCAGTCCTGAGGCAGATGGTCTCTACTCGGGAAGCTAGGGATTCCGACTTACCTCCCATGGCCTTATCCGCAGGCAAATTTGACGGTACCCCGAAGCGCCTTAAGGAATTCTTGGAAGCCTGCTCCATTTATTTCGCCTTTAGACCTCAGTTGTTCTCTAATGACCATGCCAAGGTGGGGTATATGATATCCAATATGATCGGAAATGCCTTAGCTTGGGCCACCCCTCTAGTGACCAACAATCCTATCATCAGAGATTATGAGGGCTTTTTGACCTTACTGTGCCAGACGTTTGAACATCCCGAGATAACACATGTGGCTGCAGAAGAACTTTTGGATGTGCATCAGGGTTCCAGTGACCTGCTGACATATATGTCCACCTTTAAACGTTTGGCCTCAGAGGCTGGTTGGCCAGAACGGGCCGAGTATACAATTTTCCGTCGGGGGTTGAAAGAGGAAATAAAGGATGAGCTGGCAAGGATAGCCCGCCCCACTACCCTGTCTTACTTATTCTTCATTGTTACTCAGATTGACTATCGCCTCAGTGAACGCAAGGCGGAAAGGAAGAAGCAGAAAGCCCCTGGCTCCCTTCTACCAAGTGTCTACTCAATGCCCTCCCTGTCTCACTCCAGTAACAAGGAGGAACCGATGCAAGTTGGGTCCGCTAGATCCCCCTTGACACCCGAAGAGAGAAGACGTCAGAGGGATGCTGGCCTCTGCATGTATTGTGGATCAGGCACCCACTTACTTCGGAACTGTCCATAAGTCCCGTCTAGACGCTCGGGAAACGATCGACCTCGGAACTAAAGGGGACGAGTAACCGAGGTCAGAACGCAAGTCCCTATGTCACGGTTAGGGTAGCGTCTCACCTAACCACCTTGGACTCCCGCATTATGGCTGTTCCCATCCAGTTGGAAACCCCGACAGAAGTCCTTACCACCATGGCTCTGCTGGATTGTGGCGCCGCAGGAGTATTTATGGACACCATGTGGGCGCACAAACATGGTCTCCCTCTGCTGAAACGGGAAGAAGTCCAGAAGGTGGAAGGAGTAGATGGTTCTCCACTTTCGTCGGGGCCTATCACCCATTCCACCGTATCCTTGAAGGTCCGCATTCTCCAGCATTTGGAACAGATACAATTTGACTTAATTCGAGCAGCCCATTTCCCAGTAATCCTCGGTATTCCCTGGCTGAGGAGGCATAATCCGCTCATCGATTGGGCACAGAACACCATGGCCTTTACCCCCTCATACTGTAAACAAAATTGTTTACTTCATGCTTCGGAAGATTTGGTACAGTCCTTACTCCCCAACAAGAAGGAGTAAATGAAATTTGTAAGGTTCCCCAGGAATTGGCCAAGTTCAAGGAAGTTTGTAAAGAAAATCCTGTCTTGGATCTCCCTCCGCATAGGCCTTGCCATCGAGCTGGTGCCAGGTGCCCTGGTTCCGTTTAGTCACATGTTTTCCTTGTCTCTACTGGAGAAGAGGGCGCTTCGCAATTATTTGGACTCCCATCTGACCAATGGCCTCATTCGTCCCTCCAAATCACCGGCTGGAGCATCTCTTTTCTTCATACCTAAGAGGGATTCCCCTGAGTTAAGGCCATGCATTGACTATCGGGGTCTGAACAAGGTCACGGTTCGTGACCGCTATCCAATGCCTTTGATAGCAGACATACTGGAAGCAGTCCAGGGTTCTACCATCTTCTCTAAGTTAGACCTCCGGAGTGCTTACCACCTTCTCCGCATAAGAGATGGGGACGAATGGAAGACAGCCTTTCGGACACCGTTTGGCCTTTTCGAGTATCGAGTGATGCCATTTGGCTTGGTTAACGCTCCTGCCATATTCCAGCGTTTTATGGATCGCCTGTTTTCTGACCTATTATACCTCAGTGTCATAGTTTACCTAGATGACATCTTGGTTTTTTCGAAGTCCTCCTCCGAACATACATTGCATCTTCAGACAGTTCTACATCGTCTACAGTTACAACATCTATTAGTTAAACAGGAGAAGTGCCTTTTCAATATGACTTCCGTTCCATATTTGGGTTACATCATATCCCAGGAAGGCATCACCATGGATCCAAGGAAAGTATCTGCCATCCTGGACTGGCCCACACCCGCCTTTTTGAAAGATGTTCAAAGGTTCCTGCGTCTAGCCAACTTCTATAGGAAGTTCATCGGACATTTTTCGCAGATAGTACTGCCCATTACCTCACTACTTAAGAAAGATGCCAAACCATTTCACTGGTCGGAACCAGCCAATCAAGCCTTTATTGATTTAAAGAGGAGATTCTGTTCCGCTCCTATTCTATCTCAACCAGATCAGGACCAGCCCTTTATAGTTGAGGCCGATGCCTCCGCTAGCGCCTTAGGTGCAGTACTTCTTCAACTCAAGAATGGCAAGGAACATCCGGTAGCATATCTTTCCAAGACTCTTTCCACAAGTTAACAGAACTACTCAGTAATCGAAAAAGAACTTTTGGCTCTCAAGGTGGCTTGTGAAGAGTGGAGACACCTGCTACAAGGCAGAGCGCATCCATTTACTGTATGTACTGACCATAAGAATTTGAAGATTCTCAGAAATATGGAATGTGTAAACTCAAGACAGGCTCGCTGGGCGCATTTCTTCAGCCAGTATGACTTTACCATCACCTACATTCCAGGCACCCAAAACAGCTTGGCGGACGCCTTATCTAGGTGTCAGTCTTCAGAGTACCACTCTCCTTCCTTTAGCCACCCTATGTTTCCCCGAAACAGAATAGTGGGGATGGTCTCTTCATTTCTTCAAGAGGTTAAGACAGCAACCCAACCCAATTTGTCAACCACCGTACCTGGTGACTTACGTCCTCAACTCCGTTGGTCTGAAGGTCTTTTACTGGTGGGGCAGCGATTGTACATCCCCTCTAAGTCCTTACAATTGAAGGTTCTAGGATGGGGTCACAACCACGTTACCACTGGACATTGGGGAGTCCGAGGTACATTAGAGTTAATCTCTCATTCTTTTTTTTGGCCTTCACTCTCTCACGACGTAAAGCAACTGTCATGATGCCTACCTCCAAGGAGCCAGGTCCGACCCAGCAACCCCAGAGGCAGGCATCATTCCCCCCAGGGAAGTGCCAGCGGGCCCAAGCTTTGGACACAGTCCTGGCGCCTTAAGCGCCAGGCTCATGTTAGACCCCTGTCCTGGCGCCTCAGGCGCCAGGCTCATAAAGCTAGACATGTATTCAAGTGTTTTAATGTGCACTTACCTGATGCAAGGGGAGATAAGAGAGAATTGGAGAGAAAGAAGACCTTACCTGCTAAAGCTGCATCACGGAGACATCACACCGACGATCCTGAAAGGGAAGACATTTTAAAAGCATTTCGCTTCGATCGCTGCAGCGCTGCATTTCACTCAACTTTCCTGGGCGCCTCCATCTTCAGCAGCGATCATCCGGATCCGCACCCACTTCCCTGAGCCTAGAGAGAAAAAGACAAGAAAACAAGGTGAGAGAAGGAAGGGAATAGGAAAGGCTCAGTTTCCTTCTAAGACTTACTTGTTGGGTCATTCCCATTTCATTTCGGGTCCTGCCGCTTCCTGGCATTCCGGACCCCGGCCCCTATGGGGAAAAAAGACAAAGACATTGAATGAGCGAATGCAAAGACATTACCTGAACGCTCATCCAGAACTTACCTGTCATTTACTGGAACTGCACGTTTCACTTCGGGTCGGCGCCATATCTCCGGCATTCCGAACCCCGGCCCCTAAGGGGAAAAAGACATAAGCATTAGCGCTTGCTGCAAAAAGACAATGAACATTATTATTAAGCTTGAACTTTTGAACTTGCAACAGAACTCTTACAACGCCTCACCGGAATAGTCAAGCTTATTTTGAACTCCCATCAAACCTCAATCCAGTGAAGTAACTGGGTTTCAACGCGCCCCTGCATCAGAAGCAGGATGGAGAACTCATCCTTCCAGACCCTAAGGTGAGACTTCACGGGGAATCGTGGAAGGGTATCGTGAAGGGTTGGAAGGGAGTGGGAGGCTTGAGCATTATTCCTTCAGTAGGTAATACTCCCTTTTCACGCACAGGGGAATATTCCTGCGAGCCAGGAAAGCCAGAGTAGAGGAGCCCTTCCTGTCCATCTTCAGAGTCCTGCGCTTCACCATTGAAGAAGCATCAGCACTCGAAGCCAGACCTGCGCCTCCCTGGGAATCAGGTGAGCGTGACAGAACGCGAAGCCTACCCACAATTTCCCACCCGGGCGCTATGTAGACTTCCGAGACAGATCAGCTGGCCCAGCTTTTGGGGGAATTACAGGCAGAAGTGCACTCAGCCCGCCAGGAGACTAACGCTCTCAAAAGAGAACTGATCCTATCAAAGGAAAGAACAGATGACCTGGCCAAAAGGTTATTGCAGGCCCAGGCAGGGCACACTCCTTTACCTAATTCCGGAGGTACTTCCACATCTATGGGTTTGAATAACCCGGTACAAATCAATCTACCTGGACACATGCCTTTGGCCCCGCCTGAATGTTTTGCGGGAGATCCCAAGAAATATGCTGTCTTTATGAACCAATGTCGTTTACACTTTCTATGCAGACCCGGGGCCTTCCCTAACGACCAGACCAAGGTAGCCTTTATACTATCTTACCTCAGTGGCAGTGCTGCCGATTGGTCTATTCCATTGGTAAATCAGGATGATCCCATTCTCCAGAATTTTCAGGGTTTCCAGGCCAGCATGGAAAGATTGTTTGCTCGACACTCTCAAGGACAGGCCCTGTACAGCTACTGTCAGAATACCAAGAATTCCACGTTTTTCAGAAGGAACAGGCTAACACGTTACCTCCCCATCGGTCTTATGATTGCCAAATCAATCTGGTACCCAATGCTCAACTACCTTGTAGTAGGATTTATGCTCTTACGGAACCTGAGAACCTGCATTTGCGTCAGTATTTAGATCAGTACCTAGCCAATGGTTTTATTCGCCCGTCCAAGTCTCCAGTCTCCTCAGCTCTGTTCTTCGTGCCGAAGAAAAAGAGGGCGACCTTAGAACATGTGTAGACTATCGCGCCCTAAATCAAATAACGATTAAGAATCGTTATCCTCTGCCCCTGATCCCTGAGCTTATCGACCAGGTGAAAGACGCTTGTGTGTACACCAAGTTAGATCTCCGAGGAGCTTATCATCTGGTGCGTATAAAAGAAGGCGACGAATGGAAGACTGCATTCGGCACCAAATTTGGGCTCTTCGAATATCAGGTGATGCCCTTCGGTTTGTGCAATGCACCTGCCGCCTTTCAGTACTTTATGAATGATGTTCTTCGGGAACTTATCGATGTCTGTGTCATTGTTTATATTGACGACATCCTGGTGTACTCTTCTTCAGAATCCGATCACAGAAAACATGTTAGGGCAGTTCTTGAGAAATTGTGCCAGCACAGACTATTTGCAAAGCTCGAAAAATGCGTTTTTCATACCACAGAAGTTGAGTTTCTCGGATTCATCCTGACACCTCAAGGAGTCCGAATGGACTCGCGAAAGGTGGACGCCATCCTCAAATGGCCATCTCCTAGCTCGGTGAAGGGAGTTCAGAGCATGCTCGGCTTCGCCAATTTCTATCGAAGATTCATCCCGGAATTTTCCCGAACAGTCCAACCCATCACAGGTCTCCTAAAGAAAAACAAACGCTTTGAATGGACTCTTGAGGCCGAACAAGCCTTTCAGGACCTGAAAACCAAATTCACCTCTGCACCTGTATTGAAGCACCCGCACCCAGATCTCCCTTACATTGTGGAAACCGACGCATCCAGTTCGGCCATGGGAGCTGTCCTGTCGCAAAGAGACCCAGAAACTAACCAACTACACCCTGTGGCCTTTTGGTCCAGGAAATTTTCTCCTCCTGAAATCAACTACGCAATTACCGACAAAGAGTTACTGGCTATTAAATCTGCTTTCAAGGCTTGGCGTCACTACCTTCTCGGGGCAAGACACACCATCACCGTAATTATGGACCACAGAAATTTACAGTATTTAAAGACGGCCAAAGCTCAATCTTCACGACAACTCCGATGGGCTCTATTCTTTGCGGAATTTGATTTTGTAATTACCTATCGCCCTGGCTGCAAGAATGGTAAAGCGGACGCCTTATCCCGGATTGGCATGGAAGAACCCAATTCGAGTTTAGAACCTGTGCCAATCATACCTGAACAAAGAATCTTAGGCCTAACTTCATTGCAAACTATTGAGGACATCCAAACGCAAGTAAAACAACTTCTAGACTCTTCAGCCTTACTGGAATGGAGTCAAAAGGGTCCTCATTACACCGTTAAGGATGATTTACCCTACTTCCAGGAGCGGTTGTTTCTGCCAAGTAAAGAATTGCAAGAACTTGTTATTGCCCATCATCATGAATCATTAATGGAAGGACACCCTGGTATCGCTAAAACGGAGGAAAAAATCAAACGCCACTTCTGGTGGCCTTCTTGGAGAACAGACATAAAGTCTTTTGTATTGTCTTGCGGAATTTGCGCCCAAAACAAGGGTCAAAAGAAAAGGCCAGCCGGCCTACTTCAACCCTTGGATATTCCACCGGCACCATGGCACACCTTGTCAATGGACTTTATACCTGACCTGCCTCCTTGTGCTGGTTACAACACTATCCTTGTAATTGTGGATTTATTCTCCAAAATGGCCCACTTTATCCCTTTAAAAGGCTTGCCTTCAGCTTCCACCTTGGCCAAGGAATTTCTGGAGAATATAGTTCGCATACATGGTTTCTCTTCCATATTAGTCTCGGATCGTGGAAGTCAATTTATCTCCCATTTTTGGAAGAAGTGTTGCCAACTAGCACAAATAGATGTGCGGTTATCCACCAGCCACCACCCCCAGACCGACGGACAAACCGAGAGAACCAATCAGACTCTCGAGCAATATCTTCGGTGCATGTTACACCAATCCGAGTTAAATTGGAAAGACATCCTTTGGATCGCAGAATATGCATACAACAATTCAGTGCATTCTGGAACCGGACAAACTCCTTTTTATACTTTGTATGGTCACCACCCTCGGACCTCTGACCTAGATCCACCTCTGACCCTGGAAATGCCCCCAGTAAATCATCTGCATTCCACAATAACCCGAGCCTTCAAAGAAGCTGCAACTTATTTACAGCAAGCCAAGAAAAAGTATAAAGAAAACGCTGATTTGCACCGAAGTAAAACTCCTCCTTATCAAGTAGGAGACCAGGTATGGCTAGCAACGAAACATTTACCCCTCAAGGGCCCGCGAACCTTCAATCCCAGATTCATAGGACCCTATCCCATCAAGGCTATCATCAATCCCATGGCCTTTAAACTGGATTTACCGTCTAACATGCGTATTCATCCAGTTTTTCATGCATCACTTTTGAAGCCAGTATAACCAAGGACCTGACTGTCCAAGCCTCCAGACCCAGTTCAAATTGAAGGGGAATTAGAATTCGAAGTTAAAGACATTTTAGACTCCAAGGTGTTAAAGTCAAAACTCTTCTATCTTGTTGACTGGAAGGGATATGGACCTCAGGAGAGATCGTGGGAGCCTAGTAACCATGTTCACGCACCTCGATTAATACAAGGTTCCACCAGAGATTTCCGAACAAGCCAAAACCCCCGGAGGGAACAACCTTGGGAGGGGCCTTGAGGGGGGGTACTGTCATGATGCCTACCTCCAAGGAGCCAGGTCCGACCCAGCAACCCCAGAGGCAGGCATCATTCCCCCCAGGGAAGTGCCAGCGGGCCCAAGCTGGGTCCCTTTGGACACAGTCATGGCGCCTTGAGTGCCAGGCTCATGTCAGACCCCTGTCCTGGCGCCTTATGCGCCAGGCTCATAAAGCTAGACATGTGTTCAAGTGTTTTAATGTGCACTTACCTGATGCAGACCATGCTGCTACATCCAGGCCCTCTTGAGGCCTGAATGGAACTACTTTACCTGTGGGACTACTTTCCACTTGGGTGTGGTCAGGGAAGGATACATACCTGATCGGTGGAAGGATACATATCTGGAACTTCTCCCAAAGCTATTTAAACCACGCCCGATCAGCAACTCACGCTTCGCGTTGTTCTGCTCCTCGCAGCTGGACGCTCACCGTGTCAGCTCCTGCATCTGGACTTCAGCCACGCCTGTCAGCATCCGGGGTCGCCTGCAAGGGGAGATAAGAGAGAATTGGAGAGAAAGAAGACCTTACCTGCTAAAGCTGCATCACGGAGACATCACACCGACGATCCTGAAAGGGAAGACATCATTTTAAAAGCATTTTGCTTCGATCGCTGCAGCGCTGCATTTCACTCACCTTTCCTGGGCGCCTCCATCTTCAGCAGCGATCATCCGGATCCGCACCCACTTCCCTGAGCCTAGAGAGAAAAAGACAAGAAAACAAGGTGAGAGAAGGAAGGGAATAGGAAAGGCTCAGTTTCCTTCTAAGACTTACTTGTTGGGTCATTCCCATTTCATTTCGGGTCCTGCCGCTTCCTGGCATTCCGGACCCCGGCCCCTATGGGGAAAAAAGACAAAGACATTGAATGAGCGAATGCAAAGACATTACCTGAACGCTCATCCAGAACTTATCTGTCATTAACTGGAACTGCACGTTTCACTTCGGGTCGGCGCCATATCTCCAGCATGCCGAACCCCGGCCCCTAAGGGGAAAAAGACATAAGCATTAGCGCTTGCTGCAAAAAGACAATAAACATTATTATTAAGCTTGAACTTTTGAACTTGCAACAGAACTCTTACAACGCCTCACCGGAATGGTCAAGCTTATTTTGAACTCCCATCAAACCTCAATCCAGTGAAGTAACTGGGTTTCAACGCGCCCCTGCATCAGAAGCAGGATGGAGAACTCATCCTTCCAGACCCTAAGGTGAGACTTCACGGGGAATCGTGGAAGGGTATCGTGGAGGGTTGGAAGGGAGTGGGAGGCTTGAGCATTATTCCTTCAGTAGGTAATACTCCCTTTTCACGCACAGGGGAATATTCCTGCGAGCCAGGAAAGCCAGAGTAGAGGGGCCCTTCCTGTCCATCTTCAGAGTCCTGCGCTTCACCATTGAAGAAGCATCAGCACTCGAAGCCAGACCTGCACCTCCGTGGGAATCAGGTGAGCGTGACAGAAACACTGTAAGACGTGTGTGGTTTGCGCCCAGAATAAGAACTCCACCCACAAACCCTACGGGTTGCTGATGCAACCAGACTTGCCAAGCCGGCCATGGTCCCAAATTTCCACTGACTTTATAGTAGACCTGCCCCGATCCCAAGGGTTGACCTGTGTCATGGTTACGATTGATTCATTCACCAAGCTGGCCCATTACTCCACGTTGCGGGGAGAGCCGTCCGCCACTGAGATGGCCGAAGTTTTCCTTAGGGACATTTTTAGGCTCCACGGTCTGCCTGATAAGATCATTTCTGACCGGGGGAGTCAGTATACATCTCGATTTTGGGGCTCCCTATGTCAGCGGTTAGGTATAGAGAGGGCTTTGTCATCAGGCTTCCATCCTCAGACCAATGGTCAGACCGAGCGCCTCAATGCCTCTCTCGAGCAATACCTCTGGTGTTATGTCAATAAGAATCAGGACAATTGGGTAAACCTTCTGCCCACCGCCAAATTTGCGTATAACAACGCTGTGCACTCAGCAACGGGACGCAGCCCTTTTTTTTGTTCTTACGGTTTCCACCCTCGCAGTATTCTCCTCAGTTTTTTCCTCACCCACTAATATACCCACCATTGAATCCACCTTAGATCAAATATCCACAGCCCACACTACAGCTCAACCAAGTTTAGCTTCTGCCAGACGCAGGTATAAGGATATGTCGGACCGAGCTTGTTTACCCTGTCCCGATTGGAAGGAGGGCGATCGGGTCTGGTTATCTACTAGATTCTTGCCTAGATGGGTACACTCGACCAAGCTGACCCCCCGGTTTATAGGACCCTTCAAGATAATCAAGAGGATTAACCCAGTGGCTTACAAATTACAACTCCCCAAGTCCATGTCTCGGGTACACCCGGTCTTTCACTCCTCCCTTCTCTGCCCAGTTGATCCAGGCACCCCAGTTAGGAAGACTACAGGGTTATTGAGCAATCCCAAGTCTATGCCTGAAGAATATGAGGTATCTGCCATCTTAGATTCCAGATATCGCAGGGGGAGGTTGGAATATCTTGTGTCTTGGAAAAACTATCCCAGTTCAGAGGATTCCTGGGAGCCCAGGTCTTATGTACATGCACCTAAGCTTGTCAAGCGCTTTCACCGGACACATCCGGGAAAACCCGGAGGGTTCGTATCTGGAGGGGGGCATACTGTCACGCACGGCAGTCGCTGGCAGCTGTGGAGACGCTGGCGCTGGAGCGGCCATTGAATGTAGCCGTCACGCCGCCGCGCGTTCTTCAGCAGCGGTCCAGCTTTCCGACCAGAGGCGTCCCTTCTTACGAGTGCCAACCTGGAAGCCCGCGCATTGCAACCTATTCGCGTTAGGCTTCCGGGTTGGTACGCTTCAGTTCTTTCTTCCGCGGCCGCCGCCGCTCTCTTCCCTTTTCTTCCTCTCCCTCCTGTTGTTCTTCCGTCCCACCTGGCTCTTCGGTTTCTCCCATTCCTCTCTGGCTATCCCTCTCTCTTCCCAGTTCTCCTGTTTTCGCTTCCTCTCGGCTCGTACATATTACCTTTCCTTCTCTGCACTGTTGTGTTCCCGTGAGCGCTCTCCCAACACTCACTGAACAAGTCACCATTCTTCTGCTGGATTCTTCGTTTCTCGTAGTCCTGCCTGGTATCTTGCCTGGTATCCTGTCGCCATAACCAACAAGGAAGGGGTTTTTTGTGTCTTTCGGCTTTTTCCCCTTCACCGGTCTGCCCCGGTACGGGGGCCCCCTTGGCCCCGAGTTAGAGGGGCAGGGTGGCTTCCTCTCGAGGCAGACCTCATCTGCACTCCAGAGAAGAAGCATTGAGGATAAGGAGATTTGGACTCCATTCAGACGAGGAGACCGCAGGTGAGCAGGAGGGCATAGGGGGCACTTGGGGGAGTGGTGTGAAACCGACTGAACCAAGGATTGAACGTGACAGCAAGCTCCACCTGGCCTGTCTGCACTGAAGGCGCAAATCTTCACATTCGGGGGAGAACAGCCAATCCCATTGGACGGTGCTTTTGTTGCAAATGTGAAATATGGTGAGACCTCAGTCCGGGCTAGGTTCTACGTCACACCAGTGAGTAACAACACCCTACTGTTCTGTGCTGCGGCAGAGGCCCTTGGCATTTTAACATTTGCGTACTCCGTGTACCTAGACGGTATCCAGGTGTTACTAAGCAAGCACTCACCTCTGTTTGAGGGCATAGGACAGATGGCGGGTGAACCTGTCCGGCTACATATAGATGAGTCAATTCAACCGGTGGCGCTCAAACATCGACGAGTACACTTCCACCTCAGAGACCTGGTGGATCAGGAATTAGATAACCTTGTTGAGCTGGACATCATTGAAAAAGTGGAGGGCCCTACCCCATGGGTATCTCCTATTGTGATTGCCCGCAAGCCCAAGCAGCCTGATGCGGTGAGAATTTGTGTGGATATGCACCTGCCCAACAAGGCGATAAAGCAGGAGAGACACCTAACCCCCACCATTGACGACATCATAACTGAGCTGCAGGGTGCTAGGTTCTTTTCCAAGCTGGACCTCAGGACTGGGTACCATCCGGTGGTCCTAAACCCCGAATCACGCTACATAACCACTTTCACCACTCACCGGGGGCTGTATAGGTATAAAAGACTCTGTTTTGGGGTCTCCTCAGCGGCAGAGGTGTTCCAAAACCTCATCAGAGGGACCCTTGCGGACCTGGAAGGGGTACTCAATATCAGCAATGATATTCTGGTGTTCGCAAGGTCGGAAGCTGAACACCTGGCCCGTCTAGCAAAGACATTTGAGCGCCTGCGCTCCCTGGGACTCACTTTGCACAGGGACAACTATTGAGTTTTTCGGCATTGTCTTCAAGGCAGATAGTGTGTCCCCTGATCCACGCAAGGTGAGAAACATTAAGGACGCCAGGCCGCCGGAGAATGTGGCCGAGGTGAGGAGCTTTCTGGGCATGGTTACTTACTGTGGCCAGTTCATCCGGAACCTAGCGTCCCGCTCTGAGCCCCTGCGGACACTGACAAGGAAGGACGTAACCTGGCAGTGCGGGCCGCTCGAGCAGGTTGCCTTCAATGACATCAAGGGCGCCCTCACTGCTGAGGACACCATGGCATTCTTCGACCCGGCCCTAGAGACTGAGACAATCGTAGATGCCAGCCCCTACAGCCTTGGAGCGGTCCTCGTGCAGGTGGGGGTTGATCAAGAAGTCCGCCCAATAGCATATTCCAGCAAGGCGCTCTCTGAGACTGAGCAGCGGTACTCGCAAATTGAGCAGGAGGCGCTGGCCGTGCTGTGCGGCTGTAGACACTTCTGCCTATACATCATGGGAAGACCAGTCACAGTGGTCACGGACCATAAGCCCCTACTTTCCATAATGGCGGGCTCATCGTCCAAACCCCCGGTGAAGATAGAACGATGGATGCTGGCGCTCCTAGAGGATGGTGTGTCGCTGATCTACCACCCGGGCAGTAACAACGCTGCTGACTACCTCTCCAGTCACCCGAGAGGGGGGTGCTCAGCCATCCACATGCGCGCAGGAGGGGGATGAGCATGTACGGCTGGTGATTGGGGCAGCCACCCCAAACTCTGTGCAGGAAATGGAACAGGCATCAAAGACAGACAAGTGTTTTAGGATACTGAAGGCGGCCATGGAACAGGGAGCCTGGAAAACGGTGATGGAGTCCCTGGGCCGGAGGACAAATGAGGCAAAGGTGGCCCTGGAACAGCTCTGGCGGGTTTGTGAAGAACTGGCATTCTCGAACTCGGGACTATTGCTCAGAGGAGACAGAATTGTGGTCCCCCAGGCCAAGAAGGCTCGCCTTTGGCAAAAAGTGTGGTTCCCTGAACTAGAGTGGAGGAATTCGTGGCCTCCTGTGTGTGGTGCCAGGCAGCCTCGCCGGCACAACATGAGCCATTCATCGAGACCATGCCCAGAGGAACAAGGCCATGGGAAGTGGTCCACGCAGACTTTGGGTCCACGACCAGAGGCACCCACTTCATAGTGGTTGTGGGCAAGTGGTCCCGATACCCGGAGATGGAATTTGTGGAGTCTGTGGTGTTTGAAAGAGTGGTGGTAGCACTGGAGAAGATCTTTGCCACCCATGGACTGCCCAAAGTTCTATGCTCCGACAACGGGACCCCGTTCCAGGGCAAAAGTTTCACCAACCTCATGAAGGAATATGGCATCCACCACAGGAAGGTTACTCCGCTGTGGCCTCATGCGAACGGTGAAGCGGAGCGGATGATGCGCACACTGAATAAGGTATTCCGGATTGCACAAGGAAGGGACGAGTGCCTACAAAGGGCACTATATGTGTTCCTGCGAGGGTACAGAGCCACTCCACACTCATCCACAGGAGTGGCACCAGCGGAGGCACACTTCCAGCGGTGCCCAAGGGACATAATACCGGAGGTGGGAGAGCGAGAGGTGGCCTTCGTCAACAATGACCAGGTGGACGAGGAGAGAAGGGCATGGACAGAAATGGAAAACAACAGGAGAGTTCTAAGACCACCAAGCCTCGCCCCGGGCGATGAAGTGCTAGCGAGGAATCAACACCCGCAGGGCAAGTTGTCTTTTGCCTATGAGCAGGCTCCATTGGATGTGGTGGTGGTCAAGCGATCAATGGTGACCGCGTCTGATGAAACAGCATCTGTCACCAGGAATGCCAGCTTCTTTAAGAGGCTGGGTGAGCCAAGGGCAGAGACTATGGGGGACATGGACCTGGAGGAAGCCCCGGACGAAGGAGGGGGACAGCCCATCCAGGGGAAGTCCCTGACCCGTGAGGGGCAAGGCGAAGGAACACCGGTCAGAGAGACAGGCAGGAGGTACCCCCTGAGGACAGGGCGAGGGAAACCTGCCCGTCTTACAGACTATGTCACGGACTAAGTTTGAGTTGCTGTGTAATGAAGACTCTTAAGCCATTTGAGCATGGTGCCATCTGGGGATCCAGGGTGGGTACCAATAAACGGGGGCATTCAGGTTTGTTCATATTGTGTGATGTTTAGTAGTTAGGTCCTCCTTTTCAGTTTGTTGTTATGAAAAAGGAGGAGTGTGGAGCTGGCCCTTTAAGGGCGTGCACGCGATGGAGTGACGTCGCGTGTATCTATAAATAAACGGGGCGTTCCCGGCGGCATCAGAACCACCGGGGAGCCCGCACTACGAACATCGCGTACTGTGTGTCTGTGTTCGGGGAGTGGGGGGCTCACAGGGCGGCGGTTCTCCGAGACTGTTAACATGGAGGATGAAACGCATGTTTTTTTTAAAACGTTATTTCTGCTTTTTCTTTGTCCATGGCTGGATGATGAATTTTGGCTGTAACCAGAAGCATGATAAATGGGAATTTGGCATTCGATTGACTGGAAAATCCATCAAAAACCAGGCTAGATTGTATTGCAACTTGTGGAAACAAACATGAATTTGCAGCAAAACTGACCCCTTAACTAATCATTTTTCCTAAAGCAAGGAGAAAGGCGTTTTAGTTCATTCATTCAAAATATTTGCAAATTACTTTCTCCCTGAAGTGTTTTCCAGAGAGAGCCAGGGGAGCACGGGGTGTTCAGTGTATTTCTTGAAAGGCAAAAGCAGATAGGGGTTTAAATACCCCCTTTTCCCACCCAATCTCTTTCCTCCCCTTCTGCCATCTCCTCTCCCACACCCACAAACATGGACCCACACCCCAAATGCCACATTTGTCTTCAAAACCCAGCTTTACGGGCCAACCCGTTCATTTGAAGGTGCTATGGGCTTCATTACGATATAGGCGGTGATGACGGCGGTAATTCCGTCGGATGGAAATACTGTTACCGCATTGGTGTCAGGCGGAATTAGTACCACATCTCAAGGTGTCGGGAGCATGCGCACACCATCAGCGATAATGGTAATTCCATCCAGTGGAATACTGCCAAAAATCTACTTCAGGTGGTAATTCAACTCGGAATCGGCAGAGTTACTGTTACCACCATACGACTATGTGCTATTTCCGCTCGCAGAATTACCACCAGGTGGAAATAACATCATTGCAGAAACAGAAAGCCTGGCAGTGGCCATCTTTAAAAATCCAATCCACCATGAATCTCTCCTTTCCTGGTGCTTTCCAAAGACATCAGTCGTGCTAGACATGTCACAGGAAAAGGGCAAAATGAGACGAGGCTGCAAAAGCACAAATTTTGTGTGGAGGAACTGCAGCTCCTGGTGGTTGAGGTGTATGGCTCAAGACAGTGGAGGACCTCTGGCCAAACAAAGACATGCATCTGGGCCAGCATGCGGGAGAAGGTCGTGGCAGTGGGCAATGTCCCACTGGACAGCGAGGACTGCTGCAAAAGATGGATTGAACTCAAGGCCAGGTTCTGCTGCCTCATTGCCAATCAAAGGTGTGAGACTTCTGCCACAGGAGGCGGCACTGTTGATCCCCTCATCCTGACCTCATGGGAGGGAAAGGCTAGCAGCACCCTCCACATGGAAAGACTAGAGGGCGTCAGCAGTGCCGAAACGGGAGCAAGCAGCCAATGAGATGCTGGTGAGACTTTAAGTTCCCTATCCCATGAGAATACACTATGTTTAAGCATGTGTCCCCCAGCATAGATGGGCCCAGTGGTCAGGGGAAATGCCAACTACATGGAAATCAGTACAAAGGCACTGTGACTAAATGCATGTGCAAGGGAAGGGGGATACTGTTGAAATACACATGCCATGTTGGGGAAATGTGCATGTGAAGCCATTTAGCCATAATAAACACTCATGTGTGCTGTGAAAGTCCACTTAGCAACAAGCAAAGAGCCCATGCATGTGGAAAGTACACCCTCAGCAGACACTACTCCCACCTTGCATAAGCTGTACTTATTGGTCTGCAAACGACCCTGCCCATCAGACAAAATGTGTGTAGGATGACCATTCATCATGTTGCATGAGTGTCTTGTTAGCCCACATACTGGATTGTGTGATGATTGACAGCATGTCACTATCCACCCAACACGATCCGGCTGATGAGGCAGGGCCCTCCACTTCCCATATGACCTCCCCTGGTGGCAGTGCACCAACCTCCACCTCTGCGCAGGCCAGCCATGGATAGAGCTGGAGGAAGAGGAAGAGCAGGAATAAGGTACCAGGGCCGTAGCACAGCATATTAGCCATCCTTAGTGGCGAGACAGCCACAGTCCCCACAAGTTTGCCCTGTGGCCCCTCCAGCATCGCTCCACGTGAAGCTGCTGGTGTGGCACCCTCAGCAGCCAAGATCCCAAACCACAGCCGGCCCCTTTGTTGATCTCAGTGTCACACATGGCACAAAATATGCACCAACCCATCAGCCCCCATCAGCTCACCTAAGGCAGACAGTCTTTCCCATCGCCAGGCTGAGCCAGATACTGGGAGTGATGGCAGTGGAACACCTAATGGCGAAGCCACGGGCCGGAGATCCCCCTGCTTCAGCCCTGGTCCTCTCCATAGTCCACAGGCAGTGCAATAGCACACACTGAATGCCATCTGGGGAAGGCTGGATGCCATGAAGCACCGCGGGGCCACCATCAAAAACCTGGCAGAGATGCAGGTGCATCATCTGCAGGCAATACAGAACACGGCTCAGGGATCCTCACAGAGAATAGCAAGGTCACTGGACCGCCAGTGCCGGCAGTTTTCTATGGCAACTGCTGCAATAACAACTGTGGGCTAGAGGATGAGGAAGCGCACAGGGGGCATGCCAGCTTTTGCCGAAATGATGCACCACAGCATGCTCCACACCCTGCAACACTTCTGGGGCTAGGATTTTGAGCCTTCAACCCAGGGGAGTTGCTAGGTCTGGAAAAGACCCGGGGCTACGCTGATGTCGGAACTGTTGGGACAGGCGACTAGCTAGTCTTTTGGCTGTAGCTCCTGAGATTCTACCCGGGGCTACAACCAAAAGATCAGGGGCTACAGCCCCCTTAGCCCCCCCCCTAGCAACGGCCCTGCTTCAACCTCTGTTACCCCCACGGAGGGTACATTGCCTGTGAGCCCACTGCACTGCTCCCTCCGCAATGTGGCTCGTACACTGCCCGAGCAGGCTTGCAAGGGCAAGAGTCCACGTAAATGACTTGTAAATACATGACAATATTTCATTGGGCACAAGGGAGTTGGGTGGGAAGGGCTGCTGTGGATTGGGGAGGTCTGTGGCAAGGGCTGTTAGGGAAGGATGCTCACCACAGTTGTTAATAAAAAAATAGTCCACTAGAAGAAATGTGAGGACAATACTTTTTGTGTGAAGGTGTTATATGCAAAATGTGCATAGATACAAAAGGGTGATGAATGTGAAAAGGTATGTGTCTAGAACATTTTTTCAATTAGTTCTTGCTGCACCAGACATCCATCCCTGGCTTCCTCACACTCTATGTGCGGCAGCATCACTTCTGCAGACAGTGCTCCATCGTCTGCTGGGGAGGCATGTTCAGATCAGGGGGCAGGGGTACATTTCACATGAGGCAGATGTTGTGCAGCATGGTACAAGCAACACATATCTGGCCAACCTTCTCTGGCCTGTACATCAGTCCCTTCTGGTATGACCAGGCACCAGAAACGTGCCTTCAGCAGGCCAATGGTCTGATGAATGCAGAGTCTGGTCCTGACCCGTGCCTCATTGTAGGCCACCTCCTGTGGCATATGTGGATTGCACACAGGTGTCAACAGCCATGGGAGCTGGGGTAACCAGAGTCACATGCAACAGCATAAGAAACAGATGTCAGTCAAAGTGCATTGGGGATGCGTTGCATGTTGCATGTCTTGTTGATGGACACTCTCTTGATGCAGTTGTGTTGCATTTGTACTAAATAGTTTTCATTCCCAGGAATTCATTGAAGTGTGATGTATTATGGTGGTACATGTGCATTGTCACTTGGAGATACACTGTGCTCAAAAACAAGTAATGGCACAGATGGCCTGTAATAGGATTTCTTATGTTTATGTTGACTGTGCTGGGCCTGTGCTGTTCTGTCAGGTAGTGCTCTGCTGGCTGATTAGTTGTTCTTGTGCATGTTTGTGGTTTCTGCCTGCCTGCAGCAATGGATTCGCATCCATATTTTGCAGTGTCCATGCCATCACTGTCTTCCAGTGTTGCATTGTCATTGTACCGTGTTGTACTGTTGCATTGGTGTGTAGGTCTGTGTGCCCTATGTATTCTGGTTCCTGTAGTCCTCTGATTGTGTATCAGTTAATTGTTAAAGCAGCATGCACTGCTGACATACTACAGCATGATCATACTGTGCCTAGTTCTGTGGGTTTGTGGATGTCATGTGCAGGGTGAGGGGCATTGACAGAGCATACAGTGATCAGTAGTAGTAATGTTCCCACCCTTCACATTGTATGGAACTTGTACTGCGTCATTGTATTGTGTGATGGCACATGTACTCACCCAGGATCCATGTCTGTTGTCCTCTATGGTTCTCCATGTACGCAGGCAGGGTGCTATTACGCAGGACCATTGCAGTGTGGTGGATCTGGGAAATCGGGCGCAGCAGTGTGTTATTGCCAGGTCAGCATCGCACGTAACCTGCACATTCATGGAGTGGAACTGTTTCCTGTTCCAGTATGCCACTTCGGATGCCTGGGGGGTGGGGGCGGCAACCAACGCCTCATGGGTGCAGTCCAGCGCAGCAATTATTTTTGGCATGTGCGCTGCTGAGTAGAAACAGGCTTTTGTTTCATTTATTTATTTATGTTAGCGTAGTGGGCAGGGAGATGCCTCCAGTACCTGCCCAAGCACAACTGAAAAAGTGGCTGGAACATGCCATGCAGCATGCCCGCAGTGTGCTGGAAGGTGCCACTGGCTAGAAAATGTACGAGCTTCAGCAGCAGAGGTAGGGCAGTCCTGATATTGATCCTTCTCTTGGATGTTGTAGTGGATGTGGACAGTACCTATGCTATTGTGTCCCTGTTCAGCCGGTACGGAGAAATGAGCTGGACATCAGTCAATGCCCAGTGTGAGGGCATGTTCAGCCGGTACGGAGAAATGAGCTGGACATCAGTCAATGCCCAGTGTGAAGGCATGGACCAGGGAATGGGCGCACGCCTTGCATGGCGTCTCCTCCTCATCTCTGCGCCACGTGCCCTGTGCTGCAGTTCCTGCCTTTGCAGGTCAATGTGGAGCAGGAGGTGCTGCATATCCCAGTCTGCGAGTGCTAGTGGCAGCATGGTGTTGGAAAGTGTGGGCTTCTGGGTGGACTGAGAGCACCTGTGAATTGATTTCCATCATCTGTATGCATTGTGATTTTGGTGGTATTTTAACTTGTGATGTGGCGGAAATGCCGTTTTGCATCTTGGTGGCAATTTAGCCGGCGGAATTAGCGCCAGCACCAATTCTGCCTGATGTTGGTGTTAATTCTGCCAGCGCTAATTCCGCTGGCGGAATCAGCTCCAGGCCCTGATTCGGCGTTGTGGCAAATGTGGCAGTAATTCATTTAACACCACTTTTACTGCATACTGCCCAACTCGTAATGAGCCCCCATCCTGTATCTAAGGAGAACAATTGTGACAACAGAACACCTGGCATCACAGCAAGACAAATACATGATTTCATGTTTCTCCATAAATTTACTCTGATAGTGTTGGAAAATGTGCATCCCATAATCGCCACATTTCGCTGTTCCCTTGTGGCATTTGCACTGTCTAGAGCACCTGTCTCATTCTATGTGCAGCCGAGGTAATACAGATACTTGACAATCCCTAACACGCATTTGTATTGCATCCCATTTGACCTCAACGTATGTGTCGTTAATCCATTTTTAGATTTACTCTTTGCATTGCGATGTGGTTCAAACATATAACTTGCACGTTTTTAGAATGTTGGGTTAAACTAGTGGTCTATATAACATGTAGCGGATACATTGCTAGACATTAATAGTTCGTGAGATGTAGCGATTGATTCGCCTGCCACCGTGTGGTTTGTTTTGACCCAGCAAGCCTAATTCATTGGGCACGCGGGAAAGTGGACGTGGGCATTTTGTCGTAAAAAATATATCACTAGAATACTCTTGAGTAATCCTTTCTCTAAAGTGGGCAAACAGATGTCCATGATATGAAACCATAATATGTATTTGTCACCTGGGGAACATTATGGGAATTTTACAGAACAGCATATCCGCTTAAAGATGTTCCGATTGCAGAGGGGAAAAAAGCAGCGTTTAAAAAAAAGTTTCAGCATGTTCTTTCGAGAAAGTGTCTCTAACATACTTGCCAACATTCTTAGGACAAAAAAATCGGATTGTTCAAGTTTAAAAAAATAGACAAATTATGATATCGCAGGGACATCACGTGCTCCTTGACCTGATGATATCAAATGACAACTGGATCAGAAAAAGAGGAGTTAAATTCTGGCAGTCTCTACATAACAACTTCTGAAGAGAATTAAACCAATTACCATTTGAAAATGGCAATCCATCTGTAGTATAATACCTGAAAGGATGCGCAGGAGGCTGTAAGGCTCTGAATTATGTTGCTTTATTTATCTCTGCCAGCAACTAACGAAATGCAGCTCTAATGAAACAATGCCAACAGGCCCTCAAACATAGGGCTGTGACTGAGAGTCTCAGGATTGCTTTATTAAGGCCTGTAGGCCAGTCCGGTGGAGGAGCAAGCAGGAGCTGATGCTGCTCCGTGCCCTCGCTCCAGGCTTCTCGTCCTGTGGGAAGCGCAGGGCAGCGTTTCCACATCAGCGAGATCTCGCGAGACCGAGAGGTCTCGCGATATCTCTACACACCTCCCTCTGATAATGCAACAGCAGTTATTGCAGAACATAGTCATTGTATCTCACCGGTCTTCTGTGTTCCCTTTTCGGCCGGTCATCTCTCTCTCTGCGAGTATCTTGCTCGTGATCATCTGCTTGCTCTTCTATGGGTGTATTTGCTTCAACTTCCTCTTCTCCATCTTCTCTTCTGTCGGTTCCTGGCTCTTGTTCTCTCTCTCTCTCTCGTCGTCCATCACTTCCTCGGCTTCGGATCTTTCATGGGTCTTTTCTCTCCCTTGCTTCTTTTCGAACATGGCTACTCTCTCCATGTTCCATGTGTGCACATCTTCGGTGCAAACGTAATTGGTTCCTCTGCAAACCACCGTTACCGGTCTGCTGAACCTTGAGCCTGTAACTTGATCCTTGGCCGGCATCCGTATTTTGATCCAATCTCCTTCCGTTACATCTGACCTTTGCTTTGTTCGTCTTCTTCTGTCGCTCCACCTTTTCATGCATGCTTTGCTGTTTTCTATCCTCCACGCCACTTCTGACATGTCCACTTCCTCATCTTCTCTTACTCTGACCAACCATGGTGGCACTAGTGTGGAGGCTGCCCTTCTCCCTCTCAGCATGCGAAAAGGGGAGATGTGGGTGATCCCGTTGGCAGTCAGTCTGTGAGCCGCAATGGCCTCCTTGGTCGTCTTGAGGGGATCTATTCCCGATGCAGGCGCTAATTGGATGGCTCCCTTGATGAACCTGTTGGCCCTCTCCACGAGCCCATTGGCTTGGGGTTGATATAAAGCCGCTTTCTTCTGATGGATGTTGTGTTTCTTCAAGAATAGTTCCATGTCTCTGGATATGAGTTGTACCCCGTTGTCCATTACTAACTCGCTGGGGAGCCCTTCCCGCTGGAAGATGGCGGTGAGAACTTCTATTACGGTGGTCGTCGTGATGTTGGGAACAAACTCAGCTTCAACCCACTTTGATAAGTAATCTACCAGCACTATGCCATAGCGATGTTCAGGTGCCATTGCTTCCAGTGGTCCTATAAAGTCCAGGCCTACTTTTGACCACACCGCTTTGGGGGTTTCAGTGGGAATCATGGGTGCTTGTCTGATTTTTAGGCGCTTGTCACTGTTGTGACACTCATGGCACCTCTCAATCATGGTGCGAATCTGCTGATCCATAGACGGCCACCAGTAGGCTTCCCTCACTCTGCGTCGTGTCATGGTATTTCCCAAATGGCCTGCATGGGCCCTGCACAGGATGGTTTTCCTCATGCCTGTGGGTGGAATTACTTGGTCGGTCTTCATGACTATGCCGTCACTCTCAGAGATTTCATCAGCCACTTTCCAATATGGTCTCAATCCTTCTGGCAATTCTCTTTCATCTGGCCATCCTTTCTTGACCCATTCTCTGATCCATGCCATGGGGGGGGGGGTCTTTTCCGTCCTCTTCCATCCAATGTCTCTCACTCAGCTCTAAGTAGTCTGGGGCCTTGAGGTCAGTGATGGATGCCACGATACACTCTTCCTGCAAGAAGGTGGTGGCATTGTCTTTTCCTTCTGGTAATCGTGACATGCAGTCTGCCTGCGAGTTCTTCCACCCTGAAATGTGTTGCACTTCGAAAGTGTATTCTTGCAGCTTGGCAGCTATGCGTGCTAATCTGGGCATCGACACTTTGGTGCCGCCTGGGCTGAGCATATGGATGAGTGGTTTGTGATCGGTAACCAACTTTAACTTCGTGCCCCACACGTATGTCCTGAAATGTTCCACAGCCCATACACACGCAAGCATCTCTTTCTCGATGGTGGAGTAATTTTGCTCGGCTGACGATCAGGCTTTAGAGGCAAACGCTACCACGTGTTCCGTGTCACCCTTTTTCTGGGTAAGAACAGCTCCTAAACCGTAGGCACTGGAGTCCGTGGTGATGACCGTACTCTAGTCTGGGTGAAACGGTTGTAGGCACGATGCATCCACTATGTGTCGTTTGATGCTTTCTACTGCTTTCTTCTGGTCTTCTTGCCATATATATTCTGAGAAACAAGGAAAGAAGACGATTTTCAGAAGCTCTCAAGTCACAATCGAAAGACTTTAAAGAAACTCCTATTGGGGTAAAACAGCACAGGGGAAACCCCAAACACACATGTTACCAAGACCACTCCAATTTCAAACTAATTTGGAATCTAAACATGGACCAAGCTTTCTAGATGAATGCAAATATTTAATCATTAGGCATGTTTATATCTAATCGATGAATTTGAATTGAATTTTCTGTTATAAATCCCTCCTGATGAGCCAATAGATTTGGTGAAACACGTGTAGAGGGCACTACTATTTAAGAACAATTTTTGGAGGATCATTTTTGGAATAAAAAAGCCTCATGATACAACAAACATGATTTCTGGAACATTATTTAACCTACAGTTAGCATTAACTTCAGGTGCGCTAGAAGGTGACTTGAAAATTCTGTTCTTCAGAAATTGTGACACACTCGGCAGTCTGAGTGTTACTAGTCACCACCAAGCAGCACCCAAATTACCTTTATCAAAATAAAAACACTGTCAACCAAAGACCAATTCGCTATCAATTGTATTTGAGACTGCAAATGTATAAATAACTTTAACTTTGTGCCCCACACGTATGTCCTGAAATGTTCCACAGCCCATGCACACGCAAGCATCTCCTTCTCGATGGTGGAGTAATTTTGCTTGGCTGACGATAAGGCTTTAGATGCAAACGCTACCACATGTTCCGTGTCGCCCTTTTTCTGGCTAAGAACAGCTCCTAAACCGTAGACACTAGCATCCGTGGTGATGACCGTACTCCAGTCTGGGTGAACGGTTGTAGGCACAGCGCATCCATTATGTGTCGTCTGATGCTTTATACCGCTTTCTTCTGGGCTCCTTGCCATATATATTCTGACCCTTTCTTGAGAAGTTCGCGGAGTGGCGCCGAGGTTTCAGAGAATTTGGGGATGAATTTGGCGTAGTACTCCGCCAACCCGAGAAATGACCTCACTTCGTCTTTGTTGGTGGGTTCGGGGGCGTTGATTATTGCTTGTAGTAAGTTTTGCTTGGGGCTTATTCCTTGCTCCGATATCTTGTACCCCAAGTACTCAACTTCTTGTGCCTTGAACATGCATTTTTCGTACCTTAATCTTACTCCTGCTTCTTGAAGTTTGGTGAGCACTGTTTTCAATGTGGCGTCATGTGTCTGTTCGTTTGTAGCGTATACTAGGATGTCATCCTGGAAATAGGATACATTCTTGACATTCCGTAGTAAGATGTCCATCATGCGCTGAAACGCCAAGGCTGCAGATGATAGGCCAAACAGCATTTTTGTGAATTGATAGGTACCAAAAGGAGTGATGAAGGCAGTTAATGGTCTGGATTCTTTGTGTAGCTGTATTTGATGGTACGCGTTCCTCATGTCTAGTTTCGAGAACACTCTGGCCTCCTTCATCATGAGGATTAATTCATTGATGCTTGGTAAAGGGTAACTGTCCGCGATTACTTCCAGGTTTAAACTGCGGAGATCGATGCATACCCTCAGCTCTTGTGAGTTCTGTTTCTTAATGAGCACGACTGGGCTCAACCACTCAGATGCTTCAATTACTTTGTTTGTGCCATCTTTCTTCATGTTGTTTAGTTGATTTCTGAGGGTGTCTCTTGCGGTTCCCGGTACCGGCCTTACCCTGCGTTTGACCGGGACTGCGTTGGCCTTAAGTAGTATTTTGTGGATGAAGCCCTTGATGTGTCCCGGCTCTTCCGAAAATAGCTTTGGGTAATCTTCCTTTGCTACCAGCGCTCTTCTGTACCCGACCGACAGTACTTGATCCTCTGTGCTGGGGCCTAGTTTGATTTTCAGTTTTGCTTGGTCATCCCAACCTAGCACTGCCAGGCCTTCTTGGCTGAAGTAGACTTTGGTGGTGGTCTCTCTCCCTTTGAACTCCACTTTGCCCTTGATGTAGCCAAGCAGGTCTACAGAAGCACCACCGAACACTGTAGACCTGTGCCGTGTGCTGAGCACTTGGACTGTCTCTGCGCCCATCATCTCCTTGTACGTGCGCAGCAGTATTATGGTTAGGGGAGAGCCGGAGTCCGCCATGACTCTTGTTTCCAAGCCATTGATTTTGATGGCACAGTCAGGCTTCTCTCTTCTAGCTCGCGTGCTGTTCACCATTATGACGGTCGGTCTCCCTTCTTCGTCCGAGGACGATTCCCTCTCTGTATTGTGTTCGGCATTGACACTGGCGATTTGTTTGTTGTGCCATCGGCACACTATAGAGAAATGTCCAATCTTCTTGCCCACCGAGCATTCTTTGTCTCTTGCTGGGCACTCTTTGTCATACGCTAAGTGTTTCGTGCTGGTGCACCTGTGGCATTTCAACGGTTCTTTTCTCACCCATTTCCCTTCTCTCGAGTCGGGGACCGGCCTCTCTTTCTTGGGGCGGAAGGTTACCGCTTGTACTTCAGCTTGGCTGTGCCCGCTTGCGTATTCTTTCCTCCTGCCTGCTGTCTCCTCCACTGCTCTCGCTATTTCAACCGCTTTCTCCAGTTGCAGCTCTTTCTCCAGTATAAACTTATCCTGCTGTTGGTATGAACCACCAGCATGTCGCAGATCAAACTCTCAGCGTTGTTTCTGAAGTTGAATAGCGCCGCCAACTCGCGCAGCTTGGTCACATAGTCGTCTACTGGTTCCGATGCTTCTTGTTTGCGGCTGTAAAATCTTATCCCGTGCAGGACTTTATTGTCTTTACTGGCGAACCGCTTCACAATTTTTCTCACAGCTTCTTTAAACATGTCATCATTGTCACCCGCTACCGGCTCCGGGGTGAGACTCTCAAACACCCTCTGTCCTTCGACGCCCAGAGCATTCAATAGCATTGCCCTGCGTCTCGCCGCCGAATAGCCTGCACCACCCAAGGCCTCCACATACGTGGTGAATAAGGGTTGCCATTGTGGCCATGGAATGGCTGGCCTACCTGGAGTCTGAAGGAAAGGTGGTGGTGGCGTTGCCCTTTTTATGGCACTGCGCAGATCCGGTGGTGATCCTCTTTGCCAATTATGTAGTATAATACCTGAAAGGATGTGCAGGAGGCTGTAAGGCTCTGAATGCTGTTGCTTTATTTATCTCTGCCAGCAACTTACGAAATGCAGCTCTAATGAAACCATGCCAACAGGGCAACCGGCCCTCAAACATAGGGCTGTGACTGAGAGTCTCAGGATTGCTTTATTAAGGCCTGTATTGCCAGTCCGGCGGAGGAGCAAGCAGGAGCCGATGCTGCTCCGTGCCCTCGCTCCAGGCTTCTCGTCCCGCGGGAAGCGCAGGGCAGCGTTTCCGCATCAGCGAGATCTCGCGAGACCGGGAGGTCTCGCGATATCTCTACACCATCATTCGCTGTATTTTTTTGACGTTCAGTGTCAGGTAATAGTATGCCTTTTCTATGGTGCATACAGATATATTCTCTCACCTCCTTAGATTTGTGGTGCAGTACCCTCCAGCTCTGATCACCTTAATGCTGGCTGCTCTACAACAAAATATTGCCTCACTTTCAAACCAGTCTTGCCCATATCAGATCATGAGGTATGTCCCGCTTTAATGCCTGTTGTGGCTCAATAATACATGATGGCATTGCCACTGTAAAACATATTTTCATGCTGCTAGTGCCCAAAGAAAACATGAGACTTGTCTTAACAATGTATAGCTGTCTTGCCTACCTTTTCAGCTGCTGGAGTCCAAAACAAACCTTGCAGTATGTCTCAAAATATGCACGCTCTGCCCCCAATTCTATATCCTGTTTCTCTCAGCGCCTACAAACTGTGCCGTTGCCTCAGACACCCATACACAACCACACATACACATACCTTAAGGCACACATTCACGCAAACACTTTTGTAACCCTGTTTTATTTTTTAGGAGCCTAAACGCCAGGAATTATTGATTATTTCACACCTATCAGGGGAAATCTTGAAATCTCCTTAAACCGTCCGATAGATCTTAATAAGTTCAAGACTTGGACTACCCCAGAAGACATTTTGTGGTTCTCCCATCTCCTTGTAGTCATTGTTTGACAAAGGTATGCATCTCCTTGTTATGCATAACGTACACATTTGCACATCAATCATCGATAAAACCTAAGGAGAGCTGAGATGTTTGATAGGAAAGGGGTACACCTGCTTTGTTTGCAATGTTTGTTGCCAGGGGCACAGCCAGACCTTAAGTTTGGGGATGAGGCTAATGATTCGAATGGCGGGGCAGGAGCTACCTTCAGAGGTTTTGTGAGGGCAGGGCAAACATACTCTTCTCACCAAAGAATGTGTTTCGAAACTAGTTTCAAATTAGCCGCAAATAGTTCAATTTAAAGCACATTGAGACTGTGACATTGTCCAAACACATGATGGGATTTAAGGCAGAATTCACATATTGTATTATACCTGCCAGCACGGTAATGCTGTAGTGTGTGGTTGGCTTCGTCACTTGCATGTTCATGATGCTTGTCCAGCTGCATTGTACCGTAATCCCATGTAAAACTGGCTACAGTCAGATTTTCTGTCATTGGGCAGTCAGAAGAGAAGTCCTGAGCAACTGACTAGAGACTGTGGGCCTCACCTTAAGAAGCACCACTTAGCCTAACATCAATCACATGATATGGCCTAACAAGGTGTACAAGCTGGAGAAATAGTGTTGTGCATGGGTATAAACAAATACATGCAACCAACTGTGATGTTTCCAAATTGAAAATGGATATCCCTCAGTTATTGGGTGGTATTTTGGACAAGGTGTGGTAGCAGCAATCCCCTCAAAATCATTCTACCTCCCACCCTAATCAACAACATAACATTTCAGCACCGAAACACAGGTTGCACAATAGAGTTTATACCACCTGAAGATGCGTGTCTACGCTAACCTTTCCTAAACACCACTCTAACCTACCAGAGATAAACCAATACAACTTTCCACACTCCTTAAACACCACTCTGACAGACACCACATTCAACCACACAAACCATGTTTATTAGCAACTTGGAGCACACATTGACTACTGCTATAAAACCAATAAAATGTAGAAAACGTACGCAACACAAAGAGCCCTGTCTTTTCAGATCTACACAACTCCACATTGCAAAAAAACAACCTTGCCATGTTCCTCTTGCTTCTACTTTAATCCTCTCCCACACATCTTGCAGATGGTGACGCCCAAAGACACCATGAAAATGGCAAAGGGTGTGTTATACAAGACTCCATAACACAACAGGCCATAGAAGAGGGTTTCACTCTTTATCCTGTGGGACAGTACTATGGATGGCCCACGCAACTTTGGTGATTGACAGCAACAGAGGAGCACATTAATGTTGGTTCTGCTGTAATAGGTTTGTTAAACTAGAGTTTCTGGTGGGACTGGCAGGTGAGACTATATATCTGCCTGTCAAACCAAGTAATATGAAACTGAGGGAGGGCTAGTGCAATAATAATGCAATTCTAGGTGACAGCCTTGTGGGCCACTAGCAGAGGAGGATGAGAGACCATCATTTCCATATAATCAATAAATCTAACCTGCTAATAAAAGTTAAACTTTTATTAGTTTAGTGTGAACTTAGTCACTTCTAAGGACGCCATGTTTTGAATCTAAATCAAAGTGTGAAGCAAGGATGTTCACCCACCCTGCCATTTAGGCATTTGACTTTAAAAGTGTTACTTGGGACAAATATATACATTGTGGCTTTCAAGAACTGCAATAATACTGTGCCATAATATTAATGTGCATAAACACAAATCACATAGCGAATCAACCTGACATGTTAAACCAGCATGTTAAGCCAAAATAATATCTCTGTAGCTTTTTTTCCATGTCCTGAATGGAAAACTGCAAGTACCAGAATGCAAAATAATGCAAGCCTGAAAAATCTCCTGTCTTGTATCACTGTAATTTCTGCATTTTATGGCACGCACTAAACAAAATGTTATCATAAGGCCAACTGGCTATAGAGGTTCTTTGTCAAAAACATCCAGCCTGATGGTATGCATGATGTGTAGTCTCTCTGGTGTTAGATACCACTATCTGTTACGCGCCTGGAGGATGCGTCCATACGTGCCCGTATTCTCAACCACGCCTCATCCTCTATTGCCCCTCCCAGATCTTCTTCCCACTTCCGCATGTACGGCAAGCAGACAACTGGGTTCCCTTTGTCCAGTAATCTATACATTTGAGAGACCTGACCCCAAGAGATGCCCCACATACCGCCAGTTCAAGAGCATTCAGCTGCCTAGTGGCCCCCTGGTTCGTAGTGGGGTGTGAAGCCCACTGTCTGTTGAGCATAGTGAAAATGCTCATTTTTGGATATGGCAAAGTCCTCATTGAACTCATTAAAGTCAACAGGTGCCCATCCTATGCAACTACTGCAGGCTACCTAGCCCCCCGGCCATCCACGCCTCGAACCTCCTTTTATCGCACCCTGGTTGAAAGCCTGGGTTATTCCAGTTGGGTGCAAGTGGTCCAACACCTAGTGCTTTGCCCCATCCGCGGAGTGCCCTCACCAAATAGTAAAGTGTGGTCCTAGTTGCGGTTAACAAGGAGAATCTAAAGGCCCCAATAACACTCCCTTTGTACACATATGGAAGGTGCCCCAGCGCCACTGCAGAGTGTGCCTGTTCAATTGCTTTAATTTTCGTCTGCATGTTAGCATCCCCCCAGGTAACCACATGTAAGATCTGCACAGCCAAGTTATAGCGGACAGAACACATCAGGGACACCCAAACTACCCACCCGTACAGGCTTCAGTACCGTTTTTAAATCCTTGCATGCTTATTTCCCCATATGAACATGGGGATCTTTCCCTTTAATGTGTGGAGCTCTGAGTCTGGGATCCTGACGGGCAACGCCAAGCAGAGACAAAGTAACCGAGGAATTTGGTTCATTTTACCTCCAGCAATCCTGCCTAACCAGGACATTTCCTGCCCCCATCTAACTAAATCCTCAGACAATTTGTGAAGCAAAGGCAGGAAAGATGATGCTAGACCTCAGAGACCTTATTGGGAATTTGCACGCCCAGATAGGGGATAGACTCTCGAAACCATTGTATTGGGGCCAAGGCACCTACCAGCGACCTGTCCTGAGGCCTCAAGGAGACATCCAACCCATGAGACTGTCATAATTGACCTTGAAACCTGCAACCAGGCCAAAATAGGTCAGTACACACAAAACCTCAGCCAGGAAACTTCAGGGGTTCTACAGGGAAAGCAGAATGTCATCTTCGTAGAGAGAAATCTTATAGCTCACCCACCCCCCGCCACAATACCTTCAATGGATGCGTTCAGCCTAATGTGACAAGCCAACAGCTCCATGTCCAGAGCAAAGATCAGCGGAGACAACGGGCAGCCCTGTCTTTTACCCCTAGCTATCGACAGACCGGATGAGAGCCGCCCATTAACCCAAAGGGAGGTTGACTGATTCTGATAGATGTCTATAGCCCATTTGATGAACCTTGGACCAAAACCAAAATGTAATAGGACCCCCTGGAAATACCCCCAGTTCACCCTGTCAAAAGCCTTATGGGTATCGAGTGTGAATATCCCCACATTTGCCCTCAAAAGCTGCCCCACCTCTAATAGGTTCATGGACCAGTCTCACGTTGTCATCGGTGCTGCACCCCGTAATAAACCCCATCTGATCACTGTCTATAATTCTGGGAAGACCTTCCATCAGGCGACGCACCAGGATTTTAGAGAATGTATTTGAGTCTATGTTGGTGAGTGTGACGGGATGATATGACTCTGCATATGCAGAAACCGAACAGAAGCAAGAACTCGGGAGGTCAACAGACGTCACCTTACGAGTGCACGTTCAGGCGGCAGAAGCTGACAATCAGACAGAGGAAAAGAGAAGCTTTTCAGTTGGCCTCACCGGTCAAGCAGAACATTATACAAACAATGGAGCGTTTCTGAAATACCCTCCATAAATGAGAGAGGAGTACAGCCAAAGGACACCCAAACAGTCCCGTGCCCAGGACAATATGCCAATTTGTGCACGATTCAAGGAGTCTTATTTGGGTCAAATTATCCCAAATAAATGCTAAGGCGTCACGTTCTTGTCTTTTGTTGTGGTAGGAATACGTTGGCACCCTGAAGAAGTTCTCGGACTTTGAGCAAATTAGCCCTTGAAGAACAAAACATGTTAGGTTTTGAACACTGTGATAAGATAACAGTGTTTTGGATTTGTTGTCAGTAATGTGTTTGTTCCTTTCGTACAGGAAGGAGTAATTTACTGTGATCTAATAAGAGAACTAAAGGTTACCTAGATTGAAGCAGGTCCCTTAGATTTCAAGTTCCAACGCTTATTTTGCACTACATAGTTTACACACACTTTACACTTTAGGGCAAATCTACCCACAGTGGGCGATAGTCTTGTTTTTTTATTTAATATGTACTGTTTTATGACTGCTTATATGGAAGTAATGTACTTTGTATGTTTTTAGATTGTACACTATGTTTTATGAAATTCATTTTTTGATTGATATTTTTTTCATTTGTGTAATAATAAAAATTGTATTTACATAACATTTCATTGTAAGGTCATTTTCTAAATACTCAGTACCTATTTGGTGCATGGGCTGAGTAGCTAAGAGAAAATAGAGGGGTAGAGTTATAAGGGACACACTGGTTCCCAGGTTCTTGATTGTGTGCTTTGGGCAGAACCTTTGTGTCGGTAAACTCGCCCTTGGTCTCATTCGAGTTTTGTGTGACGATATGAGTCGCAACGTGTCGTGTCCTTCGGGGTTTAGGGATCAGGACAGTAGTTGAGATACCCATAGAGGGAGCCATCCTACCTGTCACCAAAAAGGAATCGAAGAGATCCACCAGAGGGGAAGACAGCAGAGAGCAAACCTATAAAAGGGAGCCGTAAATCCATCTGGAGCAGAAGCCTTATTTTGTATTGTCTTCATAGCCCATTCAACTTCACCCAGCAGGATCAGGGCCTCCAAGACCATGAGTTCCTCAACCGATAGCTTCGGCAAACCCATGCTCTTCAAGAAACGAGCTTGGACGTCAGCTGAGCTGGCCCCCTCCCAAAACACTGCCCTAAAGTGAGCCTCAAATAGCCCCAATTTATCAGCTTTACCCTGCTCACCACCCCCTGACCATCCCGCAAGACCAAAATTATATTTCGGTTTTGAAGTTTTCTCAATTTGGCTACCTGGAGGTGATTAGCTAGGTACTCATTGGGGTAGTAATACTGCCTGGTCTTTGACATTGCCTGGGCTGTCCTTTCTGCTAGGTGTTCTGCTAGTTTTTTATATGCTAGTCTCAGTGTGCGGAAGGCTGCATGCGTCCCTACCCTTTTGTGCTCACGCTCAGCCTCCTTTACGTCCCCTCTAGGCACAGCCATACTATATGCTGCTGCTAGGTGTAGGCTACAGATATTCTAATTAAAACCCCCCTGACCACTGCCTTCATGGCATACCAGTCAATCTCCAGGGGAATATCTCCTGGAAATAGTTGCTTATTACTTCACCTATCTCACAACACAACACCAGGTCTCTCAGCACCGGTTTGCACACAATCGGCAAGCGATACTGGAGCATGATCCGAGAGCGTCCTCGTACCTATTTCCACCTCACAGATGCAAGGGTACAATGCGCTAGGAACCAATATGAGATCTAATCAGGAAAAGCCCCCGTGAACATGCAAATGGAATGAGAAGGCCTTCTCCTCACCATGGAACAACTGATATGGCATGCTTAAAGTTTATCCTGGTAGCAGGAAAAGTCTTGTCCAACAAAGGGTTAGGCACCAGATTGAAATCGCCCCCAATCAAAACTTGCCCTTCTACAAAAGGAAGTGCATATAAGAGAAAGTTCTCCAGAAAAACATCCTGTCCTGCATTATGGGCATACAGGGATATCAATGTGAACATGCGTTCCCAAAGCAGGCTCTTGACACACACATAACTCCACTGTGGGTCTCGGAAGACCATGACCTTGGATAAAAGAACCTGTCCCCCAGCAGTATGGCCACCCCTGCTTCTTTTTGCCCCCCCCCCATGGCAAAGAGAGTTTCAGGAATACCCAGGTGTGCAGCCGTTTCTCGTCCTGCACGAGCAGGTGAGTTTCCTGCAAGATAATCAAAGACAGAGACCTATCCACCAATTTCCTTAGTACCGATTTCCTTTTCATCAGGGAGTTCAGCCCCTGCACATTTCATGTGCCCAGTTGGATATGATCCTCCCCCTCCAGGTCCATATTTCCCCAGCCATGGTTCTCTCCCCAATCAGATTGTTCCCGCATCCCCCTCCTGTTCTGAGGTATCCACCCATGTATAATGCATATCCAACACCAATCCCCCCCAAACAGTAAACATTTCACAGCCATAAGTATAGATCAGTCAACCCGAAAGCCTATACAGGGCACCGACATTGGAGGGCAACATAACACACTCTCAAATCGTACCCCAATTACCTGACCCCACTTCAAGAGGATACAACCCCAATTCTCACAACCTTTAACGTAGGCCAAAAGAGCCCCCCACCAGAGCAATCCTAACCGCCAACACCAGCCAGGCTGGCTACAAAAACCATTCAGCTCTTCCTGACCGGCCCTTTCACCTTCCTCCCTCTGCCCACCTTTATCCATTTCTTTGACTCCTCCGGTCTAGGAATTGTTATGGAAGGCAATTGTCGGCGAGGGTCTAGCCGCATAAATTATGCCTTCCTTCAGTTTAAAAAAATGAGGAAGTCCGGGTCATTGTCTGGTGAGTCCTGTCCAATTCGAAAACCGAGTCTGCAGGAAGGTCCAAGATGAAGTGAAAGCGATCGGCCATGAAGTCTGGAAGCTCGTCATCTTGCACTGCCGAAGTGATGCCACGAATCCGACCGTTGTTCCTACGGGAGCGATTCTCCCCATCCTCCTGCTTGTCCTCCAAGGTATCACAAAGCACCTTTGGGGCTTCCAACCTGTTGGAGTACTCCCCACTCCTTGTATGACTGCTAACATAAGATGTCCTCCACCTCCGACACCCCTTTATCCAATGCCTGAATATTGTGAGAGAGTTCCACCGTACTTTTGTGGATTTCTTTTCAGATTTCGGCCGTTAACTCTTGAAGGTCAGACTTAGTAGACATCTGTGTGAGCAGGGTCAGTAGTGGATCAGCCCCATGGACCTGGGCTGTCACCACCTTTTTGTGCCTATTCTTGTCAGTTGACTGTAGCATGGCAGAGATATCACCTTGTTTACCCGGCTTGGCTGTTTTAGCCATGATACCGGTGAAAGGCAGAGAAAGCTGGGAGGCAACCCACAGAAGTCACCGACCGTAAAGTGTCTTCCACTGTGGCCAGATCCTGTACACCCCATGATGCCCACACCAGGATGTCCTCTCCAAACTAGCTGTATATTCCACCTTGCCACACTACCGTCGCTAGCCAGCACAGGGCACCAAAAGAGTCTGGGTGGGATGGAGCATGTGTCACTTCCAAGGCAACTGTAGGCCTCCGCAATACAGAACGACCTTGCGGGGTGGCAACACCTCAAAAAGTCCACAAAGTTCCCAGGAAGCAAGCAGTCACATTCGAAGACCCCCAGTGGTCCAGATCAGCTATATATATCAGCTATATCAGCTATAGAGGAAACATGTGTACTTGAAATGTCCACAGAACAAACACACAGCACAAATGGGGCAGCTTTAATCTTGGTTGAGAGGTAGGGGAGTGCTGCACTTGCACCACAATGCCAGTGTGGTATGGACCTTCCTGGATGGGCTCTCAGAAGAGCACAGGTGTGGAGGTGGTGGGCACTTGTTGTATGACTGCAGGGCCAGCCATGCACCCCCCCAGGGCCAAAGGTGAGCAAACTGGAAGCAGGGACATCTCCTATGGGGGTTACTGCACACTGAGCTATGTCACCCAATGTCAGCCCTGAATGTACTCACTTTACCGCATTGATGGTCTGGGTCCTCCCACCAGCAGAATGATCGCTCACTCGCCGGCTCTGCTGCACCTGTCGACACCAAGCGGAGGCCCTAGCATGCGAGCGCAACCATCTGCTGCTCTGCTACCGGCCACCAGAGACAGCCAGGGGTGGACCTCCAGACGGCCCCATCTGTCAGGGCCAGAATCTCCACTCTGCGGCAGGCTATGTGATCATGCAGCCCACAGCGGGGTACCACCATGCGGCGCAACCAACAGAGCCTCATTATAGGGGCACAGGGAGGACCCAGACACCTTCACTACCAGTCACTGCAACAGGGCTGTGACCCGTGGTGTCACAATAGTGCTGCACTGGCCAGCGCCATCACACGCGTGAGTGGCACGCTCCACATCAGGTTCTGTAGTGTCCCATGTTTATGTTTATGTGTATGTAGGACAAGGCGAAACCTGTCCTCTTTCCATGTTTAAGACCAACGCACGTTGGTCATGTGTTGGGGTGGGGCTACTGGCAGAAGTGCAGTTTGGGGTGTGAGAATAAAGAAGGAACTACACCACTTTGCCTCCATGTTTCATTGCTTAGTACCCTTCATTCCTGTTTAACATGCAACAATGGCGATGAGGTATTAACTCCCACTAGTGCCGAGGCATGCCATCATAGTATCTTCCCTGCCTCCGTTTTATTGCTCAGCGTCCTTGCCGCGCAGAGCCTGCCGGTCATACTTTGCAATAACAAAGCACCCGCCCATGTTCCGCGCGGTCTGCTGCCCGCCCGCAGTGCAGGTGAACAATGGCCTCCAACCAAGGTCTTGCTGGGAGACATGCGCTCCGATGCCTGAATAACGGGCCGGTCAACACGCCTGCATCCTGCACTGTGTAGCCTGACGAGAGGGGCCTGGCTGCACGTGCGATGAATGCTGAACTCAACAACTGTGGGACATATTTGAACTCGGCCTGCGCCATGCTACAATTGATATCTGTTCTACATCAGTTACTTGGGCTGCACTAAGGCACTGTCCATACTGTGTGAGAAGGTGAACACAGTTGAGGTACTGTACCTGCAGAGCTACAAGAGGCGAAAGCGCCTACATTGAACACTGATGCTCTCATCAAAGTGAGCTGCCACCATGTCTGACGACGATGCTGTCAGCAGCTCTTTGACCCAAGCCTCACCCCCCAGCAACTGCACAGTCTGCCAGGGGGGAAGGATATCATGAATTTCTGCAATTGCATGAAGTCCTGCCTTTTGACATAACTGACACCTGGAGTCTGGCGCCACGCTGGAATAGATTGCTCAAAGAACTCAACATTTATATCAATGCAATTGGGGTAAGAGAGGAACGTCGCCTCAGAGGAATATTAATGCACTCACTACGTCCAGTGGTGCGAGACATTGGGCCTCATTACATGGTAGGTGGTAGGGATTTAACATTACCGGTAATGGAATACCGGTAACGTTAAATCCCCATGCGAATTACGACCCGGCTCACTGCTAGTAGCGGCACCGCTAAGTACGGTGCCACTAATAGGGAGCAGTCCGCGTGACCCTCCATCCCGTAAATAACGCCATGCCGCTAATAGCACACCATCACAAGCCGAGCGGACATGCCAATAGCGGCATGGTAAAGCCCCCCTAATCCCTTACCGCCATGGCGGTAATACCGCCATTGCGAACCACCTGTTAAGAGAACGGAGCAGTGTTCCCACCTGCCACAGGTGGACACAATCAGCACAAGTGGAGGCAATGGAGACTCTGGCAGCACAAAAGGAGCACACCACACCCTTTCCCACACCCCTTCCCACACCAAGATGGTCCCAATACTAGCAGCATTACATGGGCTGGAGGACATGATTGCAGTGCAGCAGCAACAACAACAGGCAGCACAGAGGAGACGCCGGAGGAGGAGGAGGGCAAGACAGGCACAGCAAGCACCACCACGGCACCTAGTCATACCACAGAGGCAGCCACCAATCCCCATGATCAGAGCCAGTCCATTGAACCTGAGCCCTGAGCAGATACACACCCTGTACCGTCTGGACCGGGATACCATCACCAGCATCGTGGACATGATAGATGATGACATTGTGAGCCTCATAGATATTAGAACTGCCATCCCCCCTCTACTAAAGGTAGTGACCGTGCTCCACTTCCTGGCCACAGGCACCTACCAGCATACAGTGGGGCACATGCATGGCATATCACAACCAGTATTCTCACGCACGCTGAATCAGGTACTCGATGCCCTCCTGAGGCATGCACCTGAACACATATTCATGCCACGGACTGCCCAGGAGATTGCAAATACCAAAGTTGGCTTCTATGCACTGGCAGGCATCCCAAGTTGCATTGGGGCCATCGACTGTACCCATGTGGAATTGGTGGTCCCACATCACAATGAAGTTGTCTACCGAAACAGGAAGCAATTCCACTCCATCAATGTCCAAATGGTATGTAACGCCAACAAGGTAATCACACATTGTTGTACCCGTTTCCCCGGATCAACCCATGATTCCATGGTCCTGCGGAACTCAACCATCCCTCGCTACATGGAGCGACAAGCCGGACAACATTTGTGGCTACTTGGTGAGTAGCAGGGCAAGCACATGGCAGTGTGAATGGGGGGGGGGAGATACATACTCCAACTGGGTGTGATTGGGGGGGGGAGAGATACATGTTCCAACTGGGTGTCGCTTGTCGTCCGTAGGACAAATGCACGTATAGATGGACGCCAATGTCCATCTGGGAAGGCCGCAATCTACCTGAGATGAACCGACATGCAAGTATAAGCTACACAACATAGAGAACAATCTAGGTCTAGAAACATTAAACATCCATCCACATCCACATTGCACAACATTCAACACCACAAGATACACAAATCTCCTACATGCCGTCAAGATAGTCATACAGATTCAGCGCTGCACAACCACAATAATGCAATGTGCCCCTGAATGCATGAAAAGGGATCACCCCTACCCATAGCATTGTACCACGCACCTATAGCACCACTGAAGTGATGCCTCTCAGCATGGCAACATAAATGTTTAAATGGCAGTACACTGGCAGTGTGATACCAATTCTGCCTGGGCCCAGGGACACGTAAGACCTGGCCTCATCCAGGACATGTCAATTACTTTTGGAGGCATTAATGGGGCATGGTCACTTGCAGGGTCGAACTCAACTTTGCACATTGCAGTCACACAGATCGTCTGCATGCATGCTGTTAATTGTGGACTTCAATCACAATGCAAAGTCAATTTGTGTGATATGAACAGACCGCTCTTGAGGTGAACAGTAACCAGACCCCATTTGTCCCCCCATACAGGTGATGCCGGCTATCCCCTGAAGAGGTCGCTGCTTACCCCTGTACGGAACCCACAGAACAGGCACGAAGAGGACTACAATCGTGCACATACCCGTACTTGCGTCGTGATCGAGCAGACTTTTGGCCATTTGAAGACACGGTTTAGGTGCATTAGCAGGTCTGGTGGCGCTCTCCAGTATGGCCATGAGAAGGTGGCCAAGATCACCATGGCATGTGTCATGCTGCACAATATGTGTATCAGACGGAATGTGCCACTGCCCTCGGACGTAGAAATAGAAGCACCTGATGAGGATGATGATGATGGTGATGAGGATGGAGTTGACGGGGATGCAGGTCATGCAAGATGGGATGGCCAGGAGGGACGTGCTGTGAGACAGCATCTGATTAACCAAATATTCTGAGTTACATTTTTTCTTTTTGTGGGAATGGATATGGGCAGTTATGCACTGGTGTCTGTTTGGAAGCGCACAATGGACCCTGTCGCCAATAAAACACACATACTCAATGAAGAAGTCCAAGCCTGTGTATGGATCAAACACCAGTGTACTGAGAAATGTAAAGTTGTAAAAGTGCATGTCCCCAAACATCCCACCACCCTTCCCTCCACCCCCACAACAGTCCAAAAACACCCTTCCCCCACCCCCCACAACAATCCAAAAACACCCTTCCCCCCACCCCCCACAACAGTCCAAAAACACCCTTCCCCCCACCCCCCACAACAGTCCAAAACACCCTTCCCCCACCCCCACAACAGTCCAAAACCACCCATCCCCCCCACCCCCCACAACAGTTCCTCATGTGTCTGCCACAATGTTTTTGTCCAGCCATACACGCGGAAGCCTGACCATGCACTCCCTATTCGCCATTGCCACCACTAGCATTGGGAGGCTGCCTAGACGTGCGCCTGGTGGTGCGTGAGGAGTGGTGGAGGGGGCTTGTCTGCCTCGAACTGGCGGATGAGGAAGTGGCTGACTGTCCAGGTGGTGGTGGTGGTGGGAACTGGCGGTCCATTGCGTCCGCTATCCGTGTGAGGACCTCCCTAAGTCGGACAATCTCCCCACACAGCCTGTCTGTACAGGCCTCCATCCCCTCCCTGGAGTGCCTTGCTGTCTCCGCAATCTCAGCCCTGAGACGGGCAGCCTCCTCCACATGCTGCCCAACCAGCACAGTTATATCCTGTTGCCGCTGGCTGATACTGGCCAGGTCGAGGGCAGTGTTGCGTTCTGGTGGTGTGGCTGCTGTGCCCTCGGATGCAACCAGGTCAACAGGTGAAGCCACCGGAGGGCTACTAAAACCTCCCACGTTGTCCTCGCCAGTGACACTAGACCCAGGTGTCTGCTGTGCTGATGCCTCGGAGGTTCCAGGGGGGTTGGGCTGTGCATCTCCATGTGGAAAGCGGTCGGTTCCTCCACATCAGAGAGTGGTGCAGTGGCGGCCGCCTCTCCTGCGGAACTAGCTGCAGCTGAGGGTGGGCCCTCCGTGGCTGGGATCGGTGGTGGTGGGTTCACCTCCGGAGATGGGGCAGTTGGTGGTGTGGACACTTGCGTCTTGGCAGTGGCGCTCCACCGATGTTTGCCACTGCATGTGGACCCTTCTACCTTTGCCCCTTGACGGTGTGGGGTGTCCTCTGTGTCCTGTGCCCTTGATTTCTTACTCACAGGGGTTGCCTGAGATGCAGTGCCAGCATCCTCACTGTCTGTATGTGAGCCTGTCGGGGACAAAGAGGGGGATGGCATTGGTTACGGTTATATGTACTTAATGCAGTATACATCAATTATGCAGTTGTAGGCATTTTGACTTCATTGTTAAGGATCCAGGTGATGTGTCAGTTCAGTGGCTCATCCCTGCATGGTTGTGTGTGGCACTTGTCTCTGGTGATGTGTGCATGTGTGTTGGTTTGGATTTGACACTGACATAGCCAGGGTTGGATGCATCTGTGGATGTTTGGCCATTCATGAGGTGATTCTGGCCTCACATATGGGGGGACCAGTAGATTCACATTGCATACTTTCGTGTGTACACTCCCCTCCATCTGAAGTGGTTGCCACGCCATGCTCCATCGTCCCAACTCCCTCTATGGATTCCACTCCAATAAGGTTGGCACAGGTCTCTTCCCATTCCTTCAATTTAATAGGGGAATCAGATCCACCTGATGTGGCAATGTTGTGGTTTGCTGGTAGGATACTTCTAACACGTAGGCGGAGATCATCCCACCGCTTTCTGCACTAACACACATTGCGGGTGGTGGTGCCCACAGCACTGCCTTTCAAGGAAACATCAGCCCAGATTGCCTTCTTTCTGATTAGTGTCTCCCGACGCACGTCGCTGGCAAAGACCACGGCAGCATTGGCAGCAAGGGTCTGGGTTAGCATCATTAGCTCCTCCGTGGTGAATTTTTCCTTCCTCTGCCGGTCGGTAGTTTTTTTTACAGCCTTAGGCATGTCGAGGGTGTCCCTGTGGATTTCCTATTGCACACTACTCAGAACAGGTCCAGGGGGCAGAGGATGGCAATGGATTGTGTTTTTAAAGATGGCCGCCGTGCTCTTTCCCGTTCCTGTGCGATGACGCTATTTCCGGTTCCGCTATTTACCGGTCACCGCTAATAGCAGGGACCGCTGTTTGCATGTAGCGTGAGGGCGGAGGTGCCTTCTGCACTTTCGTGGAAGCCGGTAAGGGACTTTTTGGGGACTTTAGCGGCATGACGGTGGGGTCATTACCTGCATGGCGCTATGCTTGTGTCCGCGTACTCGTAATGGTACGCTATTAGCGCACTCTTGCGAGGGCGGACACGTTAATAGCACCATGCCGGTAATTTGCGATTTTTACCGCACAACGTGTAATGAGGCCCAATGTATTTGAGAAGGCACAACTAACACTTTTCAGGGCATCATTGACTCTGTGAACAACTATTTTGCACGACTACGGATTGGTAATTATGAACAACACATTTTTCATACGTCCATGCAAGAAAAAGGGGAATAACTCGACAATTTTGTCATGAGACTCTGCAAAAGAGTAAAATATTGTGACTTTGAACACTACTCAACAGAAGAAGCACTAAAATGACAAACGATTGCCGGCTGTGAATCAGCCGAGTTTCGCAAGAAATTATTACAGTAGCACAAGCGCACATGGCACTCTCAATGCAAACAGAATCACTGGGAAACCTCAAAATTATGCAGACATCATCCACTGCGCCTCTCTGTCAGGTGCGGTCATCCAAGAAAACATACAACAAATATCAGAAGAAATGCTTCTGCTGTGGCTATAATTTCCCTCATGTTGGCCCATGCCTGGCAGTCAGCCACACTTGTGGGGGTGAGAATCATTTTCAGTCAGTATGCAAGAATGTCAAATATTTCCTATAGTCTGCCAGCTCCAGAGAACAAAGCAGGAAGCATAAGGTGAGATACATAGAATTCTCACCAAGACGTCATAATGACTCTGTCTCTTCCTCATTCAGTGGCGACCATAAGCGAGGATATGTGCATGCAACAGGCAACCGGACAGCAACAGAATACAGCCCGACATGATTATTACAAGGGAACGGAAGTGCCCGAGAATTTCTGATCGACACAGGAGCAACTGTAAATGTGGTCAATAAAGAAACATACCAGGGACTTAAAAGCAAGAGAGCATTGAAACCAGCTGACATTGACACCTATCCATATGGTGCAAACACACCATTGTAATGCAAGAGCATGTTTAGAGCCACCTGCATGTACAAGGACCAATCAGGGAAAATGACAATATATGTGGTCAAAGGTGACGTGCCAGGTGGCAGCATACTCAGCTTTAAGTCCGCCATACAAATGCTCCTGGTACATATTTTGTACCAAATCATGGCGGCATACACAACAAGCCCGAAAGACATGATGGTTAAAATGTTCCCAGCTGTTGTCTGCATGCGTTACAAACAGAGAATGCGCCTACAAGATCTTACTGCGATGGTACTATCCCCCTCTAATACTCCACCACATGAACCATACACTGGAACCAGCCTGCTGGAGACGATGCGGCCAAATAGGATCCTTCTTTCACATGTGGTGGACCTGCCCAAAAGTCCAAAGCTTCTGGAGACAATGCTTAGGGGCCATCGCCGACATCACACAAACAATACTCCCCTTAGACCCAGAACCCGTCCTCCTCGGCCTCCCAATCCCCGGGACCTACCCAAGAACAGGCCCCAAGGCCAAGCTCCTGTCCCAATGCTTGCTGGCGGGTAGAATCGTGGTGGCCCGCACATGGAAGTCCACAGAGGGCCCCCTCCTACCCCCCTGGTGGTTGAAGTTATGGGATGTGCTAATAGCAGAAAAAGTGACGGCAGCTAGAGCAGGCCTCCACCGCTTCCGGAACATTTGGAACCCTTTTCTTGACTTTGATAGAGACTTTCCAGTCCTGACTTACAAACCCCAACTGCCCAGGAGAGTCCTGGAGAGCGGAGATGCCCCACAGGAGCAGGAATAAAGGAGGAGACCCCTGAAAGGCTTGATAAACTTGAGGAGGGTGGGGAAAAGTGAAAAGATGAGCTTTTACAGTAATGCATTTTAATTATTGATAATTGTCGGGACTGTTATTACCCTGCCTTGTTAAAAAATAAACACATTAAAAATAAAATGTTCCCAGCTCTATTCAAAGGGCTTAGCAGACTCGAGGGAAAACAGAGCAGCAAATTACACATCTGGACCCACGCCCTGGGTATCACCCATCGTTCCAGTTACCAAGAAAGAAACTGGAAAAGCATTTGCATCCGTGTGGACATGAGGGCACCAAACATGGCCATCGAAAGAGAGAGAAACTTTCCCCAGAGAATGACTGACATGATGCACCTGCTGCATGGAGCAAAAATATTTTCTAAACTAGACCTCAATAAAGGTTATCTTCAAATCGAACTACACCCGGATTCCCGCTATATAACCACATTCTCTATCCCTCTAGGGCTCTTTCTCTACAAGCGACAACGTTTTGGAGTGTCCTTCGCTGCCGAAAATTTTCTAAACGGGATACTCCAAATAATTAAGCACATCCCACAATGTCTCAATTATAGTGACGACATACTAGTAGTTGGTGTGATTCCAGAAGCTCACAATGACGCACTGTGTAGAGTATGCATGGCACTAGAAGAAGCAAATCTGACCCTAAATGCCGCCAATTGTAAACTAAGCAAGACGACGCTCAAATTCTTTGGACATATCTTTTCACAAGAAGGAATACAGCCCGACCCGGACAAAGTTCAAGGGCTCGTTGAGGTGTCCACACCCCAGTCGACATCAGCCGTCAGGCCGTTGCTGGGCATGGCCAGCTTTTTTACACAGTACATACAAGACTTTGCCCCTGTAAGCACACCGCTATAGCATCTTACAGGAAAAGGACAAGAATGTGTGGATCAAACGACTGCAAAGATGCTTTCCAAGAAATCAAAAGGTGCATTGCCTCTGCCTCATCCATGGCATATTATGATCCAGATCTTGAAACGGAACTGACTGGAGATGCCAGCCCGGTTGGCCCAGGAATCATCCTTGCCCAAGTCAAACCAGGTTCTTCCGTCTCTTGCAGAGGATGCATACTCGCAACATGAAAAGGAAAGCCTGGCAGTGGTCTGGGCATGTGAACATTATCATTTATATCTCTATGGACGGACATTCACCATCATCACAGACCATCAGACCCTCACAACCATATATGGCAAACCAACTTTCAAAATGCCTCCCTGAATTGCATGATGGGGACTCCGGCTGCAGGAATACTCTTTTACAATAATTCATCGCCCAGGGATGGACAACAAACCGGCTGATTTCTTGTCAAGATATCGTCTGCCCGCAAAAGATGAATCACAGTCCCTCAAAGCAGACCAATACATCAACTGCATTGTCAGAAATGCACTTTCCAAATCACTAACTATCCCTGAGCTCCTCAATGGCATGCGCCAAGACTCAGTACTCAGGAAAGTCAAGGACATAGTGGTCTCATGGAGATGGCATGAATCAAAGTTAAAGGAAACGTTTGCCTCTGACACAGAACGGAAACTACAATCCATCTGCTAAAACATACCCTGTCTCTATCTTTGGAACGTCTACTTCTGAAAGAATATCGACTTTTCATTCCAGAAACACTGCAGGACAGGGTGATCAGCATGGCACACACCTGACACAGAGGAATCCTATCCACCAAGAGACAACTGCGGACAAGGGTATGGTTTCCTCAGATGGACGCAAACATTGAAAAGGCCCTGGGAAACTGCATCACATGTAAAGTAGTTGCACCGCGCATGTTTTCTGAACCCCTCAAAATGACTGTGATGCCTCTATACGTTTACGCAAGGATCAATGGAGATGCCTGCTTTCAGTCCTGAGCCTATGACAGTGACATGGACCCACATTAAAGTGTCCATGATAACTGATCCCCAGGAATCAAGCCTATCCCCCTGGTTCTTCAATGTCTACATGGGCCCTCTGGCCTGCAGGATCTCTGCCTTAACCTCCAACTTTCAGTGTTATGCAGATGACACACAGCTCTTGTTCAGGTTACCCTTGGCCTCCTCCTCCTCCTCGCTCATTCCTGACTGTCTATCCGCAATTCAGTCTTGGTGTGATGCGAACGATCTCTGCCTCAATGCTAGCAAGACAGAGAAAGTCTTCATTGGTACCTCTGCTCCCACATTCCCACTTTCTCTCTGGCCGGCCTCCATTGGCCTTGCACCCTCACCCACTAGTGAGGTAAAGAATCTGGGGGTCATCTTTGACTCCACTCTATCCTTCTCCTCTCACATCTTGGACATCTCTAAAAAGTCCCACTACCAGCTGCACCTCATCAGAGGTATTCTGCCTTTTCTCACTTTCCCCTAGAGGCTTACCGTCTCCAGAGCCTTGGTTCTCTCTAAACTGGACTACTGCAACAGTCCCTTTCTTAATATTCCTACTTCTACTCTCTGACCTCTACAACTCCTCCAGAACAGAACTGCAAGACTTATCCTTGGCCTCAAGCCCAGGGACCACATCTCTCCGGCGCCTCTGTCGCTGGTCTCCCCTTCACACTTTTTACAGTTCATTCAAAGTTCATCAGCTTTGGTTCAAAACTTGCCACTTTACGATTCTTACTCAGCACAGGCCCGGTCTTATCGGTTCTCCCCTCGACTTACCGCTGTTGCCTCTCTGGAGTCAAGGCTGGTACCACAGGCACAAGAGCTTTCCCTGCTCCTGCTTATCGGCATAGGTTTGCCCGGTGTACCGTTGACATCTGCTGCAGGACACTGTTTGCAGTCTTAGGCTCTCTTCCATAAAGGCTCTGCGGTTCTGGGACGAAAAGGGCGAGGTCACTTCTCTCCTCGCCACCCTCTCAATTCCTGCCACCTTTCTCCTTCTTTTGAACTGCCGCGTGGTAGCGGTCTCACGTGCTGTCTGCCGTACTTGCCTTGCTCGTACTGCACTCTCTTGCTCCACCTTTTGTCCCTGTGGGGGAAAAGGAAGGGCTGTCAGGTGTGTGTGATTTGAGTCAGTTGCCTGACTTTGCCTGAACCCTCTGGTTGGGCTATTTCAGGTAAACAGGTTCAACATTAGTCCGTTGTCTTTCGTGAGGAAAGACAGTGTTCGTGTTTGAAAGGAAAAGGGGTGAAGTGTCAGAGTATTCTACGGGACGGGACGGGACAGGGAAGGTTCGAGACATGGACGAGAATGACCAGAATGAAGAACAGAACCTAGGGAATGGTGGGAATTATAATTGTCGGTCACTTTCAACTGGGAGTTCCTAAAGTGACAATCAGAGGGACGGGATTGGTAAGGTTTGCGGGGTAAATGCACAGAATGATGAAATGCCCAAAGAGGATTGTGGGAATCCTAGTGTCTTGTCTGGCCAGGTTGGGAATGCTGAAAATAATAGGCAGAGCAACAGGAAGAAGAAGGATAGGGAGTATTCGAGTAGAAAACAGGAAAGCAAGGATTGTGAGAAGAGGCAATTTTTTATCCTAATAGGGTTTGTGCTTCTAGGGTATTTGTCAGATATGAATGGGTTGTTGGTTTTACCTTTTGGTAAAGGGAGATTCAATGGATGGAAGAGATGATGAGCGGGAAATAGCTTATAAAAGCATCAGGAATTTCGTTCCCCTCACAATCCTCCCTGTGATGGTACCGCATCTCACCCGGGGGAGTCCCCTGAGCATAACCCCGGGTTTCCCTATTCAGGTGATCCTCGCCTACTGGTCCACCCCCAGGAACTGGATCCAAAATCAATGGCCGTGGCCTGGCCACCTGAATAAGGGATTCTTGAGGTTTTACTGGGAGAAATACCCTCATGTTTCTCACAGGAGGAGGAGTCCAAACCTCTCTCTGACTTGTTCCAGGATAGCCCTTGTAATGGCTCCATTTGGGTGTCAGATTGTCCCCTTAGCTGACTACAAAACAACAAGGTGAGGTGAAGACTTTCCGTAGGCAGTTGCCCTCTATTTTCACTCACTCCAGGCTTGACACCGTGGTTCAAGCATGTCATTGTCACTGTAAACAGTGTTCCTACCAAATGTAGGAGTTATAGGATGTTGGACAATGTGAGATCCCACATAAATTCTGATGTCAGCAAAATTATATCACCAAGACAGAGGCACATCCCCTTCCACTTGAAACACTTGTGTATAGGCGCGTTATAAATGCCATATCATATCGTATCACCCCCCTCATTGTGGACCCCTGACTCCACTCTCCTGAGAATAGCCTTGACTGCACTCCACCTTTTCCTTGATTGGGTTTTGGCTAACCTCTCCCTGTTTTCCCTCAATTCCCTGAGTTCCCTGTTCACTATAACTAGAGTGGCCGTGTACCACGGGACCTCTGTCAGAAATAATCCCAATGAAGAAAAAGTAATCCAAAAAGGAGCGTATACCAAACAAGGATTAATGTAAATAATGTTTTGGACCCAAACAGCTGGAAGACACAGTTCAGACACAGTTCAGACAGCCCAGTGGAACTGAACTGAATGAAATAAGCTCTCGACACCTCCCACTGCGGCTCAACATTTTATACACAAAATGCTGAATGGCCATACAACATTTTATTTACATTTTTAGGGCAGGTCACAGGAGGCGATTGGTGGAACTACGTTAGACACCTATAGGAATGTGCACCTTACGTGACCCTTATTGGGTAAAACATTTCTTAAAGCAAAATGACATTGACACCCCTTGTGACATCACAAATCCTCCGAACCTGCCCCACAATTACTTAATTGTGCTGATCAGTCAAGAACACTTGTTTGCCATTGGTTGGCATTGCCCAAATTACAAATGGATAAACTGCTACATACTGATTGGACATGGCATCTTCAGATGGCAAGGGGCGAGACATTCACACCGAGTCTGACCAATGATATGCCCCCGCAGACATCAGCGGGAACACTTTAAAATGTTGCACCTAAGGGACACCAGAAACTGTCTATTGATTGGATCCCTGCCGCACGCCCCACAGCACCGACCACAGTGCTCTGGACCCCCAGCTCCCTTCTCACGCCTTACTGCCAAATAGGGTCTGCAAAAAAACTGTGCCACATCATGGCTGGATTTTAATTAACTGCACTTGATTTCTATTTCTCTGCCAATTCTTCTCAGATGCCCAGGTGCCTAGCTGATTGGCCTCAAAAGTATCTCTTAGAGCGACTTCGATGGAACTGCAATCCAATATCCAACTGGCCTCCTCCTCAGCTGAACAATCAAACGAGAAGGCCTCATAGTTACCTATATCCAGGGGTGGCATTGTAAACACTCCCGGGGGGCCATATTCAAGCAATTTTGTTTGTGTGCGTCATAAGTGGGGTGCCTCTTCTCTTGCCCCGCCAACATTCAGGGGCAACATATATGTCCCCCTCCCCTGCTACCCGTACAAATTCTTAACCCTAATGGACATGCACAAAAAATTATGAGTACCAAAACAAGTATTGGGACAGTTATTTAAAAAATGTAAGACAACCACATGGGGACCTAGGAAAAAATACTGTAGAGGCAGTTATCTTGCTCATTTATTTTACCATAGCCTTGTGGAGTGTGTTCAGCTCTTCAATAGCCTCGGACAAAGTTCTATTGGCTGCATCGTTGGCAGGCACAAATGTACAACAGCTACTGCCTATTTATTTACACACTCCTCCCACCACTGCTGTTAACAAATCCAAAATGTACAGGTTTTGATGCACAGCCAGTTTTACAGCCCTCAGCTGCTACCTTACTGCATTAAATCCTTTCTCCATTGAATTTGACAACTGTAATACTTCATACCGGGTAATTTGAACCGGGAGTTTGCTGATGCCTGGAAGCAACAGTCATTTTAAAAAAGTAGATGCCTTATTGAACAAGCGAAATTCTGGTGGAATGGCGGGCCAGTCTGTCGGAGGATTTCTGGGACCAATAATTGTTGTCCCTGCGTATTCTGTTCAAATTCAGAGATCGGGCTGATCTTGTATGCATCCCCCTGCTCAATGCCTTATTAGTGTGTAAATCTTTATTAATTAGTGCAGGTGGATCCACAAATGGGCGGGGCACCACAAAACCCTGGCTGTGTAAAGTCCCTCGTGAGCAAGTCTGGAGGAAGGTGGGCTTGTGCCTGGGTCCAACATGCCAACCATGTGTCCATTATAACTGCAGTCCTGCTTCTTACCGTCTGAAACATCATCACCTTTTTGCAGTTTGTGTTAACCCACAAATATATCGAGCTGTTGCATCTAAAACAGAAACAAAAGCTTGTTAGTTCCCTTATGTGTAACAGTTGTTTTTTCTTATCTATCCATGGTAGAGCGTGCTTATTCCAAATTAGGTGACAGCTTTCGTTCCTCTTTTGTACCACATTTTCTTCAAACCCTACCAATCATTCCGTCCTACATTGAAACATTCCCCGTTCACATCCCTCATCATAGAAAACTGACCCTACAAAGAACATTAATTGTCTGGTAAAGCACCACAGAATACTATGTACTGTGGCAATGAAACACACTAATCTGCTGCTGTGCATTGCAAACAGTTGCTCCCCCTTCTTGCCCCCTCTGTTACCTATTGTAATAGTATGTAAACTAGTGCCACAACACAACTTGCGCAGTGTGAGACTAAAATTATTTATTTGTGTTTTAAATCTTATCTATTAATATAGGTAGTGTCTGTATATGTGACACGTCTTTCGGCCGTTGGCCTTCTTCATAGCCGGACAAGAATTGCTTATTTACACAATTTCAACTTAATCTCAAGTGTAAGGAAGGATATGGTGACAGGCGATGTTATACCAACAATTTGAACGCTGACACACTTGAGATTAAGTTGATGTTGAAATTGTGTAAATAAGCAATTCTTGTCCAGCTATGAAGAAGGCCAACGGCCGAAAGACGTGTTGCATATACGGACACTGTATTAATGGATAAGATTTACAACACAAATAAAGAACTTTAGTCTCACACTGGCGCAAGTTGTGTTGTGGCACTAGTTTACTTTTTGTATAAAGAGGCTGTGGGAACCTTCTTTGGCCACACCCAGTGCGACAGTGGTCAATAATAATTCTTCAATGAGCAAAAAAAGTACCTGGCGCGCAATTAAACCTCTCAAACTAACCCCACAAATTTAGAACATTTGTAATGGTATGTGTTTTGTGGCCTTTGCATTCGCCCTCTTTGTAAGTTTAATATAATTGTCAATCTACATATCCTCCCCCCATCTATCCATTGGACAGTAACCAAGTGTCCCTGGAATAAACTAGATTTCGAAATTGAGGGGAGTTTGGAGCTATTTAGCTCCGGCTTGTAGCATAGAAGAGCATGATTAGTATTTTATTTTTTAATGTAAATTTGATCAAAAATGTGATCTTACACACAAATATAAAAGAGAATACAATACAAAAGGAGGAACATAAATACATCTTATAACACTTTGTTACAAAAATAGAAATAAAAAGTCACTAACTGGCTACACAAATTTAAGATTATTAAACATTTAATCAGCAACATTTGTTAAAAAGTGGTTCAGGCCCAACAACCATCCGGCTATATAAATCTTCAAGATATACAAACTAACTACATACTTTTAAATCTTGGAGCATTTGTACTATGGCATATGTTAAAAATTGCTCAGATCCAGCAGAGATACAGTTCCATGGGTCATCAAAATGTACATATTCATTTTGATTACAAAAAAAGTCGACCTAAATGTCTTGTTCTAATAGCAGCCAGATTAGGGCATTCCACCAATAAGCATTGAAGGGTTTCTGCTGGTTTTCCTATGTGGTTGCAATGTGTTCAAATGTTGCTCATACCCTCTTTTATCTGAGATCGAGCATAAAAGATTTCCCCTGTGGGCAAAAGGTTCAGTCGGAATCTCAAAAACTGCTGTCTTGTCACTGGGCAAGAGTTTTGGCATAGATATTTAGGTAAGTCTTCAAGTGGCTTATCAACTAATTGAAAAGTTGAATGCATTTGGTATCCTCTTGTTTTAACAATTGTCGCTATCCAGTCCCACTAGTTTAATGCCTTTTTTTATACTGGATTGCCTATCAATTCAAGACGATCGTTACGCATTTGGTTCAGCAGACCATCTGACAATGCTAGCATTGTATTAAAAAAGGAGAGACTTTGCAATTCAAACAATCTTGCAAGTTTACAAACAAGGTATTTGGTAAAGGGGACAAAAGCGTTGCAACCATAGACATTGCCCGCCAGTTAAACCAATAACGGAGAGACAGTAAACCCTGTTCAAAACGCAATGATGCTATGGGAAGAGAGAGGGGCAGACCCAATCTTCCCTCCAATCTGTCCCACTCAATGTCATAAGCTACATCCTCCATTTCCATGCCATACATGGTTTTTGGAATGACTTTACCAACGTAAAAACTTAGATGGAGTTTGATGGAAAATGTACCCAATTTTGCCCGGATTTGGCTCATCTGGAAGGATACTTAGTCAATTTTCTTTTCGAGTTGATGTACTGTATATAATTTACTCGGAAGCCTGCAGATATTAAACCCCAGGTATACAACTTCCTTTTTGATATGAATCGAATCCTAATGTTGTCAATAGACCATTTCACTCTGCTGGTCTCCTTCTTGGTGTTACAGAATGTAATAATGTGGAATTCTTTCTGATTTCTACTATATGCACTTCTGATGATACTATATGCACTTGTGCCATGCACTTACTCAGAAATTCAAGGGCTCTGAATGACTGTTGTTTTTTCCCCTTGTTCCCTCCCTCCTTGAGAGCTTTGAAACACTTGCTTTTTGTATAGGCGCTTTACGAATAAACAATACCAATACCAATTTATAATCAGATGCTTTTATTTGTGTAATTACTAAGCGCTGTGAGCAGCCTCTGGAGACCTATTGGTGAGCCATCCAAAAGGCCCACATCAACGGCATAGCATAACCAGCTGATACCTTGGCCCCCAATCTTTGGAATCTGCAAGGTACAGATTGTATAGACAAGGGGCGAGCCTACAACCCTGATGCAACCCTTTGGTTGTCAGCAAAGATTCTGACTGAGACCCCCTGCATTCAGCCTAACCCTCACTGATGTATCCTCATTGAGGTACCCTCATTTATGTATTCTAGACTGGCCAGGAGAGGTGATGGGAGGCCCTGCTTTCTCAGTTTAGCCCAGAGCAGCTGGCGATTAACAAGATCAAAGGCCTAAGAGAAGCCTATTAAACAGACATAGATCTGATCTGGAATGCCCTTCACAGAATTTGTAGAACCATTTTTTATAGACGCCAGAATCAACCCATTCAGTGCCGTTGATAGTCCTTTTCTGAATCCACATTGATATGTGGGTAATATGTTATTTACCTTCATCCAGGTCTCTAGTTTTTCCAAAATGAGTGCTGCAAAGATTTTACTGTCGCAGCCCAGAAGGGCAATCGGTTGATACTTGTTAGGATCAGACCGATTGCCCTTCTTAAACACTGGAACAATTATAGATTCTTTCCATGGATTGAGCATGGTACAAGATCTTAATATATCTGATAAAAGATGCGTCAACACAAGAGACCACATTTCTGGATTCAATTTAAAGAGCGAATTTGTCAGGCCATTAGGGCCCACGGCATTAGAAGTAGATGCTTTTATGATAAGGTGTCTAATATCTTTGTGTACAAATTCTACATTCCAAGAGGTGGTGAGACACCTGGAACTATCGTTTTTTGTACCACTCTCCCACATATTTGCCCAGTGTGCCCTCCACTCTGATTCGCCTACTCCAGTGCTTTGTAGCTCGATTTGGCCAGTTGCGTCGTTATTTACTATGGACCAGATATTTTGAGCATTACTTTGACAAAGAGCTTGGAGCATTCTTTCGCTATCTTGCTGGAATATTTGAGATTTATGATTTTGCATCCAATTTTTAAGGCCTTTTAGTGCAACCCTCCTTTTTTCCACATATATCGCTGGATCATGCTGCATCCTGCGCAACTGTTTAAGCTCTGCTTTTGTACACTTTCTTGCATTCCCATACCAAAAGATTAAAAGAATGAATGTGGGTAGTTGTTCCAGTCCTACAGTTTTTTGGCATCTCTCTTTCCCAGATAAAATCTCGGAAGCCTTTATTGGTACATTTTGCCAAGATGTCATCTTTAGAGGCCTGATTTATACAAGCCTCTACTTTTCTTGTAAGATTTGCCCCCTTTCTACTGAACTTTTACATTTTATTCCTCCCACTGCTCATAGCAAGATTCTGATAATGGTCTGAGATTTGATGTTTAGTCAACCATTCAAATGAAGCCATAAGCATCTTGTGATCACTCAATTGTGTTGTATTAATCTCAAATCTATAACACTGCTTAAACAATAAGCGAGATAGTATTAGCTAATCAATATAAGATTTCTGATCTCTCTTTTCCATGTGGGTCTTTTAACTAAATCACCTGCCACATTCCCATTGGCGACCAACAAATCCCACTCTTACAGCAAATCCATTCATCTCCTATTGCTTTTAAGCTTAGTGCTTCTTCCATCACCAGCTTCCATAAAACTGTTCAAATTAAGATCTCCAGCCATTATCACATACATCTTCCCTCTCAATCTCCAGCTGGCCAAACACTACTCAATATGATTGACAAATTCAGCAATCTCCACGACAGTTGCATTCCAATATAAATGTACAATCAGGATATTCATCAATCTATCCTCCGATTTGTATTTCACTGTAGTAGCCAGAATTCCTGGCATTTTAGCAGAGATTATCTCAATCGACTGAAACTTAGAATTTCTAAATGCACATAGCAATCCGCCCGCCGGACGAACCATCTTAGATTTTTTAGCCAATTGATGAATCATTTGGAAACCATCTAACCATACCGGATTTGACAACCAGGTCTCTTGCAAAATCACCATATCATCCATAGAAAATCGCTTATTCTCATTTTCATGCTTCATAAAGCTGTTGAAACCTCTGGTGTTCCACACTACAAGTCTTAGATGTTCCCATGTCAGAGCTCTGCTTTCCCAAACATTTCCTTCGCTAACCTAGTTGTGAGACAATCTAGTAACGGTCCAATGCCCCTGCTTTTCTTGCATAGACAGATTACACAGTCTTTCCTGCAGGGTTGGAACCTGAGGTACACCAACTCTTACGTTTTGGGAATTAGAGTGCACCTCATGCCCCTGGGGGTCTTGGCATTGCTCAATATTGTTCACATACTCTTTAATTTCTTTTCTTTCCTGGTACACAATGCACCCAGGATTTAGTAGTTTGTCTCTTTCTTCCAATGTAGATTTCAACACAAATGGGGATTTAGATGTATCTCTGTCAAGTCTGTCATAAGGGATGATATTCTTTCTAAGGGTGGTAACACATTTAGCATTTTTAGAATATTAGGATTCAGATTCAGATGTATATTTATGTTTGGTCTGACTTTCATATATAACTCAAATGTCTTGGGGTCTACTTCCTTCATCATTCTATTATTTTTGTCGACCCACTCAGACGTTGAGTTTCTTTTCCTTGGAACACTCAGCGTACATATTAGTGTGTCCAGATTCTTCATGCCAAACAGATCCATCAAGCGATCTCGGTCATCTCTTACCATTCCTTTGTTGCCCAAGTGCGCCTCAGTGGAACCATCTTGGACTCCCCTTTTATGAGGCCATTCCAGAGACTGCCCTGTTCTTTCCTTTTGTTTAATAATTTTACTGGAGTTTTGGGGGTTACTCTCTTTGGGTATAAGCGACTTATCCGCTATCAGTTTTTTTAAAAATAGCTGTCCAACGCTCTCAGTCCTCTCTTCTTTTTGTCAAATAACACAACACTCTGATGTCTACTTTGTACTTCTGACTGATGCCCAGCTTCTTCACAAGCATGAGTTTGAAAATTGAACTTATTAGCCCCTACAGGGGACACTCACCCGCTCAGTAGCATTAGTCAATGAAATCATGGTTTTCTTTTACCAAATAGTTATCATTCTTCCGTGTTACTGCACACTCCTGTTCACCTAGCTCCTATAACCGACGATCTATCTGTGCACCATTCTCCTTTACCACATCTCTAAGATATTTCCTAGAGTCTAGACGTAATTGATTCCTCCTCCCATTCCTTGATTTATTGTGTGACTTTTTAGAGGGTTTTTTAATAGTGGTGCTACCTTCTAAAGATATCTCCTGTAATTGAACATGAACCTTTTCTTTTAAGAGTTGATTGTGTGAGAAACCAGAAGGTGTCTCACCCGCAAGTCCCCGGCGGTCTCTCTCTCAGGTGGCCACGGCATGGCCATCGCCTTTGGATCCGGACCCTGGGGGTGGACCAGAGCGGGAGGATCACCTTGGTGAGGGGACTTCGGGGAGTGGGCGTGGGACACCTGATGGCAAGATGTGGTATCCCCCTTCCTGTAACACATTTACCCCATCCTACTTGGTAGGATATTTATGAACTCTACTCCCACCCCCCTCCACCCCCTTTCCTTTCATGAACACTTTCACACGGACAGCCCACTCTGGGAGAAAACAGACTCACACCTGAGCATTGTACCTGACATGTCCCACTATCATGGTCATGCAAGGTCAGGGAATTACTGGTAACCACTCACACCTGGCTTCCATTAAACTTCCCCACACGCATAAAAGGCAGAGCATGAGAGCACAGTCTGAGCAAGGCAAAGCACACAAAGGAACAGTGTTTTCCCGGCAGCAGCTGAACGAGGGAAGAAAGACGGCATACCAAGAAGGGTGCGCAAGGAGGGAGATACCCCTGACCTTTCCAGTGAGAAACCGTTACTTTCCAGAACCTTTCAGATTAGAAAGTGTAAGGCCAGGAAACCATACTGAAGAATCCTGTATTGTGTGTTGGAGATACCCGGGACCCTCCTGCAAGGCTGACCAAGTCGGGGAGGAACAGCAACCGCTGTGGTGCCGTACTTGGCTCCAAGATCAAAGCAGCGCCAGAGAGACCAACACAGCCGGTTAGTTGGGGAGGCCGATGCAAGACTGGTCTGTGTTGAAGCCAAGGTTGCAAGTGGCAACATTGTATAAAGAGTGCAAGATTGAAGCTTGGTAACAAGTGTAATGAAAGACGCAAGGAAAGCTTAATTGCGGGTGGATGTTTGAACATTTACGGGCAAAGATATAATACCAATGACAGAGTGGTCCGGCACCACGAAGGTGCTCAATCGAAGGTCTCTGTAAGGTATCCAGCCAAAAAGTGGCAGAAACAAAAGTAGAAGATAGAAAGTATGAGAAGTGAAGTGAATCGAATTGGTCCTGCGACAGTTAAAGAGAAACCCATCGCACATTCGAAAGTCTTCGATTTTTTATACTAAGTGGAAAACGTAGACAGTGAGCCCGAATGAGGGAGACCAATGGTGAACATTGTGCTAAAGGGGTCCGAGCCCAAATGAGAGAGATCCATGGTCCGAGCCAGAAGGAGGGAGACCAATTGTGAACATTGTGTTAATGAGAACTTGTGAATGTGAAAATCCTGATAAGAATGGCACTTTGGTGCTTGTTTGTTATGACAGGCCCTCTGCAATAAGAGACTGCTATTAGAAAAGAGGCTTTGGCAGAATGCCCTGATAGCTATGCTTTGAACTGTATCCTCGTGGCAGGGGAGCCAGAGTGTGGATGAAGCTTGCAGGTGCCGCCTTGCCCCGTGATGCAAACGTGGGGAAGAGAAGCCAACTGCTCAACTATCCTGACATATTATTTCCTGAACACGTTTCTTTGTGCATACATCATTGTCCCACACCATTTGTATTTAGAAGTAAGGATAGGCAATAGGTTTATTAGTATAGGCCCTTTTATTTTGACAAAGACTCCACTGGGACTGTGTTTTTATTATTTGATGGTCGTAGCTTGCTCCCATCCTTAGATTTAGGCTTAGATAGGTGTTCAACCAACCGATTCAAGTTCAATAAACACCCCTGAACAGTGATAACTTGTGTCTGTCTTCACTATTTGATACCATGCCTTCCTTACAATTGTCCATAGGGACCTGTTGTTGTCTCTTATCGGACAGAACCAACTGCTCCTGCTGACCTTCTACCTCTTCCGTAGCTGTCTGCTTGCCTCTTGTTGGTCTCCGATAATTTTTAGCTAGGCTTACCACTAGGTCATTCAATATATCAATTTTAACATTCAGCTCACATAGGATTAATGTGTGAGCTTTAACTTAATTTTTTATATTTTCATATAACTCTACTGAAGCACTGAGGATTGTGTTTAGGGCTGGGATCGATGGCAACGTTAGCTTAATATGTTCCGCAGCCTCCCTCAGTGTGTGATATAAAGTCCTTGGGGCTGTCTTTTCACTCTCCGCCTCAATATCAATGCATGTCATTACATCCAGGAGTTGGGAGGGGGAGCCTACTAGTAGATCACTATTCTCCTGTAAAATGTCTTCTATTAAATCACTGGGATTACAACAGTGTGCCTCTCTGTATTCAACCAACAGTGGTTGCATTTCTATCCCTCCCTTAGTGCTCACCAGGTCACCAGAAGACAATTCAATCCCCTCCAATATGCTGATGTCCGTATTATCACCTGGACATCAATGCCCCATGCTCCAGAGTTCTTGCACTCTTATACTCAGTGCTACTACCTATTTGTCTGTGTCAATCTATACTTTTAGGGTCAGCTGCAGCTGTTAAATCTAGCTGCCCTTGGGATTTTATATTAAGGGGTAACATATTTTCCCCTTGCTTCTCCCAAAGACTTATACGGTCGTGAGTTACCGATTGCATCAATGCCTAACCCCTGTTCTTTATCAGCAATGCTGACAAATTGGTCATTCATTGTTAAACTGCCAGAGATTGAATTAACCAAGTCATCCTCTGTTAACCGTGCATGCATATTCAATTGCATTTTGGCGTCACTCTCAAAGGTACATATTTAGGCCTCAGCTTCTCTACTCAAGACACGGCCTCTTACATATTTATAGGCAGCAGAATATCTTTGTATTTCCACAGTGACCTTTGGTTGTTGTTTTCTGGTTGTGGGTGGTATACTTATATCCCTATGACCCTACAACCCTATTTTCCAGAGCAAAAGCACTGTTTCAATAGTAAACAAGAGCCAGCCAACAAATAAGTATCTCCCACTTCAAGCTCCAGGTTGCTCACCCACAATAAGTAGAGCAAGCTTAACACAAGCTATACATCTCCTATTGTGAGCTCTCAGACTAAATGCCCACAATCACATGTTGGGTTTTACTTATTCTGGTCATCCCCTGATAGTGTGTGTGGGCTTGGAGTGTGGAATGTAGAGTGTTGGCTGTAGAATGTTTTGGTGTGAAGCTGCTCTAATTCCACAGAGAGTCAGTTGAGATCTGAAGCCTAAGAGTAGGGGGACCGGTGGATGCTTCTATCCTATGAACTTGTCTGACATATATCCTGATGTACTTACCTGTGTTTCTACGAACCCACTAAAGATACCTAAACTAAACAAGGCTCCTGAGTGGTTATTTCAACCCATAACCATACAACTTAACATTGGGGACGAGGATTATTGGTGACTGTGGAACCAGGAGCAGAAAAGCAGCAAGGAGCAAATGAGACAGTAATTGCTTGGACCAGGAGACAAGGAAGCAGTGCAGTGAGGCACCAGAGGCATCCACCGGCCCCCCCGCCGGCCCCAAGGTGAGCGTGCTCCCTGCCCTGTATGCTTGGAGTTAGCAGGGACATCTGAGGTGGGTTTTTGGGGCAGCGCTGTGCACCTTCAATGGTTCTGTAATTTGGCCGCTAGGTAATTTCCCTTCGCCATTACGTGCGCCTGAAAAAGAATTGTGGGCAATGGTGCACTGGATTTTGGCGTATCAGAAGGGAGCATGGCCAAGAATGACAGTGTTTAAGGGGCCGGGGGAACTATTGTGTGTTTTTGGATGCCAGCATTTTGAAGTGCAAGAAGTTGACCGGAGCTACAGCGAAGGATATGTAAAAGTATTACCATGCTGGCAGCTGTGATGTTGTGCCGTACTAGAGTTCAGCCTGCTTTGTTGTGGGGACATCACGGCTTTTGGGGGCCAGGTGACGATTGGTCCTGGGAGCTCTGTTCATGCCGAAGCTCCGCTCTGCAATGGTGACGTCATGTGGCTACACAGGGTATCAGCGGTTGTTGCTGTGAGCGGGAGAGAATGCTGAAGTAAAGGTTTCTCATGGCAGGATCTGTTGCTAGTACGTCACTGTAATGAATAAGAATTCAGAGTAAAGAACTCTTCAATGTGTTTGAGACGTCCCTATGGCTGAGACAACGGCACTACGCAACGTGCGCCGTAATGAGGAAATGAAAGAAACAGACGCCCGTGTTTTTGTCATGGAATGGAAAAGAAAAGAGTAAAGTGGTCTGTTTCGTCCTGTTTTTCTAAACAAGATAGGAATGCTGATCGGATGACTTTCGGTCGGCTAATCAATGCGGTGGGCACGACATGAAGCAGATTATTACTGCAGTGAGAAGGAGATGAACTTTGGGATTTACTTGTGGACAGTTTCACCATCTTACCATCAGGGACGTGAGTTGAAGCCACGGCGTGACTTGGAAGTCGGAAACAACTGTTTAGTTGTAAATATTTTATTGTTGAATGGATCATCAATGCGGAAAAAAAAATGTGATTGCTGCCACGTTTTGCTGTTTATTGTAAGGTCGTGTTGCTGCAATGTTTTAGGAGAGTATTTACACCGCGATTGCAAGTATAGGAAGTTTTGTATGGTACTGCCTTTGGCAATGGTGACTTAATAGTATTTTCACAACTTTCTTTCAACAAAAAAAAATTTGTTAATTTGGGCATGTGCGCTAAAATTGGAAAAGTTGCATAATGTGACAGTTGGTTCCCAGTTTAGGCAGAGTCTTATTATTTGGCATGTGATGGCTCTATGGTGGGCAAGTTATTATGTTGGAGCCATTTACTGGTATGGTGCCGATTTAAGTGGTGCTTTGTGATGACAAAATGTGATTTTGGGCGTTTTATGGTGTCAAGGTGTTTATGACAAGTTTTGGATATTAATTGGTCCTACTGCTTTTAGAAGAAATGTTCAGTGATGTTTGATTTGCACTAACGTGACCATTTCTCCACAGGCACTTGAAAGACGTTGCAAGTCTTAAATATTGGACTCAAGTGTAGGATTAACATTTGATTACCATATTTTATGCCAAACGTTTCTAACTGTATGGTTTGGGAAATGTGTATGAGGTTTCAACTGTTATGTAGCAAGCGATGTATAAGTGCAATGCTAAATGTTAATTCATATTGCCGATGAGTGCGCAAAGTGTTGCGGGATGCAATTGCCCGGTGTTTAGGCGCAAAGTGTCTTGGCAGGCATGGTGCCTGGAGTGGTGGAGTGGAGGTTATTGGTTGCTCTATTGTGAGCATGGGATGCTCAATGGTGAACATTTATTAGCTCAGGCATGGTGCCTGGAGTGGTGGAGTAAGGTGAGTTTTGGTTGCTCTATGGTGAGCATGGGATGTTCAATTGTCAGCATTTATTAGCTCAGGCATGGTGCCTGGAGTGGTGGAGTGGTGGAAATATTAGTGCTTGTTTTGGTTGTTTTATGGTGAGCATGGTGGTAGCTCAGGCACGGTGCCTGGAGTGGTGGAGTGGAGGTTATTGGTTGCTCTATGGTGAGCATGGGATGCTCAATGGTGAACATTTATTAGCTCAGGCATGGTACCTGGAGTGGTGGAGTAAGGTGAGTTTTGGTTGCTCTATGGTGAGCATGGGATGTTCAGTTGTGAGCATTTATTAGCTCAGGCATGGTGCCTGGAGTGGTGGAAATATTAGTGCGTGTTTTGGTTGTTCTATGGTGAGCATGGGATGCTCAAATGGTGAGCATTCAGTAGCTCAGGCATGGTGCCTGGAGTGGTGGAGTGGAGGAAATTGGAATATGCTCAGTTGTGAGAATTTGTTTCTCTAGAGGGTTCTCTAGAGGGACGCCCATAATGGAGTTGAAATATTATGCTTTAGGCAGATAGGGGGTTAACCCTGTAGATCATGGGTGCACAACATACGGCCCGTGGGCCAGTTGCGGCCCGCCATGCCCTTTTGACCGGTCCGCGAGGCACAAAGACTTTCCTAATGGAGGGCGGCCCGCGGCCGCCCTCCATTAGGAAAGTCTTTGTTGTCTTCCGGGACGGTGAAAACACTGGCCCTCATTGGCTCAGCACACACACGCATCACGTCGCTCTTACGAGCCACGTAATGCGTGTGTGCTGCACCAATGGAGGGCCAGCACTACGGCTGGCGTGGTCCATAAGGCTTGATGCCGGAAGGCATTTCAGCCTTGGACCACGCCAGTCGTAGTGCGATTCCAGCGTTCCAGCTTACCTGCCGCTTACCTGCCTGCCTTCCAGCACGTCTCTGGTAAGTGGTCTGTGTTTGTGTTTGTGTGTCGGGTTTGTTTTGCCTAATGTTTGTGTGTGTATGTTGGGGGGGGGGGGGTGTCGGATGTGTATGAATGTTTGTGTTTGAATGTATTTTGTGTGTATGTTGAGATGCGGGGGTGGGGGGGTTTGTCGGATGTGTATGAATGTTTGTGTTTGAATGTATTTTGTGTGTATGTTGAGATGCGGGGGTGGGGGGGTGTGTCGGATGTGTATGAATGTTTGTGTTTGAATGTATTTTGTGTGTATGTTGAGATGCGGGGTTGGGGGGGTGTGTCGGATGTGTATGAATGTTTGTGTTTGCATGTATTTTGTGTGTATGTTGAGATGCGGGGGTGGGGGGGTGTGTCGGATGTGTATGAATGTTTGTGTTTGAATGTATTTTGTGTGTATGTTGAGATGCGGGGGTGGGGGGTGTCGGATGTGTATGAATGTTTTGATTTGAATGTTTTTTGTGTGCTGAGTTGGGGGGTGGGGGTTCGGGTCAGTATGGGTGCTTGTTTGAGAGTTTGCTGATTTGGGGGGTGGGGGTTCGGGTCTGTATGGGTGCATGTTTGTGTGTGTGCTGAGTTGGGGAGGGGTGGGGGGTTCGGGTCTGTATGGGTGCATGCTTGAGTGTGTGTGTGCTGAGTTGGGGGTGGGGGGTTTGGGTCTGTATGGGTGCATGTTTGTGTGTGTGCTGATTTGGGGGGTGGGGGGGTTTGGGTCTGTATGGGTGCATGTTTGTGTGTGTGCTGAGTTGGGGGGTGGGGGCTTCGGGTCTGTATGGTTGCATGTTTGTGTGTGTGCTGAATTGGGGGGTGGGGGGTTCGGGTCTGTATGGGTGCATGTTTGTGTGTGTGCTGAGTTGGGGGGTGGGAGGTTCGGGTCTGTATGGGTGCATGTTTGTGTGTGTGCCGAGTTGGGGGGTGGGGGGTTCGGGTCTGTATGGGTGCATGTTTGTGTGCTGGGGTGGGGGGTTCGGGTCTGTATGGGTGCATGTTTGTGTGTGTGCTGAGTTGGGGGGTGGGGGTTCGGGTCTGTATTGGTGCATGTTTGTGTGTGTGCTGAGTTGGGGGGTGGGGGTTCGGGTCTGTATGGTTGCATGTTTGTGTGTGTGCTGAGTTGGGGGGTTCGGGTCTGTATGGGTGCATGTTTGTGTGTGTGCTGAGTTGGGGGGTTTGGGTCTGTATGGGTGCATGTTTGTGTGTGTGCTGAGTTGGGGGGTGGGAGGTTCGGGTCTGTATGGGTGCATGTTTGTGTGTGTGCCGAGTTGGGGGGTGGGGGGTTCGGGTCTGTATGGGTGCATGTTTGTGTGCTGGGGTGGGGGGTTCGGGTCTGTATGGGTGCATGTTTGTGTGTGTGCTGAGTTGGGGGGTGGGGGTTCGGGTCTGTATTGGTGCATGTTTGTGTGTGTGCTGAGTTGGGGGGTGGGGGTTCGGGTCTGTATTGGTGCATGTTTGTGTGTGTGCTGAGTTGGGGGGTTTGGTTGGGGGTGAGGGGGCCATGGGGCATAGTGTTTGGTTGGGGGTGAGGAGGCCATGGGGCATAGTGTTTGGTTGGGGGTGAGGGGACCATGGGGCATAGTGTTTGGTTGGGGCGAGGGGGCCATGGGGCATAGTGTTTGGTTGGGGGTGAGGGGGCCATGGGGCATAGTGTTTGGTTGGGGGTGAGGGGGCCATGGGGCATAGTGTTTGGTTGGGGGTGAGGGACATGGGGCATAGTGTTTGGTTGGGGGTGAGGGACATGGGGCATAATGTTTGGTTGGGGGTGAGGAGGCCATGGGGCATAATGTTTGGTTGGGGGTGAGGGGGCCATGGGGCATAGTGTTTGGTTGGGGGTGAGGGGGCCATGGGGCATAGTGTTTGGTTGGGGGCTAGGAGGCCATGGGGCATAGTGTTTGGTTGGGGGTGAGGGACATGGGGCATAGTGTTTGGTTGGGGGGGAGGGGGCCATGGGGCATAGTGTTTGGTTGGGGGTGAGGGGGCCATGGGGCATAGTGTTTGGTTGGGGGTGAGGGACATGGGGCATAGTGTTTGGTTGGGGGTGAGGGGGCCATGGGGCCTAGTGTTTGGTTAGGGGTGAGGGGGCCATGGGGCATAGTGTTTGGTTGGGGGTGAGGAGGCCATGGGGCATAGTGTTTGGTTGGGGGTGAGGGGGCCATGGGGCATAGTGTTTGGTTGGGGGCGTGGGGGCCATGGGGCAGAGTGTTTGGTTGGGGGCGAGGGGGCCATGGGGCATAGTGTTTGGTTGGGGGTGAGGGGGCCATGGGGCATAGTGTTTGGTTGGGGGTGAGGGACATGGGGCATAGTGTTTGGTTGGGGGTGAGGGACATGGGGCATAATGTTTGGTTGGGGGTGAGGAGGCCATGGGGCATAGTGTTTGGTTGGGGGTGAGGGGGCCATGGGGCATAGTGTTTGGTTGGGGGTGAGGGGGCCATGGTGCATAGTGTTTGGTTGGGGGTGAGGAGGCCATGGGGCATAGTGTTTGGTTGGGGGTGAGGAGGCCATGGGGCATAGTGTTTGGTTGGGGGTGAGGGGGCCATGGGGCATAATGTTTGGTGGTGGGTGAGGGCCATGGGGCATAGTGTTTGTTTGGGGGTGAGGGACATGGGGCATAGTGTTTGGTTGGGGGTGAGGGGGCCATGGGGCATAGTGTTTGGTTGGGGGTGAGGGGGCCATGGGGCATAGTGTTTGGTTGGGGGTGAGGGACATGGGGCATAGTGTTTGGTTGGGGGTGAGGGGGCCATGGGGCATAGTGTTTGGTTGGGGGTGAGGGGGCCATGGGGCATAGTGTTTGGTTGGGGGTGAGGGACATGGGGCATAGTGTATCTAGGGTCAATAAAATATATATAAGTTAATTAAACAGGCGAGATACAATAACTAAATAGAAATAAATTATAACAATGGAAAATGTGTAGTACAAAATGTAAGTTTGAAATGCAAATAAAAATCGTTACCCCTCAAAAACATTCTTTTTCCATGTGTTTAGTACAAATTGGGGGTTTAAAAAGCCTCCTGCCACGCCCCGCCCACATTTACTTTTCGGCCCACTATAGCCCTCATGTAAGGTACTTTCGGCCCTCTGTCAAAATCAGTTGTGCACCCCTGCTGTAGATTGTGTTAGCACAACTTGTTGCAAGTGAATGATGATGTAGGGATATAGTTGTGAGGTAGGTGGAAGTGGTTGTGCATGAGATTGTGGGCTGGCTCCCATTGAAGTGAGTTCCATAAAAGGCCTGTTATTGTTCTGGTGATTGTTGGAAGTGGTTTAGCTATGTGTAGCTTTTTAAGGACTTGGTAGGGGTTAGCTTTCGCTAGGAGTAGTTTGTTGGATGGGTATATTCTAGGAGGATGTCTGTAGATTTGATCATTTAATGTTTAGTTCCAAAACTGTTTAGTGTCCATCATCCTTCTGTTTATAATTGTTTAGTGCCCATCATTTCTCAGTCTCCCCATTATTCTATGTTGTCATGTAAGGGGGGAGATGTGTTGGGTTTTACTTATTCTGGTCATCCCCTGATAGTGTGTGTGGGCTTGGAGTGTGGAATGTAGAGTGTTGGCTGTATAATGTTTTGGTGTGAAGCTGCTCTAATTCCACAGAGTCAGTTGAGATCTGAAGCCTAAGAGTAGGGGGACCGGTGGATGCTTCTATCCTATGAACTTGTCTGACATATATCCTGATGTACTTACCTGTGTTTCTACGAACCCACTAAAGATACCTAAACTAAACAAGGCTCCTGAGTGGTTATTTCGACCCATAACCATACAACTTAACATCACACTAATTGGTTTCAAACCAGCTAGATGATACAACAGGATTGCCGGAACCTAGTTCTATGGTCGGATATACACACCAGGTTAAACTGCAAAGTTTCTTCTACCACTCTGTGCTGAGCTCAAATGTTATTTGCCCATAGTCCCTTTCCCAAAATAAACCAGTGGAAACTAACAGTAATCCACAGTTTGTATAGTCACAGCAACGCAGTGGGGGCTGGGGCTTTTCAACCTTTGACCGTCTTTCTGTGTGAAGCTCAAAGACAGTATGCCCACAGTCACTTGCACGGAATAACATAGTAAAATCAAACAGCAGTTGGCCGATTATGTAATCACCTCCACAAAGGGGCAGCTGCCACCTTTACACCTCTCTGTCGAGCCCGAGGGCTTTGTTTTGCCTGCAGTCACTCGCACAGAGTAGATCAGTGAAATCCAAGAGTGTTTAACAGTTTACATAGAGAAATCAATGAAGGGGAGGGCTGAAGCTTTGAAGTCTTTCACCGACTTTCTGGGATGAGCTCCAAGGCTTATTTTCCCACAGTCACTCAACCAATTATTCAAACGGTTTTAGAATTAAGGAGTGTTAAACTGCCATCGAGGCAGACAATGGCCGGGTATATCCAACAATCCACAACCTTATTCCAGACTAGACAACAATAGAAACAGCTTCCCTTTGGTGTACTACAGCACATCTGATGATCGGGGATTAAAGATTCACAGACAGCTCACCTGCGAATCGACGGTCTGGCGGAGTAAAGCCCAGTCAATTCCGATTGTTTACGCCCATTCCCAGCCACCCTGCCCAATGATAATCGTAGAGAGAGTTCACAGCTCCGAAGTTAGTTCCAACACAGTTCACGGATCAGATTTATACTATTACCTGTGAACCCAATGGCACTTGCTTGCACTTATTGGCAGAGTTGATAGTAGATTCCAAATCACAGTTCCAGATGAATCAAATACAGATCCACGTATCACGAGGAGTACAGGTTTCCCAGCACTGTGGTGCTGCCCCTTTAAGGGCACATGCATGCAGCGGAGTAACATTGCACTCTGCCGCGTGCAGTATAAATAAAGTGGGCGTTCCCGGCTGCAGCAGAGCGACCGGGGAGCCCGACCCAGCCGTTAGTGTGTGTGCATGGCCTTTGTTGGTGGGGGAGGGGCTCATGGCACTTCGGTAACGGAGACGCATCACAGTGGCGACGAAGCATGTGATCTAACGAACCCGGGAACTGCGGTGAAGGCGGTGACGTCTTTTTCTTTATTTTGACCATTATTTCACTGTTCTGAAAGCCACGGAGAGGGGAAGAGCCACGCGGTTTGCCCGCCATTTTGGCATACATGCTCGGGATGGTCACAGCTCTTTATTAGAGTGCGTGTGCGCCATCCAGGCTGAATTATTTGATACTTTATCAGCAGAACAGCTGATAATGCACATGTTGTGCCTTTGAAGTCATTTTTCTTCATTTTCACGTCGAGTACAAGGTGAGGAGCTGGGGGAGGCCTGCAATTTCCTTTGTCTGTTCCCCTAGGCCCACCCTGCTTAATTTCTGGAGCCGCTGGAGTGGCTAGGAGGTCCCTTGGCGGCAACATCTGCCCAATCTGTGCACTGCTGGACTGGGTGCATGCCTGGTGCCCCAATGTATTATCATTTTGGACATTTTTCTAGGGTGCCTGGAAGGCAGTACAGGCCTACTTGTTGCATAGTGGTAGAGGTGTCATCAGAAGATCGTAGGAGCTGGGTCTCATACATTGTCACACTCATCCTCTGTGTGCTACAGCATCAGTGCCTGACAGACATTGTGACACTCATCTTCGGAGTGCAGAGTGGTGAGTTGCGGCCCCATCTAATTTGGGTGGGGTGCCTGTGCGCTCGCCATCATGCATGATGGTCAAGTTGCGGGGGTGCCTCCGGTACCCCAGGCTCCGGTGCCCCAGGCACCGCTTATGATGAGACAGCAAGGAGCACTCCAACCAATGCCCGAATTTGACATTTCGGGTGCTCCGTCCAGTCTGGGGCCAAGGTGGAGGATGTGGATTGACAGGCTGGACATGTACTTCAGAGGCACAGGGGAGACTAACGATGGCAGCAAGGTGGCGACACTGCTGTATTCTGCAGGGCCTGCAGGACATGAGGTGTTTCAGTCCCTGCAGCCTCCCAATGACTCTTATGATGCCGCTAGGGCCGCTCTGAAGGAATACTTCTTGCCATTGGCGAACACTGACTATGAATGCTTTGTCATGGGCTCCACTCGCCAAAAGGATGACGAGACATTGGACACTTTCTACGGCAGCTTGCGCCGGTTGGCTCTGCCAGGTGTGTGGGACAATCCAGACACGATATCCGCAACCAACTCATCCAAGGGTGCGCGTCAGGCAAGTTACGCAGGCAGGTGCTGCATGAACCAGGAATTCTGCTGCCTCGAATCTTGGAGGTAGGACAGTGTCAGGAAGTGTCTGAGGTGAGAGCATCCAGAATAGAGGCGGGGTGTGCCCCGGGAAGTCAGAAGAAGTCTGTGCAGTAGGTCGTGGTGAGGGCGGCAGAGGCGCCAGATGTCCAGGTGGGAACCAGCGTGATCGTGGCACAAGAACAATTGACTCATGTATGAAGTGTGGATATGACCTCTCACACCCTGCAGAGGGCCCAGCGCAGGGGAAATCATGTGGCCGCTGTGGGGCGTAAGACCACTACGCCCGAATGTGCAGAGCTCCACTGCCGGTCTTGGTCCCGACGGGACCTGTTAGAGCAAGATTCTTCCGGCAACAACGCCCGCCCAACGTCGCCCAAGTCGATCAGGGGGAGGAAGGTGCCCCTCTGGATGATGATGACTAGGAGGAGGAGGAGAACGTGTTCTTCGTGTCAAGTGTGGGCGTTCTGCAGTCCAAGGCCAGAGGCAGCCACGGTGCATGGTACAGGTGAACGGGTCATCGGTTCCGGTGCTGGTCGACACAGGGGCCTCGTGAATGTCATGGCCTGGGAGCACTACGATGCCATGGAATGCCCGCCGAAGCTATTGACTCCCAAAGCACAAATCTTTACATTCAGTGGGGCACAACCCGTCCAGTTGGGTGGTGTGCTTGTAGCCAGTGTGGGACATGGTGAGGGCTCGATCAGAACCCGCTTCTATTTTACGACTGTAAGCAGTAACACCTTGCTGAGCTGTGCGGCAGCAGAGGCGCTTGGCATTGTCAGTTTTGCCTACTCTGTCTACGTGGAGGATGTACAGGGCCTCCTGGCGAAATACAGTCGGCTGTTCGAGGGCATTGGGCCCATGGCAGGTGACCCAGTGACGCTCCAAATCGATGAGTCCATCCAACCGATTGCCTTGAAGCACACCGCCGGGTCCCATTTCATCTGCGTGACTTGGTTGACAAAGAGCTGGACAGTCTTGTCAAACTGGACATCATTAAGAAGGTGAAAAGTACGACACTCTGGGTCTCTCCTATTGTCATTGCCCGGAAACCGAAGCAGCCGGACTCAGTATGAATATGTGTGGACATATGGCTTCCAAACAAAGCCATTAAAAGGGAACGCCATCTGACCTAGATGACATAATCGCTGAATTGCAAGAGGCTCGGTTCTTCTCGAAACTGGACTTGAGGGCCGGATATCATCAGATGATGCTGCACCCCGAGTCGCGGTACATAACAATGTTTACCACTCACCGTGGTCTCTACACCTACAAGCGCCTGAGCTTTGGGGTGTCATCGGCAGCTGAGGTCTTCCAGAACATCTGCAGTGCCCTTGCTGACCTGAAGGGAGAATTTGCACGGTCAGAGGTAGAACACCTGGGCAGGCTGGTGAAGACCCTTGAGCGACTCCAATCTCTTGGTCTGTCACTACACAGGGACTCTTTAAGCAGGCCATTAAGGCACTCAACAAGTCTGTTGGCTTGGCGATGGGAAGCCGAGCACAATTTTTGCTTGATGCCCAGTAAGGAAGTTACCTCCTTTAAAAAGGTAATTGGCAAAGTGCTGTCCATTGTCGGACCTCAACCCATCGATTGCTTCCCATTTGGGGAAAACCTCACGTACTAAAAATGTGGCTGCAGATTTTGCACAATTATGAGCACATGGGCCAGCCTCAAGCCAACGTGAAAAAGGACATGCAACAATGATCATGCACCTGTAGGAGCTACATTGATCCTGCATATCGATATAGTTAATATGCAAATGCTGGAAAGGCCCTTCTGGGTGTGGTAATGTTGCCTTAACACTCTTGTGTGACCTGCTGTAAACTCCTGCCATGTCACACAATTATATATGTTAATCAGTTGCCAGTTCTTGTAAATTGGGAACAACCCATTGTTCATTAACCTCTGCAGCAATATGTTCTTTTGAGACATATGCTGGGTAATGCAGCTGATACAGTGCTGTTCTGAACAGCCCCTGGGGCATCACCGGTTTCCCTGTACTGTTCTGTCTCCACACCAGATCTGTGGGTGACAGTCAGCAGCCCCTCTTTTTCCACAACTCCTGCTGGGGTGCTCACCTCCCTGTAACTGTATCACTTGAACAAAGGGTAATGCATTGAATGTCTCTGCAAGTGTGGGGTGCTGCCTTTGCAGGGTTTTTTGAAGGGAGCAGGGGTGGTCTGCATAAAACTGAAGGAAAAGACAGCAGCTGCCCCGGGTTAAACAATACACACTATTGTGAGAAGCTGTCATGATGCCTACCTCCAAGGAGCCAGGTCCAACCCAGCAACCCCAGAGGCAGGCATCATTTCCCCCAGGGAAGTGCCAGCGGGCCCAAGCTTTTTAAAGGGCATGAATAGTGTTGAGTTTAGTGGCAAATATGCTGCTTCTTTTACTGTGGATTCAGCCTTGTCATTGCCTTTTGAAATTAAATCTGTGCCATTGGTATGGATGGCACATTTTATTACCGCCAATTCTGCTGGGAGGTGCAGTACATCCATTAGTCGGGACAATAATTCTGCATGTTGTACGGGGGAGCCATCCCTCCTCCGAAACCCCCTCTTTTTCCATTGGGCCAATCCCGAGTGCACCGTTGATGTGTCGTAGGCGGAATCTGAGAATATGTTGACAGCAGGCCCTTCTGACATATCTATTCCCATTATCAGAGCTGTCAACTCAGCCGCCTGTGCTGAACAGTGTAGTGGCAACCTCATCTGAGCCCACACCTTAAATTCTCCTTTATGATGACAAAGCACCGCTGCAACCATATGTCAACAAACTGTACTTGAATCTATTGTTGATGACCCATTAATGAAGAGCATTTCCCCTCCTATGGGCTCTTCTTGATTGAATGATTGATTGATTGATTGATGGAGCGCTTTACACCAAAGCGCTGTACAGTGGAACAACATAATACAAGATAACAACAAATAACAGTGGGAGCAAAATTACATCATGAATCATTCGACAAAACAGTGAAAAGAGCAATTCACTGAAGGAGGGGGGGGAAGGGAAGTGGGACTAGGTGTGGGGGGTGGAGAAGGATTGGACGAAGGAAAATGGAAGGGAGAGAGAGGAGGAGCAGGAGAGGGGAGAGAGAAATCAGATGTAGAGAGGGCAGAGGGGGAGTTTTCAAGGCGGAGAATGGAGGAGGAGGGATTTAAGGGAAGTGCGAAATGAGGTGAAGGTCATGGTAGAGCGGATTGTGAGAGAGAGCGAGTTGGCATTCAACAAAAGTCAATAATTTCAGATGTCCATTTTATGGGGCCCGTTGCCTTCTGTGCTTCTTTTAGTCCCTGAAGAAGGGGCTTTGTAAAAGTGGAATAGTCGAAGACCCAGGCCCTGCAATAACTGCACAGGCCTACGAAATGCTGTATCTACTTTACCATGCGTGGCTGTGGTGTGCTGTGTATTGCGTCTGCCCCCTCTGGAGTAATCCACCTACTGATATTGTCTGTCGTGGGTACCCTACTTCTTTTTGGCAGTACTGCAATTTATCCTTCTCTACCTTGTACCCCTTCTCTGCTAATAATGTCAGAAATATAACTGAATCTTTTCTGCACTGGTCCTCCCTTGTGCAGTACACCATGAGGTCATCCACGTACTGGATGACTGTGCTGTACATTTGCAAGTTGCTTAGGTCCATCTGGATCATCCTATTGAGCACAATAGGTGACTCGCAATATCCTTGTGCTAAACGAGTGAGCTGAAATCTAGTGTTGCGGTACATGAACGCATTGAGATCCTGCGAATATGGGCGAAAGGATATGGAAAATAACTTATTCTTTAAATCAATAAATGAAGCATGTAGCTTCTGTGGGGATGTTACATAATATGGTGGCTGGATTTGATATGAGTGGAAATTCTGCTTCCACTATGTTGTTCGAGGGGCAGTGATCTTGAATAAATCACAAGACCCCTCCTTTCTATTTCTTTACAGGGTAAATGGCTGTATTACATTGAGATTCTGACATTTTTATTATGCCCCATCACCATAGTGTGAGGAGTGTGTCATATATACCCTTGTCTGCTTCTGTCATGCTCACCTGATTCCCACGGAGGCGCAGGTCTGGCTTCGAGTGCTGATGCTTCTTCAATGGTGAAGGGCAGGACTCTGAAGATGGACAGGAAGGGCCCCTCTACTCTGGCTTTTCTGGCTCGCAGGAATATTCCCCTGTGCGTGAAAAGGGAGTATTACCTACTGACGGAATAATGCTCAAGCCTCCCACTCCCTTCAACCCTCCACGATACCCTTCCACGATTCCCCGTGGAGTCTCACCTTAGGGTCTGGAAGGATGAGTTCTCCATCCTGCTTCTGATGCAGGGGCGCGTTGAAACCCAGTTACTTCACTGGATTGAGGTTTCATGGGAGTTCAAAATAAGCTTCACTATTCAGGTGAGGCGCTGTAAGAGTTCTGTTGCAAGTTCAAAAGTTCAAGCTTAATAATAATGTTCATTGTCTTATTGCAGCAAGCGCTAATGCTTATGTCTTTTTCCCCTTAGGGGCCGGGGTTCGGAATGCCGGAGATATGGCGCCGACCCGAAGTGAAACGTGCAGTTCCAGTGAATACCAGGTAAGTTCTGGATGAGCGTTCAGGTAATGTCTTTGCATTCGCTCATTCAATGTCTTTGTCTTTTTTCCCCATAGGGGCCGGGGTCCGGAATGCCAGGAAGCGGCAGGACCCGAAATGAAATGGGAATGACCCAACAGGTAAGTCTTAGAAGGAAACTGAGCCTTTCCTATTCCCTTCCTTCTCTCACCTTGTTTTCTTGTCTTTTTCTCTCTAGGCTCTGGGAAGTGGGTGCGGATCCGGAAGATCGCTGCTGAAGATGGAGGTGCCCAGGAAAGGTGAGTGAAATGCAGCGCTGCAGCGATCGAAGCGAAATGCTTTTAAAATGATGTCTTCCCTTTCAGGATCGTCGGTGTGATGTCTCCGTGATGCAGCTTTAGCAGGTAAGGTCTTCTTTCTCTCCAATTCTCTCTTATCTCCCTTTGCAGGCGACCCAGGATGCTGACAGGCGTGGGTGAAGTCTAGATGCAGGAGCTGACACGGTGAGCGTCCAGCTGCGAGGAGCAGAACAATGTATCCTTCCACCGATCAGGTATGTATCCTTCCCTGACCACACCCAGGTGGAAAGTAGTCCCACAGGTAAAGTAGTTCCATTCAGGCCTCAAGAGGGCCTGGATGTAGCAGCATGGTCTGCATCAGGTAAGTGCACATTAAAACACTTGAACACATGTCTAGCTTTATGAGCCTGGCGCCTAAGGCGCCAGGACAGGGGTCCAACATGAGCCTGGCGCCTAAGGCGCCAGGACTGTGTCCAAAGGGCCCCAGCTTGGGCCCGCTGGCACTTCCCTGGGGGAAATGATGCCTGCCTCTGGGGTTGCTGGGTCGGACCTGGCTCCTTGGAGGTAGGCATCATGACAGCTTCTCACAATAGTGGGTATTGTTTAACCCGGGGCAGCTGCTGTCTTTTCCTTCAGTTTTATGCAGACCACCCCTGCTCCCTTCAAAAACCCTACATTATGGGTCCCACTGGTCCATAGTACCTCTGGTACTTTTTTCAATCATCCCACAAGTGAGCTGATACATACCATGCTCTCTATCTTCATCCTGTAGGGGACCTGTCTCTCCTCTAAATTCAGCTGATATGGGATGCACATCTGAAAAACCATCTCCCCCTCCTTTTCATCCTCTGAAAACAGTTGTTCTTCTATTAGTTTTAATGTCGGGCCATGCATAGGACTGTGCACCACTTTGTACCCTCTTCGTCGGTCCCATACACTATTACCATGTCCTTCCTTGTGAGTGCTGCTTCTAAATATGTTGTGAGCGTCATTCCGGGTGCCATGTCTTTGTGTACTGCTGGTCTAAACAAGAAATATGTGGCCATCGAAATACATTGTCTTTCATTCTGGGTACCCACCGTAACAATACTTTTTTATTTAAACAGACTTTATTGGTTTTATCATACATGTGCAACAGTAAACACAGCCTGTATCGTATGAGTGTTATTGCAATTGCTAACTACACAGGGTTGGTTCCCACATGGGAGTCATAGAGATGTGTCTGCTTGTACTGATTCCACCGTCGCTCATGCAAACAGGGTCTGTGTCAAAGTGTCCCATGCTAGCATGTCTTCAGTAGCGTCTAGCTGGCACAGTTGTATCACTCGTCTCCATGCAAGCGTTTCAGCCACAGCCCACTTTTTCAGGTCTCTCCACAAGTCTTCTTTGCTGGGGCCCCTGTGGGATTTCCATGCCATAGCTATTCGCTTTACCAATATGTACGCTAAATCTTTCAGTTTGCATACGTGTCTTGCAGATTTCGGGCGTATGGACCGTCCCAACAGACATGTAACTGGGAACTGCACTCCCATCTGGAGCCCTCCCAGTCCCCCTGGCCAGTCTCCCGTCCACCTCCGCCCAGTAATCAGTAATGTTGGGGCATGCCCAGAACATATGCAGTACACCCGCCTCAGAGGCTCTACACTATGGCCAGCATTGTGTTGGTGCGCCCGGGAACTTTGAGATTCTCAAGGGAATCATGTATGCTCGGTTTGTCACAAATAATTGTATCAGTTGGAGTCTAGCATTCCTGTACACCTTTTTATGGTAGCGCAATATCTCAGACCAATGTGAATCTGAGAACGGGGCCCCTAGGTCTTCCTCCCATTTACGCTTAACTGCTAGCGCGGTGGGGGTCCTCCTGTCAGCAGTAATTGGTATATCATAGAGATAGCATAGCCCCCCTCTGACATGTCGTATAGTATATAGTATGTCAACAATTGTATGCTATGCTTTTCTAGTATTTCCCCAAAAGCGGGCCATATGCGCATAATCTCATTCTTGATGGTAACTGTAAAATAGGAACTGCCCTGATGTAGGCCCGTGTTCACAACCAGCTCCTGAAAAGACACAAAAGAGGCGTTGTGGAGCAGGTCTCTTATCGTGGCTATCCCACACCCCTCCCAAATTGAGTGTATTCCCAAGAATTCCTGGGAGCCGGCCTGCACAACAGACACCAAAGGGATCTGCACAGAAATTGGATATTTTATCCCTATTAGCTTGTGAGCCCTGTCCCACATCTGTATACGTACCCACACCAGATGTTAACTCTGGTAGTCCTGGGGTCGTTTGTTCCACACTATTTCTTTTCAAAAGAAGCGTGGCACTGCTTGCCGTAATATCTGAGTCTCTGCAGTGGGCTTGTCGGCTAGCCAGTCCACCACAAACTATAGTTGTCCTGCCACATAGTATAGCTCAAAGTGTGTGATCCTAACGCCCCCTTCTTCATAAGGCATACGCAAGGAAGCTAGTGCTATTCTATTTCTGCCATAGGAATCCCACGCATAGAGTATCTAGAGCTATAGAAAAGGGCTTGGATATGTTGAATTCCACATTCACGAAGTGGTGAAGGAATCTGGGGAGGACCACCATTTTTAACAGCGCTGCCCTACCCATTAACGAGAGGGGCAGTTTGTTCCAGGACTTTATCGAACTTTTAACCCCTTTGAGGGCCTTCATTGTGTCATGGCGATGTTCAAGCTCTGGGTTGTAATCAATTTGGACCCCCAGCTACCTAAACGTGTCCATGCTCCATTTCAGAGCCAGGATCGGTAGTATATTCAGTGCTATTTTAGCACGACCCGCCAGCGGGAACAGAGATGTTTTTTCTAAACTGATAGGGATACCTGAAATCTTAGCAAAGTGCGCCAGGGTTTCCAGAATCGATTCTAGGTTATCGTCTGGATTTTGAATGTATAACAGCGTATCATTTGCATACATTGAAATGAGATGCAGAGCGCCATCCAAAGCTATACCTGCCAAAATATATCCTGTTCTCAAGTATTCAGCAATCGGTTCCATTGCTAAGATGTAAAGGAGCGGGGATAGTGGGCAACCCTGCCCGGTGCCCTTCTCCAGCCTCCAAGCAACTAAGATGTATTTGCCCATTTTAACTCTGGCCATTGGGTTGGTATATATCAGTTTTACCCAGTTAATGTACTCCCTTCCAAAGCCAAACCGGCCCAGGGTAGCATATAGCCAGACCCACCGGACCGAGTCGAACACTTTTATGGCATCCAGCATGGCGATTGCGCAGGAGGATTCACAATTTGCGATAATATCAATAATATGGTGCAATCTTTGCAGATTCCAGGTCATACTTCTACCTGGTACATACCCAGTCTGGTCGGGACGAACCAGTTTATGGCCCACACTCTTCAGTCTGTTAGCTAATAGTGTAGTCAATATCTTAATGTCCTGATTAAGCATAGACAGGGGTCTGTACATATTCAATAAGTGTGGGACTAGCTATGGTGCAAATTCCTTATAAAACTCACTGAGTTGTCTGTCAGTCCCTGGGGTTTTGCCTGTAGGTAAGGTTTGTATCGTGCCTAGTAATTTCTGTACTGTAATGGGTGCATCTAACTCCTCTCGCTGCTCGCCATTCAGTCTGGGAAGGTCTATCTCATCCAGAACCTCCAACATGTAGGACCTGTTTGTAGGACCTCAGTCATCTCTTTATAAAAGTTCTGGTAGAAATCTCTGAAGACAGCATTGATCCCCTCTTGCGTGTAACACCAGGTGCCCTGCTGTGTGCGTATTGAGTGAATGGGCTCTCGTCGTTCTTCTTTTTTGTATTACCATGCCAGTAATCTGCCGGCTTATCCCCTTCTGCATGTTATCTTTCAATGTATCTAGAGTAGTTGTACTTGCCTAGCCTCTCCCGGTATTCCAGGCATTTTTGCTTCAATTCCATCTCCTTTGCTACTCTGTCGCTCAGACCTGCATGGGTATGTTTTAAGGTCTGTAATTCTCTCTCTGCGGAGGCCAATTCTTTACTAATTGTGGCCTGGAAGCTACCTGATTTGGTGATAGCCGCCCCCCTAATGACCACCTTTAATGCCTCCCACAAGGTACCTGTGCTGGGCACACTAACAGTGTTTTGTATAAAGTAGTCTGTGATACTGTCCCTAATACTATCCCGCAAGGGGGTTTCATATCAGGATTCACTTCTAAGTCTCCAAGTGGGTATCGGAGGTCTACAGGACGCATACTGCCAAGTCAGCAGGAGAGGGGCATGGTCTGATAAAACCCTCCCTTTGTATTAAGTTAGTGTGCATTTGTGGGCCATTTCCTTGTCTACAAAGACGTAGTCCAATCTGGTGTGAACCGCGTGTGGTGCTGAAAAGTGTGAATAGTGCCTGGTGTCAGGGTGGTGCAGCCTCCATACAACTAGCACCTCAAATGACATCAAGAGTGTTCTCAGGGACCTAGCAGGAGTCGGTTTCTGAAATCTAGTGTCTGACCTATCAAGTAATGGGTTCATGACACAATTAAAGTCCCCCCCCCCCCCCCCATAATATACCACTACTTCTATAGGAGGCTAGGCTCGGGTATTAAGTTTGGGAAAATGCTGCTATGTTGTGATTGGGGGCATATGTTTTGATCAGGCAGATGTCTCTATTTTCTGAAAGCCCTTGTACCAGCACCATTCTGCTCTCATTATCAGTCTTAACTTGAGTTACCTTGAAGGGCACATTGGGTGCTATCCAAATGAGTACCCCCCGGGCATACACTGAGTACGGTGAGCCAAACACCTGCCCGTTCCACTTCCCACCCAGGAGTGTTTGTTTTTCCGTCATCAAGTTAAGATGTCAATTTTGCACCTGCGCAGATATAAGTAGACCCTAATGCTTTTGACATACGCATTCAGGCCCCTGACATTCCAGGTGAGTAAAGTTACGTCTGAGGCCATCGGTACACATTCCGTATAGAATGACCCTTTCCTCCAGGCCAGTCAGGCGGGACAGCACAGTCTCGGGACAGTATACCACTCCACACATTGTTCCCACTGTGTCTCTTGGTTAACAGATCAGGCAAACCATAACCCCATTTAACTTCCCTAACATCTACAACTTGTAACAGTCGCCCAGCATTGTTGTCCATGCTCAGGTGTATACGCCTCTCGTCTGTTCCTCCAGTACCCGGACTGGAGGTCAGTGTGCAGCGGTGAGGCACAGAAACAAGTGCCCAAAAAAGAAAAAACTCCTTGAGGGCGGGCTGACGCAGTGGCAGGCCAGACCAGTGGTCATGGTGATGATGGACGAGTCGCTAGACGAAACCCGCCTCAAAGAATGGACAAGAAAGAAAAGACCTTGCAGCTCATAGAGGTTGTCAGTCTAGTTGTGGGCCCACTTGTCCTGGGGTCCACGACTGGCAATCAGCGGTTGATGCCGGGTTTTTCGGACATGGCAAGAAAAGCGAACCCCCAATAGGCTCCATGCCCTGACTATTCTGGGTGTCTTTTCCATTTCTCTGGAGCTTCCTCCTCTCCCGCTGTCCGGCCTATTCCCTGTTGGGCCATACATGCTTGTGCTTCTTCCGGCGAGTCAAAGAACAGAGCGCGGTTATTAAGTAGAACCTTCAAGCGAGCAGTGTACATCAAGATGTATTTCAAGCCTGTTTTTCGGAGTCATGCTTTTGTCGCTGTACAGTTCGCTCTGCTTTTCTGTACTTCAAAGGTATAGTCGGGATAGATGGCCAAATTCGTTGACGCTCTTTGTAGAGTGCCTCCCAGTCTAGAGTATGACAGGATCTTCTCTCTATCCTTATAGTTTAAAACCTTGGCAATTATTGGTCTGGGGGGGGGTGCCCGGTGGTGGATGTCTAGTAAGGGCCTGTGTGCCCTTTCAATCGTGAAGCGCTGTGACAGGTTGCCAGGCCCAACTTCCTGCAGGAGCAGATTTTATATGTATGTTTTGGGATCCGGGCCCTCTCCGCCCTCCGGTAGGCCAACAATGCATACGTTGTTCTGACAGGCTCTCCCTTCTGCATCTTCCGTCCTATCTTTGAGCACCTTGACATTCTGTTGCAGAGTGTGGACCTCCACCTGTGTTTCCTGGATTTGTGTTGCATTTTCTGTAGCCTGTTTTTCAGCCAGTTTCCTCACGTCTTGGCGTAGAAGGCCAACGTTCACTCTAACTTCCTTTATTTGTGTTCCCAAGGAAGCTATTAGGTCAGCAATGGCTTGCAGGACCTGGTTATGCATCCCTACCACATCTCCCTTGTCAACCTGGTGCAACACCATGCTCTTTATCAGCGTATGCTGTATACTAGCAGCGCAGTTTTCCATAGTTGTCTGGCTATGTCCTGGCTTGTTTACTTTGGGAGGCATGTAGCCTACCGTAGTTGCCATGTGAGGCTGGCAAGGGCCACTGTCCCCTGTGTAGGCCCTTGGGTAGTGGTGAGCTGTCTGTGGTAGTCCAGATTAGCTAGGATCTCATGTGCCAGAGCGTGCACCCTGTTTTCCCGGTGAGTGTAGCAAGGGTCAGCTATTAAGCATGACAGATCCACGTGGCACCAGTGAGTCCCAAACAATGTGTGTCCAGGGTAATCTTTGGATCCGTGACATGCAGGGGGGTGCCGGTACCAGGGCTCCCCTCACATGGGTGTACTGTGCGTGCCCCAGGTGCACCGCCAAGTACTCCCTCCCGTGCTCTCAGTCCTTGGGCACCAATCAATGCTTCTGCTTCCCTGCTCTCCTTGCGCAACTGTTTACAAAGCACCCGGGGAGTTGGAACGTTCCTGTTTGGTCCCCATCAGCTGTTTTCTCCCGCTTCGCATAAGCCCGAATGGTGTGCGCTTGAGGTCTATTGGCTCTCCAGTGTGCCTCGGGGGCTAGCTGTGCACGCGGGCACTCTCCAAAGCCACCACAGTGTCACAGATAACTTCCCCGGCATGGGGTGCCCAATGGCACTCTCACCTTCAGGTATGTCGGGGGGCGGGCCTTGAATCTGTCCCTCGTCATTGCTTCGATACAACACCCCTCCGGCACCTTCAGCCGCAGACCGATTCGCCCTCACGCCACTCCGGACCTCTCAACAGCCTGGTGCGGGCACAGGCATCATCTTGCTTCATCCATCACAAGCGGACCTCGCAGTTTGCAGAGCGGCCTTCTGTTGATCACGGCAGGCAAAACAGATCAGGCGGGATCCGTCTCAGGGGACGGCTTACACCATGGCCACAAGCCATGCCCCTCCACCCTACCATAAAGAAATACCTTGGGATGGTGCAGTGACCTGCACAAAGTGCTGTGTGTGCAAAATTCTGGTATGCTGCGACAAGCTCATAAAAAATTCTGGGCGTCAAGCATACAATAGCCTTCTCTGAAAATGAAATGGTGATATTTAATTTACTCATTATGCCATTGTTTTGTTTTGTTTGTTTTGTGTATTCATTTGGTAATGCGCATCGAACCCTTAGGTAACTGGATGCAGCAGATACAAGAATATTTAAAGCTTAGTTACAACAAATACGATACCAATACAATAAATACAGCATGGAAAGACAACCTTAGATACCACTTGCGGGTTACAGTGATGCAGTGGTGCTATGGGTCGCATATTGAGGTCACGTAGTACAGTGGGGCTAGATAGCTCAGTTACCATAGATATAGTAATTACAGTAGAGCTGTAGGCCAGCTTTACTGTATAACAACAAATTTGAGAACAGTGCTAGGGTGTCCACATCCAGGAAACGGTCAAGGACCGACTAGAGTCCGGTATTAGTGGTCATTTATTTGTGTTATTGTTGATACCCTCCCTGATGATGGAACTGTGAGCCACTTGAGGGTGTGCTCACAGGTAGTCCCCGAAAATACTTTGTTCAGGTGGCCACGAGAGGGCCATCGCTCTTGAATCCCAATCCTGGGGCCGGACAAGCGAGAGGGGGAAGAGGCAGGGGGCCTTGTAGGCTCGGGAGAGAGGGCCTGAAGGCAAGACATGGTGTTCCCCCTTTCCTTGCCCTGATCCATCTTACCCTCCCTCTACTGTCATGGGATATGGTTACAACTCCCCTATCTTAACTCATGATTTTAAATCAGAGAAGATTCCTGAAGATAAGACACGGAACTCCCCCATTATGTACCCCGAACCAGCCTACCCTCCCGATACTTCCATGGGATGCTATCACTCTAGTCCCATCATACAACAACTCTTTATCTTGGAAAAGGGAAAAAGAAAACACCCACGGAATTCAAACCATTTTCCAATCCTTAAAGGCAACCTACTTTTCCCTTCTTCTAAATCCAGAGGGCGGTTAATATATCACCCATTGTCCTCTCCTGAGAACTTCAAAACCCGTAATTCTTATTCACCAAGACATTGCTCCTTTTCACACATGTTCATACATAAGCTACCTACCGGCACGACGGGAAACTACAACTCCCATAATTCCCTTACCCTAAAACTAGGAAGAGTACCTCTAGTGATGTGCAGTTGCCCTGTCCCACTAATGAGACCAATTAGGGTCAAGCGCTCAATCACAATTATATCCATTCTGCCTTCAAAGGACATTCTATCCATCACAACTCGCCCTCCCCAATTCTGAAAATTACTAAGAAGAAGAAGAGGCAACTAAGAAGAATAAAGATTACTCAAAACACACTGAGAAACAGAAGTCAGACTGCCCCATGATAACACTGGATTGTCCCACTAATAGAGACAGAAAGGTCAGGCAGACCCAGCTCTGACCAAACACCTGCAGCCAATTAACAGCTCCCAGGTGTATAAAAGGAGGATGCTGGCAGAAAGAAGGAAGTTGCTCTTGAGAAGACAGGAGGGAGACTGCAAGGCTGAGTCCAGCAAACGGATCCCTACCAAACTCCCAAGCACTCGGCACGGCTGGGCAAAAGAGAGGACTACTATTCCTGGGCTGCTGCAAACCAGGCTGAGGAAATCAAATTGTAAAGAGACTGATCAAAAGCTGATGAGTGCCAGAGAGAGCTAAGCAAGAGAAATACATGTTAAGAGGCGAGACCCACAGAGTGGAGGAGGTCCCTCCTTTGAAGTACCGCATAGGTGCCTACTTTTCACTCCTGGGTGAACGGCAGAGTTGCGGAGGACGAACAACCAAAGATAAACACAACCGATGAGTTAGCGAAAGACATGAAAGGCTGGTTTGTGTCAAGGAAAGATTGAAGCCACAACAGTGTTTCTCACAATTGAAGGTTGCGCGCGTGCTGATGAGACACAAAAGAAAGCAAACCAGTTGTGACCTTTAAAGTTACCGATAACTGTGAAGCCAGTGATACAGAATTGTGCAGGGATCAGGCGAAAGGAAATAGCCCACTTGAAATGTTTGATGTCTTGTTATAAAGCGACAAAGTGAACAAACTCTGAAATGCGCAAGGGTCAAGATTAATCCTGTCGAAAGGGGAAGTTAAAAGGTGAATGCTTTAAGAGAAGGATTTCTTTGAACTTTTGTGATTGTGTTATGGAACTAATGAGACCATGAGACACTGGGGCAAATACCTTAAGGGAAAGCTGAAATGAAAGTCGAAGTGGTACTGCGGGGGTCTATGGAAAAAGCCTTGCTCACTTGAAAGTCTTCGACATCAGTGAAAGGTCCGAGTCTTAAAGAGGAAAGAATGTATTGTTTGTTTATCGCAACAGGCCCTCTAAATGAAGAGACTTGAAAGGCAAAGGGACTTGGGCATGGAATTCCCTGATGCTAATGACTGAACTGTATCCTCGTGCTAGAGAAGTCAGAGGGCCTCATTACAAGTATGCCGGTCCGGAAATATCGGTGCCAGTCGCACCGTACTGGCCACTTTATCTGGTCCAGCATACTCTGAGTCGTGATGCCGCAAACACTGTCACCGCAAGTGACCTACCGTATCTGGCAACACTGTGACCGGAACCTGCTGCAATACGCTTCTGTCGTGCCTGAGACACAGGCATGGCGTTAGTAAGTGCACATTCTGAGCTCCAAACACACAGAAACACTGGCATAGACATGCCGGTAGCACCCTGAACACTGTGCCGGAAACACCGGCATCGCAGACCAGGCGTTACTTAGAGTCAGGTGTGTAGAAACATGCAACAGGTGGCCAAAATCAGCCCGGTTGGCCCCAATGAGTACTGCAAAAACACAAAAGGACCACTCCCACACCCCACGCCCCTTCGAACACTACCATGCTAGCAGTAGCAGTACTAGAGCTGAAGACCCTTAATGCAGGCCTACTACCTGAGGAGGCAGGGAGGCAGAGTATGTGACAGAAGCACTTGAGGAAAAGGATGGCCATCATGAACCCAGCAAAACAACAGTGGCCAGCAGGTTGCAACCCTCAGGCAGCCACCAATACCACGCATAAGGGCCACACCCTTCAACCTGAGCCAAAGCCAGATCCACACCCTGTACAGGCTAGACAGGGAGACCATCACTTCCATAGTGGACCTGATCCATGATGACCTGGTCAGCATAGCTACAGATCCGTACGGCCATCCCCCCCTTGCTCAAGGTAGTGTCTGTGCTACACTTGATAACAACGGGCACCTACCAACACACTGTGGGTGAACTGCATGGGCTATCGCAACCCTATTTCTCGCGTCATCGATGCACTCCTGTGTCATATTGGAGATCACATCAGCCTACCCAGGACAGCTGACCAGGTCAATGCCACTAAAATCACCTTTCATGCCCTTGCAGGCATGCCCAATGTTATAGGTGTGTTGGAATGCACACATGTGGAGCTGGTGGGAAGGCTTGCCATTGAGGCAGTGTCCCGGAACAGAAAACTCTACCATTCACTCAATGTGCAGATGGTATGTGTTGCCCGCCACCTCATCACCTACTGCTGTGCCCTATTTCCCAGTTGAACCCACGCCTCTATGGTGCTGCACAACTCCACGCTGCCAGGGTACATGGCACGCCACAGTGGAGAACATACCTGACTGTTGGGTAAGTGTAACTACCAGAGCATGTGCACTGTTCAATTGGGCGCTGCGGGGAGAAACACCATAGCGTACCTGGCTGATGGGTGAGTGTGAGTGTAACTACCAGAGCATGTGCACTGTTCAATTGGGTGGGGTGTGTGGGGCAGAACACACCATAGCGTACCTGGCTGTTGCGTGAGTGTAACTACCAGAGCAGGTGCACTGTTCAATGGGGGTACATACAACACCTATCAGCAGCGGATGTGTGAAATGCAATGGGCAACGTATTTGCTTCATGTCAATCATTAGGCTGTCATTGCCTTCTCCATCCATCGAATTCCTTGTATGGTATCTCTCTGTGAATATGTCAACATCCATCATTTTGCAATAATCAGTGAAGCTGTTCAACCACTCCCATGCAGCACGTCATGTACCTCAGAATGCAAGTAGGCCTTCAGGCATGTACAGATTTCAAATAAATTTAGAAACACATATCAACGCAGATTAACTTCCTTACCCATGTCAGCCATGCCTACTAGGTCTGCTGCGCCCGGCAGAGTCTGGCCTGTCGGGCACCCCGGCTGTGTCAGGCCAAAGACTATTTTCCTGGTCGTTAAACAATGCCACCTGGTGATGGCACCTATACACTTACACTTGGATAAGCCACAATTGCATTTAGCACTTGTCATTACATTGACATTGATGACTGTAGACATATATCCCTGCCATCTCCCTGATCCTACTGAAAATGGCCCATACAATGCATGGACATCCTATCACACTGACAATGCACATTTCAACTATCCAAAATAGGGCATATGCTACGTAACCAGCAGTTAGCATGTGCAATTTTGCATTGTTTAGTGAACACTCTACAGACTGTACCAACATGATACAGGCACAAGTATGACAGTCTATACTTTCTGTTGCTCCCATGCAGGTGATGCTGGATATCCTCTGATGCCATGGCTGATGTCCCCCGTGAGGCAACCACACAACCAGCACGAGCAGGGATACAACCATGCCCATATCCGTACTCGTCCTACAATAGAACAGACATTTGGCCTGGTAAAGGCAAGGTTCTGCTGCCTGAGCAGATTGGGGGGCACACTTACGTACAGCCCCGTGAAGGTGGGAAAGATAGTCTTTGCCTGTGCCATGTTGCACAACATGTGTATCAGGCGCAACATCCCATTTCCCTCTGACATGGACCCACCAGAGGCGGAGGAGGGTGAGAGTGATGATGAACTGCCAATTGCATATCGTCGTGATGGCAAGGATGGCTGTGTTGCACAAGAGGAACGTATTCACCACTATTTCTGATTACACACACGTGGCACAGGCCAGCTAGCACACTGGGCACTGTACAGTAAATAAATCCCTCACTTACACTGAAAAAGCTATGTCCAGTCATGATTTCTATGCAACACCAACTGTAATTTGTGCAATGAAAATATTTACAAATGTGGAACAAAATAACTGACAATACTATCCCTCCCCACTCCCCAACTATCACTCCCCACTCCCCCTCCCCAATCCCCCTCACCAACTGTCTCTATGCAACTCATGTCATGTTTTGCAAGGATGATTTGCACAAGTCACAGACAGGGCACATGTATGTTCATAGCCTATTTTCATCCCCTTTTCGGGTCAGGCGTGCGGCTGTGTGCCGAGCGGGTCAGCCGCATTGAACGCCGCCTGCACCAAACTAGTAGGTGTTGTACTTGTGGATGGTGCGTGGGGGATTGCCGTGGTCCGTCGGTCCAAGAAGGCCTGGAGTAACATGGCCATTGTCTCAGCTATAGATGACGTTACACTGTTCCCCTCCCGTACCGTCCTGTACATCTGTACTATAGCACATATACAGCGACCGAGTGCATAGGCATTACAGCGTCCACTAGCCTGAACACTCTCATGCATCAGCTGCGCCTCCTGGAGGTGCTGCTGCACCAGGGCTCTCAAGGCATCCAGGCATTGTTCTATGCAGCTGAGTCTGCCATCAAATTCCCTCACACTGGGGAAGGGTGGGTGTTGTGGGCTAATTGGGCCCATGTGGCTGAATAGCAAGGGCTCATCAGTGCTGTGGTCGGTGGTCTCCCCCGTGTCCACTGCACCGTCGTCAGCTATATCCTCTACAATGCATGCATGTGCACATGCTTCTGGCTCGAGTGGGGGCTGCCGGGGTGGGTGCAGCTTGTGGGACCGGATGTGGCTGGATGGGTGGAGCCAGAGGTTACTGGATGGGTTGAGCCGTTGGGACCGGATGTGGCTGGATGGGTTGAGCCGGTGGGACCAGAGGTGGCTGGATGGGTTCAGCCGGTGGGACCGGAGTTGGCTCAACGGGTGCAGCTGGGGTCGCCTTGGCAGTTGTACCTGTTGAGGCTGTGGCGTCCTGGGTGGAGGTAGTGGTGGTGGTCCATTGGGTTTGGCGGCATCCACAGCTGGTGCACCTTGAGGTGCTTGGATGGGCCTTTTCATTGTCAGATGATATGCCTGGGAGAGTCAGAAAGACAGGTTTTCAGCGAAGAGTGTGGATTGTTGAAGCAGATTCATGCATTACTTATTTTGTTTGTGGCGGTGCTGTGTCAGGGAAATGGCGGTGGACATGGCATGGTGCACACATCATTGTGTCAAGCGTACTGTTACGGTGGGTGTGTGAGGTCCGTACATGGTAGGGTGGCGTGCCGCAGATACTGTTGTGGTGTACTGACAATTGCTGCTTAGGGGTGTGGCCTACATGATGTGTGATGTTGGGTTGGGGAGGGGTGTGCCATGGATGGGCTTGCCATGTGCCTGCTGCCTGTAGCACTTACAGGGATAGTTGGTAATTTCTGCTCATGGGTCGGGCTGGGACGAGGGAGTCACATGTTTCCTTTGTGTGTAACGCTGGTCATTTGTGGGTGGTGAAGGGGCTTAGCACTAATGTGACTTAGTGCCAGGGGATGCATGGCGGGCACATGCAAATTCTGCTGTGGCAGGTAGATGTGTGTCTGAGTGGCAGCATAAGCATGTTCTGTTGGCAGCACAGGGGGCCTGTGCTGTATTCTAGGTGTGTTAGTGATATGAGTGATGTTTTGGGGAAGGGTGTATGTTGGTGTGTGCACCCATGTTGCAGGTCAGGTCTTGAGGGGGGGGGACAGGCCGGGCTTTATTGGGGTTGTGCACGATGCACTTGATATTCATGTCATATGTTGCTGCAGTAGTGGGTGCAGGGTGGACAGGGAGGCTGATGTTACATTGGGGTTACGTGTACTCACCAGCCTCTTCAGGTGTCCTGGCTCCGGTCTCCGCAGTACCGACCCCTTCTATCGCCTCAAGGTGCAGCACACTGCTGCATGTCTCCTCCCAGGGCAGCAGGTGGATTACGGATGTGCTCCCGCCACCTGTGGCCATGTCCTGTCTGCGCTGGGCTGAGAGGAGGTTGCGCACCCTCAAGCCCAGGTCATCCCACCTCTTGTGGCAGTCTCACACAGTGCAGGGAGTTGTGCCAACTGCTGAGACTTTCTGGGCAACTTCCTCCCAAACGGTCTTCTTCTGGAGCTGTGTCTGCCTGCGCTAGTCATTTGCAAAAAGCTCATCAGCATGGTGGACTATGGTGTCCAACAACATGTTCAGCTCCGCCTCGTTGAAGCGTGGCTTGCGCCTCAGGGTCCCACAGACTCTTGATGCCATGTTAAGGGTGGTATTTCTGTGGTCAGGAGTGGGGTATGTTGCATGTGCTTTCAGGATTGCAATGGATTGTGTTTTAGTAATGGCTGCAGGATGATTTCCTGTTCCGGCACACACTGTATTTCCGGTAACGGTATTTGCGGCACCGTTGTTACCGGTGGCTCTGGAACCGTGCTGCCAGATTCAGAGTCACGGCACCGAGGACGACAGTGTTGTCATTTTGGGGGAGTTTTGTTGGCCTTTCCGGCATGCCGGTGCCGCCATTTCTGGCATGTCGGAATCCGCATGCACGTCAACACGGAATCAGCCAGGGATTTCCAGCATCACGGGTTGCCAGAAACAGTGGCATGCCGGAAAATCACATTTCTTACAGGCAACCTTGTAATGAATGTAATGAGGCCCACAGACAGTGCTAAGCTTGAGTGTACCGCCTTGTCCCCTGCTGAAAACTTGGTGAAGGGAGGCGCCGCCCTGAACATCCTGACATATTTTCTGAACACTTCTTTCTTTTTACATAACATTGTTTCCTACACAATTTGTATTTAGAGGTAAGGATTGGCAATAGGTTTATTAGTATAGGCCCTTTTTATTTTTTACAAGCCACTACTAAACCTGCGTTATTATTATTTGATGGTCGTAGCTTGCTCCCATTTGTAGATTTAGGATCAGATAGGCGTTTTTCAAACCCTTTTTAAGTTCAATAAACACCTTTGAACTGTGGTCACTTGTGGCTGTCTTACTGTTGATACCGTGCCTTCCTTACAGTAGAGACTACTCCCATCGTAGCTATAGGGCAAAGTAGGAGTTTTTTCAAACCTCAAGAATTTTATAAAGGTTTTGAAACATGTAGCTGTTGTGTCGGTGTCATACTTGTGATACCATGCACTCCTCACAGAAACCCTCCTTGCTGTGGGCATACTACTCCTTGTGACAAGCCCCTGTGGGGAAACCACCCTTATTGAGCAGGGGTTAGTTCAAGCTGTCTGTGATGAATCGGACAATGTCGTCATCAATTCTTTCTCAGATGTAGCCTCTCACCTTGTGGCCAAGGGACCACAGCAGCTACCTGATTCTGACCCTGGGGGCAGCTCCAAGAGGGAGAGCCACATGGGGGAGGAAACCCTCAGGGGGAGTACACAGCATCATCCGGTGAAAGCACATACCCCCTTTCACTTTTAAGGAAGTCCTCTCCATACCTCAAACCTTTATGGTTTACTGTGATTGTTCTTAAATCTCTACCAAATCTATCAACGAAAGTGTTCAGTATCCAATTAATAAGCCTTCAAGAATTACCTATCACCCCCATGTGCATAGAAATACTGGGAAATAGAGGCTGGGCTGGATAGTGAAGATCAATGAGTCAGAGAAGCACATGACCTGCTCTAGGGTTTGCACACCTGTGATAAGTGCAGGGACACTTAAAAATCCCAACCAGCATGTCGAAAGGAGACGCTGCCTGGAAAGCGTTGTCCCCTTGGTGCGGACCGAGGGACTATATTGAGCCACAAACGAAGACTGTGGAGCCAGCAGGCTCAGATAGACGCGAAAGGAAGAAAGACTGCAGATGCTGGTTCAACGTGTCAGAGCCGCGACAGGAAGAAGAAGGAAGTCGCCCAGGCAGCCACGGAATCCAGCAGCAGCACTGAAGCCACCTGAACACAGAGAAGGTTCCACAGGCAGTCGAGAGCCGCAACTGAGGTAAGGTCAGCTGAATGAAGCCTGTGAGACCGTGCAGGAGGGGCGGGACCCTGGAGTGCTGTCACCCGTTTACCGCTGAAGAGTTGGAGAACGTCCAGGAAAGCTGGTGATCCCTGAGAAGGGAAACTGGGACACCAGGGCACTCCAGAAATATTATCAAGGACAGAAAAGAGCAAGCATAGTGAAAGAAATGGAATTTAAGACCTGATTTTGCCTATATAATGTGAATGCAAGAAATATACTACATGGTGAATGCGAGGCAAAAACAAGTTTGCAAGTGGGTAAAGCGAGCCACACGAGAAAAGCCATGGCAGGAGAGTATACCAGGCAAAGACAAGTTCGCAAGTGTTGTGTAAAAGGAAGTCACATGAGAAAGTCCTGGCTGGGGAGTACAACAAGCAAAGCCAAGTCTAAGTTGTTTTGTTGACCAGAGATCCCAAGGAAGACTCATACCCTTAGGAGTTTCTAAATGTTTTACAGAGACCTGAGAAAGAAACGCAGTGCCCCAGGAGTGAATTGCTATGTAACAGGGTAGGAAGTATCGTTGGAGGCCATAAAGAACATTGGTTGTGTAATTGATTAATTGTGTTGGCGAAACGCAACCTGGGGAAGGGAGCCATCTCCTGGAACTGAGAACGTTTGTGTTGCAGTTACATTTTTCATTTGCTCTTGAACATTTGTGTTCTTTCAAGCCCAAAGACATTATCCTTCTCACATTAGTATTCCTTTTAGAGTGTGAAGGCTAGTATAGGATTTCGAACATAGAACATTTTGCTTTGGACATCTTGACATGTGTGAAAGCACCATGAAGCAAGACACAGACAACAGATTCAAAGTTAAAAATAAAATGGTTTATTAGATAAAATGTCAGGATGGTAGAAGGTCTAACTTGCTCTATGCCAAGGTGGAATTTCCCTACCTCAACAAAACTAAGGAAAGTCTGAGTCCAAGAGCTCAACTTAAAAGTCTCCCTGTGTCCAAAACCTATCCTTGCCCTCACAACTAAGGCAAAACAATGTGTAAGGATTTCAATAATAATAGAAATGGTGATAACACAAAGTTCTGAGCTTCTTCCAGCTCCTAGCTTCCTCTTCGTGTCCCCTTCCCCAAGTTCAAGAAAGTTCCACAAAAGTATCAAAATGACCTTTGCCCCTTCAAGGCAATATAGTTACACACAATTCTCTGGGTTCCCCTTACACAAGTTCAATGCAACACAATTCATACGAAAATGGGTCTTGGGGCTCTGTCCTCAAGACAGTATTTGCAGTTCATTAAGTCTCTGGTTTCCCTTCCCCAAGATTTTAACATTGCAACTTGTGTTCAAAGTTCAACACCACTCTAGGTACACTTGACCCTCCTTCGGGATTGCATTACCAGTTCACTCACAGTGTTCCTTCTTGGTTTATTTCACAATGTCTTTGGCTTTCACAATTCAGGGCTCCCTGGTCTAGGCAGAGTTGTCAGACCACACGGTCTACCCATCACAGGTCACACAACCAGGAACCCTAGGCTCTACAGCCTACACAGGTTCTTCTGTATTTGCCCCTTTGTACAGATTCACGTTCACTTAGCTTCTCTTTGGCAGCCTCTTGGCTGTCTTTGCAGGTTCACATTTTCCTGGTTAGCCTCCTGGCTGTGCCATTATGTGTCATGCGTCTTGTGTCAATCTTTGGCCTTGCCACACTGTATCCATTCATAAAGTTCACTTTAAGATGGTCTTATGTATTCCCCCCATCTTCCTGTTGCACTCCTTCACACTTGTGTAAGCTACATTCAAATGGGCATCTTTCCTTTTGGCTTTCATCAACTATTGGGTCTTTCCCATCAAGCTGAATTCAGTTTGATATTCAATATGCTTAAAGGAATGGTTCGGTAAAAAATGTTATTGCCCCTACGGGTCGGCCATGTGTTTTTAAGCCTAAATCGCTCGATTTTAGAAAAATTTCCTACGGACCTTACCCGAGTTTTCGTCCATTAAACGCAGACGAAAACAGGCATCAGGGAGCTGCCATTTTGTGATAATCCTATCATTTCCCCCATCGCCCTGGCTGACCTGCTTTTGCGGCACTAAATCATATCCCCTGCCCCTGAGCCTGTCAACAGCAGACACATACTGCCCATTTCACAACGCCAAAGCACGTCTCGTGTCAACATTCGCTGCGCTTCAGCTAATGACGTGTCGCCATGGAAATGGCAGGACACCTCTTTCCTCAATAAGTATAAATAGACCGTTTCACAACACACAGCAGCAGATTTTCGATTCCATTCCTCTCTCTGTGTTACTTTGAGTATTCTGTGACTCGTTTCTGTGCTCTGGTCAGCTACCTTCGTTGCTTGTAGCCCGTGTGAACAGATACCAGTACCACTGCTATAAATTATTTTAGTTTATTTAACACACAATGGGCCTCATTACATGGTAGGCAGAGAACCATGGTGCTTTTAGCGCCATGGTTCATGCCGGTAAAATACCGGCACCGCCTTGGTGGAAAGGGGAATTACCGCCCCATTCCAAGGTTGGCGGGGCGTTAATTCCCCCTTCCACCATTGCCCTTCCCCATTCCCATTTTTGCCCCATAGGGCATAATGGGAATGGGGAAGGTGCTAATTACGGCACCGCAAATTGCGGTAGCGTAATTAGCTCCCTGGTCCCTTTACGGGTTGGTTTTTAATGCCTGCAAAAAGCAGGTGTTAAATTCCCCAACCCGCAAAGGGACCTCGTAGTAAGGCGGTAAGGGTTTACCGGTACCGGTAAAATACTGGTACCGGTAAACCCTTACTGCCTACCGTGTAATGAGGCCCAATGGCTACAATAATGCCCTACATGTACGAGCCCGAGTATACAGAGGAGGAACTACTGGAAAGGGAAACACGCGAAAACGATGGGTCTTCGGACGGCAGTTGGGAGGACGATTCAACAGCTGAAGAGCCTGGACCTAGTCGCATGGATGGTGTTTCCACCTGGTGCACATGCAATCGGTGCGAGCTAATGCCAACCGAGGACGAGAACTGCTGCTGCTGTGAAAACTCGGGATGCGTGGTCTACATTTCGGAAGGCGAGCCACGGCCGCAATGCATCACTGGGCTGCCAGACTTCAGGGCAGCCTGCCTCACACGGTCCGTGTTGAGGATAATGATGGTGCTTATGCACAAACTTCGCGCGACTGTTCGTCCTCGTAATCCGAGTAACGAGTAAGTATACTCTGCTTGTCATGCCACTCCTATTTCATGGTCTTCTACTATATCCAAAATGACATATACATATCATTGTAACGCATGAAAGTCGTTCAATAGTGTGCAGTGTCTAGATAGCATTTGTCCGAGCAGAATGCCATTAGTTACAAGAATTGTCATTGACAACAAACGTTTATTAAACTTATCTTGGTCATTTAAAAACAGTTTGTTTCATTCCTTTTCACAGGTGGTACAGGCTGGTGGCCTATCGTTCCTTTACATGGTGGCTTCACGGGAGGCTTGGACACCGCGTTCGAAGAGTAATAACCGCCTGTGCCGTTCGTGCCAGAAGAGAAACGTTCCCGAGTGACAGCGGCCAGTACAGGGGATTTTCTCTCACTGTGCTGCAACCTGACCTGTACAATGTGTAAAGTCTTGTATTTTTGTGTCATCAAAATAAGATACAAAATGAAACACCACATATATTTTAACAACGGTTGTTTCGATTTTTTAAATGAATCCAGTGTGTCTCCATTCAAGGATGGACGTCAGACATCTGTGCTCCGAATGGGTGAAGGTCAGGTCGCTGTGAAGCAGAGTGGTCACTATCTAAGCTAACATAATATATTCTCAATAATGCATGCAGGTATTGAGGACACGTTTGTGGAGATGAACGAGCTATGTGCTTAGTTCAGGCTGGTTCACATGCAGGACAGTGATCTCAGAGGAAGAGTGATGTGTTACATTTATTAGCTGTTGCAAATACCTCTGGAGTTTTCCAGTCAGAGTGGGAACTAGGGTGGGGCCATGTGCTCTGCGCAGTGAGGCCTGGTCACCAAGATGGATTGGAAAGGGGGTACAAAAATGGATGCCCCGTGTCCTGCTCAGTGGTCCCATCTACGCGAATGTCAACCAAAGTTAACATCACATAAGGGCAAGGGGCGAACCCACTACTGGAGGCACTTGGTCCGAGTTTCTACTGAGAAGTAAAGGATGAGAGGGGCCTGATGGCCCCTCGCTCCCATACACTTGCCTGCATGCCCACCGGCCCTTCCATCCCACCCCCCTCTATCAAAGGCGGTTCGCACCCGGGGATGAGCGCTGGCATGGGGGGCTGTCACGGGCGCAAACGGCCAAGGTGCCAAACAGCATGTACACTTCAAAAGGTACCCCACGCTCAGGGGCCATCACTCACATGGCCTCCTCAGACCCCGTGTCTCCAGGCAGGCCTCCCCTGAGGCAGGCCGCCCCCCTGCAATCCACATAAGTGTGTCTCCATTCAGCAGTCTTCCTGTGCCTTATCTGCACGCCCCAGGCCCATCCATCCCACCCCCCTCTATCAAAGGCGGTTCGCACCCGGGAGATGAGCGCTGGCATGGGGGGCTGTCACAGGCGCAAATGGCCAAGGTTTCAAACAGCATGTACACTTCAAAAGGTACCCCACGCCCAGGGGCCATCGCTCACATGGCCTCCTCAGACCCCGTGTCTCCAGGCAGGCCTCCCCTGAGGCAGGCCGCCCCCTGCAAACCACATAATACCACGACATACACACGTCATTTATTCACAAACACACCCCTGTTTCTAATACTTTATAAACCACTTGATATGTCTCATGAGAACATCTTTTGCTTTGCAAGTCAACTCCTGAACCTTCTACCTGAGAAGCACTGAGATCTATGCTAATCTGCTCGTCGTCGTGCAATCTGTGACCGCTTCGAGCAAACTCGTCAGTGTGCTACCTGTGGCCATCTACCTGTTCTCCTGCAACATACTGCTCGGCCTGCTGAATCCAACTGTTTGTTGGTCAAGGTAAAGCCATGTATCCTAGTCATATTTCGGTCATTTTTACCTTTCTATCTATTTGTGATTACAGTACCCAATAGAGCTATGGTCATTGGTCTCATTGCTATTGACTTGAGTTTCAATTGCTATGCTATCAATAGATCTATTTATTTTCATCTGTGTCAATTGTCATCGAATTGTATCCTTCGGGGGTCCAGTCTATAATGTAAGCATGTTTCCTTTTCATGCAAGACAGAACATCCAAGGGACGAGTCTCATGTTCAGAGTTTAGTCACATCATTTAAAAAATGTCTGTAATTTATGCAAATACTAAGCCGCACATTAAGAACTGGTATAGTTCCGGCGACCAGAACAAACCTTGCATTGAGCATGGTATGGTTAATTTACTTTTTTATGACATTTTTATTCATCAAGGTTTTATAATAATCTTGATATTTACTTTTCAGAATTTTCAACAATGCCTGCCTGTTCGATTAGCGGTTGCCCTTCGAAGACCCATGCTAAACCTGAAGGCACTACAATGCATGTATTCCCGAAAACTGTTGATCGAATAAGAGAATGGGTCAGACATTGCGGATATCCACTGGATGAGCTGGAAAGTAGAGTCCAGCAAGTCTTAGAGGACAAGAGGGGTGATCGATACCGCATCTGCAGCCGGCACTTTTCCTCGAACATGTACGCCACATCTTGGGTAACAAAGAAGAATAAACGGCGAACGACACGAAAATTGCTCGCAAACGCTATTCCAACTCTATTCTTCAACATTCCGCCACTGGTGAGTCAAGTGTCCGGATTTAGCTTTAGGCCTTAATTGATATTTTAGGTGTTGTGTCCCTTGTAATACTCCCTTGTAATACTTTCGATATTGATATGAGTGTATAGCTTTTTGAATAATGACATTTATCAATAAATTATTTTTCGATTTTATAACCCCCAAAGGAAATCTATTTATGGGCACAGGGAACTGTACTATATTGCGAATTTTCAATAGCATCATTCTCAAGTATTCTGTCGGTTTACATGGCAATTTTTTAATATTTGCATTTCATTATCAAACAATAATTTACCTTTACAACTGCTTGACTATCCACTGAATCTGAAGCAAGAACATTCTACATCCGTGACGTGCTCGCAGTTATCAACCACTTCTAGCGCGTATCAGGTAATCATACTTGGCTTTTCCGCTACAGACTTGTTTTATGCATGTCAAGTAATAGTTTTTATGTATCGTGTGATCTTTCAGGGAGATGCTGAAGCGTCCACCACATTGACAACAGCCCTAGATGTTCTTCAGCAGCACGAGGTATGGATACTGACAGCTCCATCGACTGTGATCATCAGGACTGGAACACTTGTCGTTTGATTGTTCTACACCATGTTTCATTTGTGGTTAGCCATTGATATGTACCTGTGCGGTCGACCCAAAGTGTGTGTTGTGTTTTCAATATTGTAATCCTTACTAATGCAAATACTATGTTTCAGGCAGTTGTTGAAGCGTCAACCCACGCATTTGGCACAGCGAGTAGAACGCTCGCTTTGACATCCGTGCAGAGCCTGCTGATGCAGGTTCGAATCCGGGCAGGGCCAAACTCAGCCTTTCATCCTTCCGAGGTCGATAAATGAGCACCACACACCGTGGGTAATAATAAGCAGCGCTCAGATACCTGAGGGTTCGTAGCGCTATACAAGTGCCAAATTATTATTATTATTATTATTATTACTTGATGTGGAGCCTGACATTCAAGTAATTCCAGGGGAAGCGGGACCATGCGGATACGAATCGGCGCAACAGCTTTCGGAAGTGCGCACCACATTTACAACATCCATAGATATTCTTCAGCAGCACGAGGTATGGATACGGACACCTACATCGAGCGTGATCATATAACGTGATTCCATTTGCTATACTTTCTTCCCTATTAACGCAAGTACTGTGTTTCAGGGAGACGATGGAGCTTCCACTACAATCACAAGATCCCATTTAGATGATGCAGATGTAAAGAAATCGTAGAAATAAGTCGATTAAATCTGATCATATTTAAATATTCCTTGATTCTTTTAGACAATGCAACATTTGTGGTTATATCTTTATATGTACCTGTGCCGTCGATCCCAAATGTGTGTTATGTTTACAATATTGAAAACCATACTAACGCAAGTACTGTGTTTCAGGGAGTTGCTGATGCCTCCTCTTCAATACAATCATTCGTGGCAGTCCATGCAGAGCCAGAGGTATGGATACTGACAGCTCCATCGAACTAGGTCATCAGAGCTCGACTACTTGTCGTTTGATTGTCCCACACAATGTTTAAATCGTGTTTGGCTATTGAGAGGTACCTGTGTGTTTGTCTTCACGTGTGTTTTATGCTAACAATATTTTGATACACAGTAATGAAAATACTATCTTTCAGGGAGTCGATGGAGCCTCATTCCGTGCTGTCTATGCTGATACAGAAAATATAGTCGTTGCAGCGCAAGAGGAAGTGGAGACATGCGGATACGAATCGGAGCGACAGCGTGCAGATGTTGGACGTCGAGTCAAAAAAGTTGCCATGAAAAGAAACAAAAATAAGGTTAGTTACAAACAGTTCATAACTTTAGAAATTTTTTTGTGCTGGGGACTATTTTATGTTTTTTTCCAGTCAATTGTACTATACTTTATCTTGTGTTTAAACTGAACATCCCTTTTCCAATCTATCCTCTAGTTACCCATGGGTGTCCGAACTATACATACACATACAGTGAAGCGAATGGGAGATGTTGCTTGCCAGACCATTTACACTATGCAGGAACTATTCATTCAGACGCGGCGTGTTGAGACTCGAGATGCCCATGTCCAATGGCCAGAACATGAAATTAATGTGTCCGGAGAATCCAGCAAAGTTGTATTGGACCATTGCTACAGTGTGACCGCACCACCACAACAACAGGATACTGGATGTATTGAAGATAGCTCTGAAGTAGTCGCAGATCAATTCACACAATCTACACCCGCCAAAAAATTGACACCAAAAAAGCTGTCGACATTGTTGTGTTCTCCCATCAATGTTGAAGTGGCAGATGTTGAAATGACAGAGAATGAACCAGCAGCAGCATTCACCGACGCATCAGAACTTGATAGCAGCGATATTTCTTCCAAATGTGGTGATATGTCCTCAACGTCACAGGCCGAAACAACTATGACGCCGGATGACAGTCTAATGAAAGAGGGCAAATACATAGTATTCGACAGTTGTTTGATGAATATTATAAGTATGCTGAAATGTGGGCATTCCGTTAGAGGGAAAGTATGTGGGAAGCCATTGATTCATGTCACTCGTCAAAAAAAAGTCAGTAACGTCAAAATAAATGCCACCTGTAGATTAAATCATACGCTCTCATGGTCTGCACAACCGATGCTGGGGAAACTGCCAGCAGGCAATCTACTGTGTGCAGCTGAATCACTTTTTAGTGGGTGCAGTTTTAGAAAGTTAGAGTCTTTCTTTCAGTTTGTGGGACTCCATTTCATTTAAAAAACGCAGCACTACAAATACCAACATGATTATCTGTTTCCGGCCATTAGTGATGCTTGGAAAATTGAACAATTGTCTGTAGCAAGTACATTAGAAGGCAAACGATTCAGGCTAGCTGGCGATGGACAGTGCGACAACCCTGGATTTTCTGCCAAGTACTGCACCTACCACTTTCAGGACATGGATAGTAAGAACATTGTGAGTTCGGTGGTCGTGCAGGTAACACAATGTACATCCTCAGTGGCCATGGAGAAACTAGGATTTATAAATTAGTGGAATATCTACAATCAAGGGGAATGCACGTCGATCTCATAGCCACGGGCAGACACGTTTCAATTGCCAAGACAATGAGAGAGCAGTTCCCACATATTAAACATCAATTTGACGTATGGCATCTTGCTAAATCAATCAATAAGAAAATCTCGGCTGCAGGGAACAAAATAGGTTTGGAAAGTATTTCAGAGTGGTCCCAGTCTATCAGCAACCATCTTTGGTGGAGCTCCAAAACTTGTGAAGGGTCAGTGGAAATACTACTTGAGAAATGGCGGTCACTGATGCACCACTGTACCAACGTGCACCGCTGGTTAGAAAACCTACATTTCCACCAATGTGAACATGGCCCTTTGTCCCCAGTGGAGGCACGGAAGAAGAAGTGGTTGATTCCATCTTCACCGACACACAAAGCCATTGAGAAGATTGTTTTCGATAAAACTCTATCAAGAGATTTGAGGGGACTGACAGAATTCTGTCACACAGGAGGTTTGGAGGTGTTCCACAATATGTGCCTTAAGTACAGGCCAAAGCGCTTGCATTTAAGCATACAGGGCATGAGACATAGGACTCTACTTGCCGTCTTGGCAGTGAACAATCTAGGACTACGGGTAATGTAAGGATGCCTCGCTACACTAAGGCCTTTTCAAAAAGAAGTAAGCAATGGGTGATCAAACCAGTCTATGAGGAAATGGAGTTCGACTTTGTCAAAAGCCTTATTGTTGCTGTATTAGAGAAGCACAGATATGGAATTTTGAAAGTTTCTGTGCAGAGCACTGATCCATTGCCACCAAACATTGCCACTGTGCCATGTCCACCCAAAGGAGAGCTGGTTGTGAAGTACAAATCCCGGTTTAAATAATTGTAATAGGATTGTCTTTTTGTAAATACATGTTATTGTACACTGTACATACAAAGTATGCTAACCCTAACCCATACCTTCACCATCTTGGGTGGCGAACAACCTGGCTGTCATCTTTGAATTCTTTCTCTCTCTATTCACCTCGTATTGCTGACCTTGTCTATATGTGTATGTATATATTTTTGTTGATGTAACTAATTTTCGCAATCTCATGTAAATGCTGCGCACTGTTAACCGAGGTGAGGCTTGCGTATTGCAAATAATAAAACAAACAAACAATAAATCTCACTTTCAACTCAACTCCTCAGGTACTTTATACTTTCCCTGACCTTCCCCAAAAAATTAAAAGTCTCAATAGTTATGGTTCTTTGGGGCTGCAAAGCTCGCAGACAACGAGGACAAAATTGGGGGCCATAGAACGCGCCAAGCGAGCCGTTGCAGATGGGAGAGAAGCCAGTTCGCATTTGCACATTGAGGCGCAGTACATAGATGGATTCGAAACTTCAAGTTCTCACAGATGGCTTTACTGCAGGATGTTGCAAAGAAAGAATGTATACTCATTTCTAGTGAAGGTCAGCGGCTTTGATTTTCAGCTCGCGGCCTGAAGAGGCCCACAACTCGCACTGGCAGTATAAGGTTCTATTGTTTTTTGACCTTGAGAGACAGGGACCATGCCGAAAGAACTTCATTTGAAGGGGGGTGCAACAACGTAAGAGACGATAAGGCAGAAAATTCTGAAACTAGACCGAGTTTCATGTTAGTTCAGTATACGAAAAATCGTTGTCAAGAGCACAGTGGGATTTACGGACTGCATTACGCAGAGACACAATGGAAATTGCAAATATAATGTAAGTAACTCTTTGGATGCTTTTATACCGGAATGAAGAATTAATGAATGGATGCATGAATAAATGAATGAATGAAGAGCTAGGAAAACGTTTGTGGGATCGTCCTTGTAGCGGGCACATGGGCATGCAGGTCCACATTCCACACGCATGTAGACAAACAGTCGTTTCTCATTGTGTGCTAACCTCGATTTATTTCGTTACTTTTCGCATTGATTTTAGAGCCGAACATACTCCATTGCACTATCCTTGAAAGCAAATAGTTTCAGCTCAGCCGTAATAAATAAAATGAATAATATTAATAAAGATCGGCTGGCGAGACTAATTATAATTTTTATGTTTTCAAAACAGGTATATCCTTCCCTACTGCGACTGCCACCAGTTTCAGACCCCGGCAGACGGCTTCTTCAACCGCCAGCTGCAGCTTCTTGTCAACAACTGCACCACTTTGACGATCTTATGGGACGATCGCCAAGGGACCATATGCCCTTACGCGGTACTAGCAGCTAGAAGCAACATATCAACCTTTACGCTGGCCTAGTGCCTACTTGATGGAACAGCCTTGCGGTTCACCCTGCGACCAAAGTGCTTCTTTTCACGAAAACCAACACCCTGTGTACCATAAAGGAACAGCGCGTGACTCACGATAAAACGGAACAGTTTTTGCGGATAGAGATAAACGAAAATAAATGGCAATCCGAGTTAATATGGCAATTGCTGAATATTCTATAAACATTTGATGTCAAATAAATGTACTTTACCAAATGTACCGTGTTGCTGTTTGATTTTAAAGTACAGTTTCATATTCCGAATTGTGGCGCGCTGTGTTGTGAGTTCATCTGTGTTGGTTTCCGGGTTCTGTGTGAAGTCGCGTAGAAGACGACTGGGCGCGTTTGCCTATGCAGCACAGAAACATCACAGAGAGAGGCGGGGAATATGAATGTTTTGATAATGTCAGGCTCAGGGGCGGGGGATATGATTTAGTGCCGCAAAAGCAGGTCAGCCAGGGCGATGCGGCAAGTGATAGGATTATCACAAAATGTCAGCTCCCTGATGCCTGTTTTCATGTGCGTTTAATGGACGAAAACTCGGGAAAGGTCCATAGGAAATTTTTCTAAAATCGAGCGACTTAGGCTTAAAAACACATGGCCGACCCGTAGGGGCAATAAAACATTTTTAACAAACCATTCCTTTAATTTAGCTTTGTTTCAAGTTTTCATTCCGTTCAGCATTCAATGGGCCTCATTCCAACCCAGGCGTTAAGGGGTTTACGCCTGGGTTGGAGCTCCAAAACTTGTGAAGGGAGCTCCAAAACTTGTGAAGGGTCAGTGGAAATACTACTTGAGAAATGGCGGTCACTGATGCACCACTGTACCAACGTGCACCGCTGGTTAGAAAACCTACATTTCCACCAATGTGAACATGGCCCTTTGTCCCCAGTGGAGGCACGGAAGAAGAAGTGGTTGATTCCATCTTCACCGACACACAAAGCCATTGAGAAGATTGTTTTCGATAAAACTCTATCAAGAGATTTGAGGGGACTGACAGAATTCTGTCACACAGGAGGTTTGGAGGTGTTCCACAATATGTGCCTTAAGTACAGGCCAAAGCGCTTGCATTTAAGCATACAGGGCATGAGACATAGGACTCTACTTGCCGTCTTGGCAGTGAACAATCTAGGACTACGGGTAATGTAAGGATGCCTCGCTACACTAAGGCCTTTTCAAAAAGAAGTAAGCAATGGGTGATCAAACCAGTCTATGAGGAAATGGAGTTCGACTTTGTCAAAAGCCTTATTGTTGCTGTATTAGAGAAGCACAGATATGGAATTTTGAAAGTTTCTGTGCAGAGCACTGATCCATTGCCACCAAACATTGCCACTGTGCCATGTCCACCCAAAGGAGAGCTGGTTGTGAAGTACAAATCCCGGTTTAAATAATTGTAATAGGATTGTCTTTTTGTAAATACATGTTATTGTACACTGTACATACAAAGTATGCTAACCCTAACCCATACCTTCACCATCTTGGGTGGCGAACAACCTGGCTGTCATCTTTGAATTCTTTCTCTCTCTATTCACCTCGTATTGCTGACCTTGTCTATATGTGTATGTATATATTTTTGTTGATGTAACTAATTTTCGCAATCTCATGTAAATGCTGCGCACTGTTAACCGAGGTGAGGCTTGCGTATTGCAAATAATAAAACAAACAAACAATAAATCTCACTTTCAACTCAACTCCTCAGGTACTTTATACTTTCCCTGACCTTCCCCAAAAAATTAAAAGTCTCAATAGTTATGGTTCTTTGGGGCTGCAAAGCTCGCAGACAACGAGGACAAAATTGGGGGCCATAGAACGCGCCAAGCGAGCCGTTGCAGATGGGAGAGAAGCCAGTTCGCATTTGCACATTGAGGCGCAGTACATAGATGGATTCGAAACTTCAAGTTCTCACAGATGGCTTTACTGCAGGATGTTGCAAAGAAAGAATGTATACTCATTTCTAGTGAAGGTCAGCGGCTTTGATTTTCAGCTCGCGGCCTGAAGAGGCCCACAACTCGCACTGGCAGTATAAGGTTCTATTGTTTTTTGACCTTGAGAGACAGGGACCATGCCGAAAGAACTTCATTTGAAGGGGGGTGCAACAACGTAAGAGACGATAAGGCAGAAAATTCTGAAACTAGACCGAGTTTCATGTTAGTTCAGTATACGAAAAATCGTTGTCAAGAGCACAGTGGGATTTACGGACTGCATTACGCAGAGACACAATGGAAATTGCAAATATAATGTAAGTAACTCTTTGGATGCTTTTATACCGGAATGAAGAATTAATGAATGGATGCATGAATAAATGAATGAATGAAGAGCTAGGAAAACGTTTGTGGGATCGTCCTTGTAGCGGGCACATGGGCATGCAGGTCCACATTCCACACGCATGTAGACAAACAGTCGTTTCTCATTGTGTGCTAACCTCGATTTATTTCGTTACTTTTCGCATTGATTTTAGAGCCGAACATACTCCATTGCACTATCCTTGAAAGCAAATAGTTTCAGCTCAGCCGTAATAAATAAAATGAATAATATTAATAAAGATCGGCTGGCGAGACTAATTATAATTTTTATGTTTTCAAAACAGGTATATCCTTCCCTACTGCGACTGCCACCAGTTTCAGACCCCGGCAGACGGCTTCTTCAACCGCCAGCTGCAGCTTCTTGTCAACAACTGCACCACTTTGACGATCTTATGGGACGATCGCCAAGGGACCATATGCCCTTACGCGGTACTAGCAGCTAGAAGCAACATATCAACCTTTACGCTGGCCTAGTGCCTACTTGATGGAACAGCCTTGCGGTTCACCCTGCGACCAAAGTGCTTCTTTTCACGAAAACCAACACCCTGTGTACCATAAAGGAACAGCGCGTGACTCACGATAAAACGGAACAGTTTTTGCGGATAGAGATAAACGAAAATAAATGGCAATCCGAGTTAATATGGCAATTGCTGAATATTCTATAAACATTTGATGTCAAATAAATGTACTTTACCAAATGTACCGTGTTGCTGTTTGATTTTAAAGTACAGTTTCATATTCCGAATTGTGGCGCGCTGTGTTGTGAGTTCATCTGTGTTGGTTTCCGGGTTCTGTGTGAAGTCGCGTAGAAGACGACTGGGCGCGTTTGCCTATGCAGCACAGAAACATCACAGAGAGAGGCGGGGAATATGAATGTTTTGATAATGTCAGGCTCAGGGGCGGGGGATATGATTTAGTGCCGCAAAAGCAGGTCAGCCAGGGCGATGCGGCAAGTGATAGGATTATCACAAAATGTCAGCTCCCTGATGCCTGTTTTCATGTGCGTTTAATGGACGAAAACTCGGGAAAGGTCCATAGGAAATTTTTCTAAAATCGAGCGACTTAGGCTTAAAAACACATGGCCGACCCGTAGGGGCAATAAAACATTTTTAACAAACCATTCCTTTAATTTAGCTTTGTTTCAAGTTTTCATTCCGTTCAGCATTCAATGGGCCTCATTCCAACCCAGGCGTTAAACGGCGCCGACCCTTAACGCCTAATTACAAGGTCCCTTAGCGCCATGGTGAGTTTAACGCCTGCTTTTTGCAGGCGTTAAAATCCATGGCGCTAAGGGACCTTGGAGATAATTACGGCACCGTAATTTACGGTGGCGTAATTATCTCCTTCCCCACTCCCATTATGCCCTATGGGGCAAAAATGGGAATGGGGAAGGGTAAATGGGAAATGGGGATTTACCGCCCCACTCACCTTGGAATGGGGCGGTAAGTCCGCCAACCACCATGGCGTAAACGTAGTTTACGCCATGGCGGTAAAGGTACGACCCAGGCGGTAACTTACCACCTGGGTCGTAATGAGACCCAATGTATGTGATTTAGCTTTACTTCAAGTTTTCATTCCGTTCGGGATTCAATATGTGTATTTTAACTTTGTTTCATGATTTCATTCAGTTCAGTATTCATTATAATTACGGTTTCTGATGTTTGGTGAAATCCGAAAAAAAACAGGTAAAAGACCCCCAACGCTGTTCTGGTTTTCCTCTGGGGAATCTGGAAAACACTGGTTTTACTGAAACTCAGAGCTCTGTGTGCCTCCCAGCCAGTGTTGCCATGCTGTTCACTGCACTGCTGGCACCACCTGCTGCTAGGCTTAGCATAAGAACAAAACAGCAGTTAACGTTCCCATTGAGCCAACTGAAGCCAAAGACTTGGAGGGAGTGAAATACAAAAGTGGGCCAGTTTTGTACATTAATGCATCTCTGACTACTGCAGGTTGAGATGTTAATGTATCCCATTGTGCGTTTGCTTGCTTCCAGGCATTGAAGGGAGGAGCCCTGCCATGCAGTATGTTGGGAGAGGAGGAAAAAATGTGGCCATGTTCTCAAAGCTGGAGGCAAATCCCTGTCCACTGCCTTTCTCTCCCAAAGAGACAAAATGCTCAAATAAGCACATGTTGATTTTGATACCTGCTTTATCCACTACTGCATGTAAGGAACTCATGGTTGCAACAGTAAAGACAGACACAAGTGATCACAGTTCAAGGGTGTTGGGAAAACGCCTAATCTAAACCTAAATCTAAGATGGGAGCATGCATTGACCATCAAATGAAAATAAGGCAGTCCTTGTGGCGTGGTGTCAAATAAAAAGGGCCTATACAAAGAAACCTATTGCCAAACCTTACAACTAATACAAAAATGTGTGGGATAGTTTTAAATTGAAGGATTTCTGGAATGGGATCGTGAAGGTAATGAATGCTGTTGTGGGGGAAGAGATGGAATACAACTTTGAAACATTGATCCTAGGTGAAACTGTATTGCTGGAAGACTTGAATGATGGCTAAATCACCTGGATTATGAGAGGAGCAGCCGTGGCAAAGAGATTGATACTAAGTGCATGGAAGTCAGCTGACTTTATGAACTGGCGCAAATGGATGGAAGGAATGTACAAAATTTGCAACATTGAACAAGTAAATTACATGCTGCAAAAGAAAGTTTCAACATTCCAGGAGATCTGGAGGCCTTTTTTGGATTTGAATATGTCATAAGAAGGGGTTTGATTTGAGGACTGCAAGAGAGATGTGTTTCTTGGAATTATATTATTGTATGGTATTGATTTGAGAATTACAAAAAAGGCTTTGTATTTTTTGGAATTATTGTAGGGTTTTGAAAGGATGAGTTAAAGGTTGTTAAAAGAACCACCCCCCCTTTTGTTTTATAATTTTTTTATTTTATTTATTTATTTATTTTCTTCTCCTCTTTCTTTATATTTTAGTATTTTTTGATATATGGAGGGTTGTGAAATGATTCATTGATGTGAACATTGTTTTTGGTATTGTATTGTATTTTGGTTTTGGGAAAATAATAAAATTTGTTGAAAAGAAAAAAGTGTTCACAAAAAATATGTCAGGATGCGGCAGCTTGGGTCTCCCTTCCACATGTTTTGAGCACAGGGTAAGGTGAAATCCTGGAACACAGTACACTCTGGAGCTTCCCCAGCACGAGACGAAAGTTCCACTTGCAGTGATCAGGGCTGTCAATGGCCAAGTCTCGTTTCTCTTGAAAGTCTCTTGCCTTCAAGGGCCTGACGTATTCAAATATCAAAAACAAAAGTTCCTTAGACAAAAAGAAAGTTTGTTTCCTGCTTTCACTTAGGGTGAGGATTCTTGACCGCTGGGTCACCCTCTTCTGGGCGCTGACCCCTCTTTACTTTCAGTCTCCCTCCCCCCGGTTCACTATGGCTTTTCCATCCTTAACAAATCTTAATGTCTTTTTAAACAGTTCCAGCGGACATCCCTCAGCCGGGTTCACTCTTGTCAACACACTGTTTCTTGGGACTTTAGATGTGCCCCTTTCTCGTCAGCATCCCTCTTCCGGGTTCACTCTTGCCAACTTCACATTCACTTCAATGTTCACATGATTCACTTCCCTTGCTTTTAATATAGTCATTAGGTCAAAGGCTTTCGACTGTATGGGGATTTTGCTTGACCTCGTGTATGACCACTTTGACCTATCATGGCTGCTCTCCTACACCCTTCTGGTATCTGTAGTTTCACTCAGATAGGGGATTGACCAGGGTTTCTCAGAGCAGCACCCACGTGGTACCGGTCCCCTTTTCAGCTGGTCTCCCCTTTATAATGTTAGTTCTTTGAACTTCTCTCACTTTGCCACTTCGCGACTTTCATTCACCACAGCCTGGTTCCTATCGGTTATCCTCTCAGCTCTTTACTGGAGTCAAGGCCAGTCCCACGGAAGCAGGAGTCTCCCTCGCTCCGGCTTATTAGCGTTGATACACTCTGTGTACCATTGACATCTGCTGCAGCGCACTTGGGCTATTGTCCTCGGTCTTGTGATTCTCTCAGAGGGGGGTTCGCAGGGTTTTGTCAAAAAGGACAAGGTTGTGTCTCTCATCAGGCTCTCGATATTTGCTGCCTTTCTCCTCCTCTTGAACTGCCGGATCTGGATAGCTGTCTCATTGTGCGGTCTGCCTTGCTCGCACTGTGCTCTCTTGCTCCACCTTTTATCCCTGTGGGGAAAAGAAAGGGCGGTCAGGTGTGTGTGTGATTTTGGCCAATTGCCTGACTTTGCCTGAACCTTGTGTTAAGACATGTCAGGTAAACAGTTTTAAAATTAGTCCTCTGTGGTTTATGTCAGGAGAAAGTGTTTGTGTCAGGAAAGGGGAGGAGTAGAGTTTCGGGGTGTTTTGCGGGGTAGGAAGGGAAAGAGGTGTTACATGGAATTATAACCCTTGTATTTGTGATCTCGGAAGGGTAGGTTTTGTAGGGTTTGTGACCTGAGTAGGAGGGTTTGTGGAACAAACCGGAATAACCGGGATCGTTAAATGAACAAGGGGGATTGTGGGAACGGTAGTTTTCTGTCCTAATAGGTCGGGTGTTTGGAAAAGAATATCCAGAGGGACATGAAGCCGAAGGTTGGGTAGTATTCGAGAGGAGACCGGGGAAAACAGGGATTCTGGGATACATATACTTTTTGGGTGGAACCGGGTTTGGGACTTTAGAGGATTGGTTGGATCTGGGCAGGAGAGTTTTAATGGGAGGAAGCGAGGCAGAGGTATTGTAACCTATAAAAGTTTTAGGGAGTTCGCCCTCCTTTCCTTCTCTCTGGCTTGTGACATACCACGTCTCACCTAGGGTATTTCCCAGAGCACAACCCCTGGCTACCCTATCCAGGTGATTCTCTCTTGTTCGTCCGCTCCTAGGGTTGGGTTCTGAGAATGTTGGCCCTTCCCAGGCCACCTGAATAAGGGGTCCCTGTGGTCTGTTTAGGAGAATACCCTCGGGTTTCTCACATGCGGGAACACAGTTATAGGTACAGAGTGCAGTGAGACCCACCACAAAGCCTCCTTTAAGAAACCACACGTGGTCACATACGGGCTGCTCATACCCAGCCGCCTCTTGAGGCTTTGCTGTTTACCAGGCTGCTCATGGCTCAGGCTACCGCTTCTCACAAGCCAAGCATGCCAACACAGCATTCTTGGCAGGTGTTGAATAAGAAGCACTGTGGCTGCCTCCCCAGTTTATTCTTCCTCCAATGCCCGCCTGGGTGCTTTAGCTCCAGGGCCATTGGGTGACCAGTTTCCCTTGTCTTCGGGTTGCTGTCGGGGTTGATGGCTTGTGTCTTTTAGCCAGAGCGCCAAGCTCTTAATGCAAGAAGCACAGCGCTTGATTCCAGATTCCAAGGGCCGTGTTATGATAATTGTTGACATACCCCCGATCTGCTGCTGCAGCCACATCTCTAATGGTATCCACTCTATGCTGCTCAGAAGGACGAAGGACCAGGTCCCAGACGCCAACAGCATCCGACTTTACCATACCAATGAAACCAATGAACGAGTAAGTGGGTGCAGGACTCCCGACACAGTGGAATAAAAATATTTTCTAAGGCTCTAGTTCCTATTTGAGATCATTCCCCTTGTGTGCAGGAAACTGAATAAAGTAGGGCTGGGCATAGGCATTAGAGCTCTTGAGTGCAGGTGGTGAGCGGCCCTTAAAAGAGCCTTTGGGGTTTTGTGCAATGGATCACCAGAAGCTCTGCTTAGCCCACAGTCAATAGTCGTTAAAAGCACAAAACCTGCTCAACCCATTCTCCACCTCGGGACACAGAATGTAGGTGTACTGCAAAATATATTGCTTCTGAGCTGACTGGCATAGGATATGAGTGGGTGTATTTCTGTATTCTGAATAAGCAGGCTCGGACTGACCTATAAGGCAATAGGCCCATGGCCGAATCAAAAATGCTGGTGCGGGCAGGTTTTTTGGCCAATTTGATGAGTTAATTCACTCTGCAGCTAAAAGTTTTGACAAGTGTTGCTGAATAAATATTCTTTAAAAAGCGCAATTAGCATCACACTTCATCAAAAAACTCCCCCTTGGTTACTATTCAAACAGTGTCATAAAAGGAACGAATAGCCATTTACAACTGTGGGCCGCTTTGTCGTTGGTGCCTGGAACAATTTTATGGCCCAGTCGACCCTGTGAATAAGATAACATATTACGTTCAGACGCTGCTTGCTCTTGCCATCCTCTTCCTACTGCATCCTTTCCTATGTGCCTGTCCTTCTCAAATGGAATGTGTTCCCTTTTTTCACCTCCTGTACTTTGAACGCGTGACAGCACTTACACAACTGACCAATCACTTTACACACTTATGAGCGACACCCAGTTCCGGTGTTTGGGTAGTTCGTTTTTGTTGTCGAGCCCTCAAACCTTTGGTGCTGGGGGGTGGAGGGGTGGGGGTTATGACAATGATGCTTTGCCTCTGAAAATAAATGCGTAATGACTCAGTAACAGCATTAATCTAATGTAGTTAATGTGCATGTATTGTACATAATTTCAATGTGGGTACAGGAAGGTCAAAAGGGGCAGAAGGTGGAGCCGTCTGTGTCCCTCGGATCCCAAACCCATGTATCTGGACTACTAATACGAAGGTGTGGTTGTTTTTGGCTGATGAATGGTGGGTGCAAGAGTTGCGGTTAGGGGACTGAGGAACCATTGCTAGTCATGACCTCTGCTCCAGCACTAATAGATTCCCATCTGATCTAGCCCCCTCTTTCAGTGTGAGTAGAACGGTCCATCTAAAGCTGACCGCTGGGCGACCATTCTCCAAAACGTGGCCCATCCTGGGGGGTGCTAGTTATTTTAGTATGAATCCAGCTCCTCTGCTCAATAACTCTGGTTTTGAGCTTCTGACTGGTTTCACCTATGTAGTGTTTCTTAAGTGGTCATTTCTGCTGTCAACTCTCTGCTGCCTTCCTTGTGTTGATATGCTGTGCAGAGGGCAATACATCTGTCCTATTATAACTGCAGCCACTCACCCCCTCTCTCCATTGCTTTATCTAAGGATTTTGCCACAGAATAAAACCATACATTTTGGCTGATAGTGTGCACATATTCCCTGATGAAGCATCTGTCTGCACACACTTAGTGTCTTTAAATGGGGATTAGCTGGCCAAAGACACACCTCTCAAAAGGTGTTCAGTTATCATTTTCCCCTGCTTTTAGCTCTTTCGTGTGGGGCAGTAAACATATTTGTAGATTAATTAAATGATTATTATTAGACATCTGCTCTGGGGATAGAAAACTGCACCAACTGAAACTGCTCATCCCCTAACAAAAATATTAACATTTATTTTGCTGCCGTTTGCATTTGAACATCTTAAACTGCACCAAATCAATGCATTTTGGTTAACATTTGAGGGTAGGTTTTCCTAGCAATAGCAAGAGAGTCTCAAACACCATTTTGAAATGGGATCCTGTCCTGTGCCAATATAGAAAGGTCGTTTTCACAAATGCCACGCAATGAAACAATAAATGAATATGTGTGTGTTTACACTCAGTGGTGGAAATGGAAAAAATATGGTGGGGGATCCCACAAGGGCAGGGATGGGGGAGGAGTTTGGGGGGGCCGTGCCAGAGGGGGCATGGTCTAGAAGGGGCAGGGTTGGTAGTGGCCACCCGATGAAATGAATACTTAAAAAAAAAAAAAAAATAGCGCCATTGCCTTTTACCGCCGGCTTTGGTGTAATGCACAATGCTACATGTACAACTGATTCCTTTCAGTTGTACATGTAGCGAGCAATGTGCATTACACACCAATGCCAAAGCCGGCGGTAAACGGCAATGCTGCCGTCGCGGTTGTTTTTTTTTTTCTTTTTCTTTTTTATTTATGTATTACAGCGCAGTTCTAGGGCTTGGGCGGCTATCTCTGGCCGGATCCCGAGCCAGCCCAATGACCACCACTGTTTACACTAGAAAAAACAGTTATCTGCTATTTTTTGAAGTGGGGCAAACGGGAAACACTGATAAACACAGATTCTGAACATTGTTGAAAACACTCGAAAAACACCCCCGGAAGTAAAAATAAAATAAAATAACCACCTAAAACAGGAAACCCTAAATATAATTCATCCAGCACTTCATCCAGCACTTTGTTGTCCATGCGTGGCTCAGAGTGCCTTCCCTTCCAACTCACCGGTACTTATTGTTTAGCTACTCTGCTTCCAGTCGGCTTCACAGGCTGGCGGGCCGGTCTCTGCGAGCCCCACTGGCTCTCTGCGGGTGCTTCCTGACACATGCCAGCGGCTCTGCTTCTGCTCCATGGATGAGGAAAGCGTACTCCTCTCCTTCTTGCTCGCAGCTCCAGCTGCTTTCCCTCGACCACATAGGCTCCCACACCTGGGGCAGCCTAACAGCCTGACTCGCTCTGGGCCCCACATGATCTCTGGGACATCTGCCGGTGGTTGGCTTCTCCTGAGGATCCACCATGGCTGCCCCCTCACGAGAAGGGTCCCCTGCTGGTCTCTCCCACACAGGCATTTCTGTTGCTCTCATTGCAGTTCCTTTGATCTCGCTTTATACATACACCTGCAACCACTTGACAGGTTGCAGGTGTGGATTCTCAATTGGGCTTGCATGACTATAGTTAAAGGGACATGCCTGATCTTTAAAGCACTCTACAGGCATCTTCCTTGTCCCAGTACTAGAGTGGTGAAATGAGGTTTTAGTGTTCATCACTCCTAGTCGCCTCTTCCTCATCCCAGAATTGTCAGAGGTAGAATGTGGGGAAAGGAGGGTAGAGGTTTTACAATAGCCTATAAAGGCCCAGGGAGGGTTAGGTTGGTCTTCAATAGGGAAAGGGGGATACCATGTCTCGCCTGTGGGCACCCCACTCCCAGTCCCCAAGGACCCTCCACCCAGGTGATCCTCCCTCTCTTCTCCACCCCCAGGGTCAGGATCCAAAAGTGATGGCCTTTCCCTGGCCACCTGAGAAGAGGATCCAGGGGGAGTAGGAGTGAGGATATCCTCAGGTTTCTCACACATGGGACAGACCCTTAGTTTTTGGTTAAGGTGGGGAAATACCTCTTAGGATAGGGACAGATAGGCATTTTCCAACCCCCTTTTATTTTGAATAAAAGTGTATAGCCAATAAACAATGAGCTATCTGTGCCTGTGTCTCATTTCTGGCTCCTCACATGTCCTGGAACAATGTTTGCAAGCACTGCCTCTTTCATCGATATTTTTACTAATTTCCTTTGCATCAATTTCACCTCTGCCTTAACTGCATTATCTGCCATGTCTTTCTTTCTTTCCTGTACAATGTGCGTCTGTATCTCTGGCCACCCCTTTGCCTCAATCCCAACCACCTTCTCTATGGATGTTTGCACATCCGATGGGGGGCCCTTGAGTAATATGTGATAAGATATTGGTATGTTTACGTCCCATGATTGTCGTGTCTCTAATGTCCACATCTCCTGTATCTGTTGTATGTATTCTGCAGGGTCTTCAGCTGGTTTTGTTTTGTGTACTAGAATGGCCTGCATGTCTGATGTGCCTGGGTACATAACCCTCAATACTTTCCACATGCGTGTGCTGCAGTTATTGAAAGGCGAACCATCATCAATGTTACTACTCAATTTAACTCCGCCATACCCTGCCTGTTACCATATGTTGTCCCTTGCTCACCCAATAAAGCTGCAAATCGTCTCTTCATATTGCTGCTGTCTCTTTCTTGAGTATATATCCATTTACCCGCCCCCACTGCAAGGGATGGCAAGCTATAGATCAAATTGTCTCTGTCCATGCTCTGCCATGGTATATACTGTGCTCCTCCTGTGCCTTTCTGTAACGGGGCAGCTGTGTATGCAGCACTGGGGCAGCCCCATCCTTTGCAGCGCTGCCGACTGCCTTCCTTCCTGTCCTATTTCAGAGGGTCTGGGACCAGTCCCTATGGCTTCCCTAATCTATCTCCCCTCTCCCCTTTTCTCTTCCTCCCTTTCTTTTTCTTTGCCCTTGTCCAGTTCCCCTTTCGTCTCACATCCCCACTTTGTCTTGGCATGCTCCCCCGACCATGTCCTCGGAGTCTGCTTCGGAACCAACAGTGTCCTCTTCCTCCCGGGGTCCTTTTATATAATTTGAACATTATTTTTGAAGACATCCAGCCACCTTGTGTTCCCGCCGCCCCTTGCTCCTCCTCCTTTTTCCAGTCCACCTTCTCTATCTAATCCTCTGCTGCTTTGAACAGTTTCTAACTGCCGCCATGCCCTTTTTTCAATATCAGCTAAGTACTTCCTTGCTACTGTTTTTTTTTAAAACAATTTTTATTGGTTTTTATTTTAACAAAGTAACTTTATAGACTTGCATATCCATTTACATTATAATCTGCATCAACCTGTGTCTGTCTGTTCCCCGTTCCCCCCAACACCCCTACCCATCCCCCGGCCTGCACCACATGCATTAACTCTATCACATTGCAACTAATTGTCTCTTATTTCTACCTTGCCTCTATTCTGGCTATATTACTGCTTGTTCTCCCCCACCTGGGTTGTTATACCCTGAGGTAGCTATATCCGATATAATCTGTTTCCAAGAATCCAACTCTATATTACTCTGTTCCTGGTTCGACAGGCTGCTTCTTGCCAAACTACAGTCTCTGCATTCATCCATTTCTGAAGGTCCACTCACCATGCCCGTACTTCAGGCCCTTTGTGTGCTTTCCACCCCATCGCTATCCTATGTTTTGCCAGTATATATGCCATATCTTTTAAATTACTCACGTGTCTCGCATCTCTTCAGTCTAGCGAAGCCTCACAACAGATAGGCCCTGGGTGATCTAATGTCTAGGGTGATGCCCGCCCGTGCCAACGCTTGGGCTATCGCATCCCAGTATTGTCTAATCTTCGTGCAGGCCCAGAACATATGAACCAGATCTGCATTAATTAATCTGCATTTCGGGCAGGATTGCACTGATGCATTACTGAACTTAGCTATTTTGCTCGGGGTCAGATATACCCTATGGGTCTCGTACAATTGGATCAGTTGTAATCTCACTTTTCTAGACACCTTTTTATGATAAGCCATTGCCCTTCCCCACATTGCATCTGTCATTTGTTCTTGCAATTCTGCTTCCCAGGTTTGCCTGGTCTGCTCTAGCATGTCTCCGAACCTTGACATCAATAACTCGTATATTCTCAACACTTCATGTCCTCCATCTGAAATATCATAAAACGTTTCTATCGTCTCATCTACTTGTAAGTCCCCATCAGCATCCGGCCATTTCTGTCTAAGGTTAGTAAGGAGTCTGCTGTGCAGAAGCTGTTAACCCAGATGTATCTCCATATCCTCTGTGAGGTCCTCGAAGTTTCTGGCACTCCCTTTTGCTAACACATCTCCCACCGTTGCGACTCCCATAGGTTCCCAATACCTTCTCACATTTAATCTCAATTGCCTATCTTCACCTCTAAGTGTCACCAATGGGATCTGAGGGGAATACAGTGTTGTCTTCCCTAGCAGCCGGCAAGCCCTACTTCACATTATACTCCCTAGCCTCAAAAACAAAAGGAGGGGACGAGAGTCTCGGGGGTCAACTGTCCATATCACTTCTTTCAGTGAAAATGGGACACTTGCTGTCTGTAGCAGCTGTGATTCCAGGGTCTGCTCGGACAGCCATATGGCCACGAACTGCAGCTGGCTAGCCACAAAATATACTTCGAAATTGTGCACTTTTATACCTCCATGGTCATACGAGTTCTGAAGTTTCTTAAGTGCAACCCTGCATCCCGATTTATGTCACAAGAAGCTCTGACATATGCCATCTAATCTCTTGAAAGAGATTTACGGGATATCATACGGTATATTGGCGAAGTAATGGAGACGTCTCGGGAGCACCACCATCTTCAATAATGCAGCCCGCCCCATTAATGACAACGGCAATCTAGCCCAGAAAGTCATGGAGTTCTCAATTCTGTCTACCGCCTTCAGTGTGTTTCGTATGTGTTCTGTTTTAGGTTTGTAGAAAATGTCAACTCAACTCCCAAGTACCTAAATGTGTCTACCACCCACCTAATCAGAAGCTACGGCAGTGTATTCTCCAGTTTCCCTGTATAACCTCCCAGGGGGAATAAACTTGACTTCTGCGCATTGATTGTTATGCCCGATAGGTCCGCGTAATGCTCCAACACATCCAGGATATATTGCAGATTAGTTTCAGGTTGTTGTAAGTACAGGAGCATATCATCCGCGTACAGTGAGATCAAATGCTGCCCCCCTGGCGTAGCTATACCAGCCTCTAGATATTCCTCCCGAAGATATACAACCAATGGCTCCAATGCTAAAATGAAGAGCATCAGGGACCATGGACAACCCTGTCTGGTGCCCTTGCTTAACTGCCATTTTTCTCAAATGCATGTTCCTGTTTTAACCCTCGCCACCGGTTCGTTATATAACAGCCTCACCAATTTGATGTATGTGGGTCCCATACCGAAACTCTTGAACACTGCCAATCGCCATGGCCATCTGACCCAGTCGAATGCCTTGACTGAGTCAAGTAAGGCCACTGTCAATTGTTGTGTCTTGCCCTGAGTATAATCTATTATGTGGTGTAGCCTCCTGAGGTTACTTGTGACATTTCTATGAGGAATATATCCCGTTTGATCCGAGTTTATGAGGTGGCTATAGCCAGCTAGAGCCTGTTGGCCATTAAAGCTGTGAGGATCTTCCCATGCTGGTTAAGCAATGAGAGGGTCTATACGAGCCACTATCTGTAACCGGCTTGTTGGGTTTCAACAGGGGGATGATTATTGACTCTCTAAGTGACCCAGGCAATTTACCAATATCTAACGCCTCGTTAAGCCTTGCTACCAATGGGGCTGTGATTTCTGCTCTGTATTCTTTGTAAAATTCGCTGGGCAGCCCGTCTGCCCCCGGGGCATTGCCGGTTGGCAGTTACCGTATGACATGTTTTAATTCTTCTATAGTTATGGGGTCTTCCAGCCTGTCTACCTTCTCTGCATCTAGCTATGGAAGGGTTATCTGTGAAAGTGCCTTCTCTATCTCTGACATTTGGCATACTGAGGTTTGTTCGTATAGCTTACGTTAGTAGTCATAAAAACATTTATTCACCCCCTTCCTGCGTCTCACAGAGCACCCCATTACCACCCGCTATCGCTCTTATCGTCTTCTGATTGGTCTCGCTTTTGTAAAGCCAGGCCAGCAGGCGCCCAGGTTTGCCCCCTTCCGCATGCTGTCGCTCCACATATTTCTTATAACTCAACCTGCTTAGCCTATTCCAGTGTTTCAGACATTCTTGCTGTAGGCGGGAAGTCGCTTGGGCCCTTTCTTGGGACCTATCACCCGAACTCTCTATGTTTTCCAGTTTAGATTCTGTTTCGCGTCAGTCTCTTTCGATAGTATATTGCATCCCTTTCGTCGTAGCTATAGTCGTCCCGCTAACCACGACTTCAAAAGCTTCCCATAATGTGCCTGCAGATTCTACACTGCCTGTATTATAGTATTATATTTGAAATATACTTTCACCCCCTCCCTTAGGTGCTCACGGAACACAACATTTTTAAGTGCCTCGACCCTGAGCCTCCATGTCGGGATCCTAGCCCGGGGGGAAAGAAACTGCCACGTGACCAACAAAGGGGCGTGATCGGAAAGAACCCACTCTTTATATTCTACCCCCTTAAACTTCCCCAGAATCTCTTTTCCTGCAAACACGTAATCCAGCCTTGTGTAGAGGTCCGTGCCATCCCTGTATGAGCTAATCCTAGTATATAGCGACCTGAAATATGCTTCTGTGTCTTGATTCGGTGTATACATGTTAATATCGCAGATTTCCCTCTGCTCCACCAGACCTTGTAGTACAATCATCCTGCCCTCTGTATCAGGGAAGATCTTGAGGACTCTGAATGGAACTGTTGATGCTACCCATATTAGGACCCCTCCGGCGTATGCTGAATATGACAAACACAGAGTTGTACCCCCCTACTTCTTTGCCAAGGTGTCTTGCTTCTTCTTGGTGAGGCGAGTTTCTGGCAGGAGAGCAATATCTTCTGGCATCGCAAATAAGACATTATTCTGTTTTGTTTTATATAGCTGTTCAGTCCCCTGATGCTCAAGGAAGCTATTCTAAGTTCCCCCACCCCGCATAGAGCTACCAGCATATATTCCCCATACGTTGCATTTACCATAACTACCCTCTGTGGATCTGTAGGCCAACTCCCTTCTAACCACCCCAACTGCCCGCCCTCCCAAAAGTTGCCCAGCTCCAAGCTTGGTGTTCAGGCAACCCTGTGTCTCACTCCTACTCCAGGCTCTTGTACCGGAGTTCAGAGTGCAGCAGGAGGATACATAACCGCTAGTATCCTAAAACAATCTAATCTAGTCTGAGGTGTGGGGTGTTTCCTCCTAATGCATTCCCGGTTGTTTTTAACACTAGTGGTTCCTGCATTCTACCAACAACAAAGTCGGCCTGTATGACTATTCTCAATCTCGGTTGTACTTGTTAATAGTCTAGTGGTTGTTCATTATCTAGGCATTACATTCAGGTGTGTCGCTCCCGCCTCTCGTCTGGTCCTTAGCCTTGGCCGGTATGTTCTCTGAGTGCATTCATTTATGCGCGACTTGTGGTGTCTCAAAGAAGTTGGCGCAGCCCTTGTGAATGACTTTCAGTCTGGCCGGGTACAACAGTATGTATTTGAGGTTCACATCGCATAGCCTATTCTTGACTGATGTGTAGCTCATCCTCTGCTTTTGCACCAGGAAAGTATAGTCTGCATATGCTGTGATGCTGGCTGGCGCTCTTTGAATCGCTCCTCCTTTGCGGAAGTGTTCAAGGATTTTCTCCTGATGTTTATAGTTTAGTATCCAGGCTATTATGGGTGAGTTAGAGCTCCAGGTGTGGGCCTCCTCCACAGGGCCCTATGTGATCTCTCCACTGTGAACCCCTGAGTAAGGGCCCCTGGGCCTATTTCTTGCAGTAGCATATTTTCTATGAAGTCCGTCAGGTTTGGTCCTTCTTCCCCTTCCGGAAGTCCGATGATTTGCACGTTGTTTCTCCTTGCTCGCCCTTCCGCTTCCTCCACCCTACTTTCAAGATTCTGCACTTATTGTTGCAATACAGAAACTTCTCTGGAGTTATCTTTACAATTACTCGTGTTTGCTTGCACTTCTTTCTCCAGCGCTCCTGTATGTTCTGCCAGCAACCTTACATCTTTCCTCAGGAGGTTCACGTCCTAAATGATAGCGTCAATTTTTTGAATTCCAGTGCAGTCTTTAAAGTTGCTATGGCTTCGAGGACCTGTTGGACTCCTCTCTCGGGGGCCGGTGTGCCTTGGATCGCCGGGGTCGTTGACTGAGTACCTTCTGATGTTTGTGCTCTTTTAGCGAATGTGTCCATCATGGGCTGCTTTGCCTTATTTCTATTAGGCTTGGATGTCATGGCTGAACCGGCCCGTACCGCTGTGCTCTACACCTTCCAGTCCTTCCTTAGCCCTGATCTCTATGTCTGGGGTCCAGACTTTGCTAGGTGGGCTTACTGCCTCTGGCCCCCACTTGCTGTTACCCCGTAGATGTCGGCCAGTGGTTGCCAGCTTCATGTTGCTACGGTATACCCCTGTGGTAGCTAGAACACATACCTCCTACTCATACTGCAACATCTCATATTACGGTGTTGATTGTCTTGTCCCACTTTTTTGTTGTAGTTCGTGGTGCCACGTATTGTCTGCACTGGGTTTTTGCTGAAACTCTACATCAGCACCGTGGCACAGGGACCGTCTGTCCTTGTCTTTGCACCCCCCCAATCAGGGCTCCCTGTATGCAACCATTGTCCTGTAGGCTTTGACGTCTTCGGACTTCCTCTAGCTACTATGTGTTTCGTGCAGCCCCTAAGTTCACAGCCTCCAGCACCCAGATGCGTCTCTGCTTCCCGGCCGTCTCAATTTGCTCACGGTGCAACTCCCCACATGAATCCAATGCTGTGCCTTGTCTGCATGGATGTGTGATTGCACTGCTTTGTATTAGTGTGCTCCTCGTTTCCACAATAAATTCCCCTTAATTGCCTGCTCCCACTTTCCAGTGCCTCCTCCGGCCAGCACCCTGGGTACAGTTCCTTCAACCCTGAGTACAGGTTCCCTCTAGCACAGGGCCAGCCCCTTTGAGGGGAATTTGCTCGTCAATCAATAACGGAACACCACACCTCCTCCTGGCTCTGCACCCATCCACAGGGCCCCTGCGCTCTGTTGTCCCTCCGCCACCTCACAATGCAATATGCGCTGTGCTCACCTAGGATCACTGGTGTCTAACCGGTGTAGACCCCTCAGTTTCACCTGGGCCCCCGTTGATACTCTAGGGTTAGTCACCTCTCTCTGAAGAATGGCAAAACTGTGTTCCTAGGTCTGCCTCAGCGGGTGGTAGTTTATGCGCTCCAACTCCAGTGCTCTAGTTGCTTGTAAGACTTCTCCGTTCCCGGGCACCCACGGGCTCCACAGAGTTCCCTGCGGCTCTTAGGCATGCTGCCTCTTCTGCACGGATGCCCTCAGTTCACAGGTTGGATTGGTACACTTGGGAGTGTGGTCCCCCCGCAACATCCTAACAATACTTTGTAGCAAGGGTGTTTGTTTGCATTCCTTTCCTTGTTGTATGCTCCTCCGTGCACAATATGTTCCTCTTCATCGTCTGCACTTAATGTCTGGTGCTTCCTGTAACCTTGTATTTAGCTTCTTCGGCTCTAGATCGTACTGATCTGGGAGTTCTCTCAGCTCAGCAGGTCAATAGCTGCACCTCGGGCCAACCTCCCAACCTTACGCTGTTTGCACTTCAACTCCAGCGCTCTGTGTGTCTCCCTGGGTGTCTTCCTGCTTGCCTGGCACAGTCGGGAGGAATTTCTTACTATGCCTTTTCACCCACAACAGTGAGTTGTCTCAATTGGGGGACCGGTATGGGCAGGCCCTGGTTTATGTATCTTTATCATCTGCTGTTTAGTTGCATGCCAGTTCGTTCTGTGTCCTCCTGCGTTACATTACGTGGCCCACACGGTTATATGGGATTACAACGCTCTTTTTCCAAATTCAGGCAAATTGTAATTAACTGGCTAACGACAGTAACTGCTAATTGAACCTATGATAATGCTTACGCCTGTTTGCTACACAGCATCTGCACCATACAATTGTAAACTTGTATTGTAAACTTGCACCTGTAACTGGTAATTTCTGTAACTTGTAACTGTAACCTGTAACTTATGCTCTAAGCTGTACATATTCTTACTTTCTGCGCCCTTATACCCCAGGGTCCGGTGCGCATAATAAATACTAAACAAACAAACAAACAAACAACATCAGTGTGCCTTGCCCTCCAGTTTATCCCTCACACTCATTTGACAATGGCTACGCCTTCCACGGCTGTTCTTGTCTGCTCTCGACTCCCCCGTTTGCAGCTCTGCCAGCATCTGAGATATGCGTCAGTGGGGGCTAGTCCGGCGCTCCCATAGAGCAGTTGTGCTGTAAACTTCTCTCTTCCACACACTCCGCTATGCCAGTGGTACGCGCCTGCTTCCCCCTTCCAGCCGCATCAGATTCCTAGTGCCCGGGGGTCTGCAACGATGCTGGCAGGCGCCGGGATCCGTTATGCACCGCTCACTTCTGCCTCACAGCATGGGTCTCTCCGGCACCGCGCTGGTGCAATCTCGCCACGTCCTTTGTACCGTAGTGCTCTGGGACTGCACTTGACGGTGCGTGCATCTTTGTTCCCCCAGTGTTGTCCTCCAAAGTGGGGCTCCAGCTTCACATCGCGTATTGGGTGCATCGATGGTGCCTCTCCTCAGACCGCACACATCTCGTATATCCGACGAGCCCCAATCGGGTCCGGCCAGCTCCTAACCCTCTTTGGGTCTGCTTTGGGATTCTTGTCTGGTCCCTCCAGCCACTCTCAGCTCACCGCTTTTATCTCTGCAATGCTGCGGCTACATTCGCTCAGCCCTTTGTTCACGGCGGCCGCCATCTTGCTACTTCCTCCTCTATACAGGCCACCAGCTTCACCCGGCTCACTTTCAGTTATTCCTCAGATCTTGCATCCACTGCTTGTTTGTAGACGTGCACAAACTCCAACTGTGAAAGATCAGCAGGAGCTCTCAGGAACACGTCCTACAGCATGGCTCCTTAGCCACGCCCTCTTCTTTGCTACTATTCTCTCAGTAGTAGTGGTTCTAGCCTCTGTCTTCCCTATTTCTGTCTTGTCCCCACTTGGGGACACCCGATGTGGGTTTGTGTACCCTGCTGCAGGCTTCAGAGTAGGGTACAGCTCATAGGGAGGGTGCAGTGGGCGGCTGCGCCATGCCACTACCTTGCCACACCTTTTTGGTGGGTTCCTCTTTTTTTCTCTTCATATAGCTCCCATAAGCCTAAAATATTTTACCTACTCTTCCATGTGCTGCCTTTATGTCGCCAATAAATAAGAAAACATGTTCTCTATTATTTCACTACCGAATGTTCTTTCTCCTGGCCATTCTCGAAAACACTACCCTGCTGTGTCCTGCACCCACTGGAAGTGGTATTTTATTATTTTATCTCTATATTGGGGCAGTTTAGTGCAAAGATGGTCCAGGGGTGTGTCCATAATTCCAACAAATCCTGTCTAGCCACTCCAACTCACTTGCCACAGTAGAGAGGTCCTCCCTTCTGCCCTTGTGCAATTAAGCTTCCCTCCCAAGAAGCCACTCACAATTACTTCACTTGAACAAGTCTCAAAAATATTAACAAAACATACCCATTACACACACACCCATATAACTTCACTCAATACTCCACTCCACCCACAAACACTACACATCCCACTTTCCCCACCCCCGTCCATCTCTCTTCACAGTCACACCTACAATCCCCACTTCAAATGGCCCTCTCCACAGGCCCACACAATTATATCTACCAACTATTCTATTTTATTATACAACTGCCTGGCCCCTCCCACTCTGGCCAAAAACTACTCAAACGCTCACTAAGCGCTATTTACAGCAATAATCTCGTGGCAGCCCTTCCACCTCGGCCAACACAATATACCACAATATTTGTAATCTACTTTGAACGCTCCTCAACAATAATCAGAGCTTTCTTCATTAATCTCTTCTCTCAATGCCCAAATGAATCAACTAATTAATCACCTGCACTACGCACCACTCCATATAATGGAAGTCTACCACCGTCTATGCAATCATATATTCTACTATAGATGTGCCCACCACACACCCTCTCCCTATCGGAGGGGTGGAACTAATATCTAGAAATTTAGGATGTGTCTATACACCATAAAAACCCCACTGCGTGCGTGCATGCACAACGCTGCACGTTCATGCAAGGGTGCACTCAAGTGCTAGAGATCCTCGAGTCCTCTCGGCGCCGAGTCTTCGCCCACAGCCTGCACCTCCCTTTGAACGCGGACGGAGCTTGGGACCAGGTAAACCTTTGCAAACTCTGTGTCTGTAGGGCCTCCTCATTAGTGCACTTAAAACTAGCCTCAGCCCGCCTGCCCCGGTTCCCCAGGAGTGTGGCAGGAAAACCCCAAGCTTGCCAAAGGAACTGAGGATCTCGCCGGGGCCTCCACAATGTACATGGGAACCTCCAGTAGAAATAATCCCAATGAAGAAAAAGTAATCCAAAAAGGAGCGGACACCAAGCAAGAAGTAACGCAAATGTATTGAACCAAAACAGATGGGAGACACGGTTCAGACAGCTCCTTGGAACTGAATGAAATAAGCCCTCCACGCCGCTCACTGCGGCTGAACATTTTATACACAAACTGCTGAATTATCATATAACATATTATTTACATTTTTAGGTCAGGTCTGAGGAGCCGATTGGTGGAACTACATCAGCACCCTATAGGAATGTGTACATTACGTGACCCTTATTGGGTAAAACATTTCTTAAAACAAAATCACATTGACACCCCTTGTGACATCACAAACATTTCCACACCACCCCACAAATTTGGGATTGTGCTGATCAGTCAAAAACACTTGTTTGCCATTGCCAATATACAAATGGTTAAACAGCTGCATACTAATTGGACATGGCCTCTTGAGATGGCAAGGCATGAGACATTCAGACCGAGTCTAGCCAATCATGTGTCCTGTGAACATCAGCGAGGACACTAGAAACGCCCCAATAGCCCCTACCCCAGTGCTCTAGCCCCCCAGCTCATTTCTCATGCCTTGCTGCCAAATGTGGGCAGCAAAAAACTGTACACAACGTGACTGAATTTTAATTCGATATATATGTATTTGATTTCTATTTCTCTGCCAATTCTTCTCGGACACCCAGGTGCCTAGCTCATTGGCCTCGAAAGTATCTCTTAGAGCGACTTCAATTGGACTGCATTCTCCTGGCAAACTTCAGTCTTGCAACATTTTAGCGCACAGTTTCTGCTGAATGTTCATAATATACATACTGCTGTCACGAAAGCCTGCAGCCCTTTCTTTCTTTTTTTCTTTTTTTTTTAATACTATGTAGTTTGGGCACAAACTTTTAGCATATTTGATGAGAATGGTGCGAATATCTGGGAGTGTTTTGCTCTGCAAGCGCGGTGCATATTCTGGTTCTGGTTCCGGTTTAGCTTCGTGTCCGTTTCGCTATGTTTTCCCAGAATTACATAGTTCTAAAGGTGAGTGGGAAAGAGTGTCCGCTTGTGATCTGTTCCCATCTTTCATTTATGTCTAAGTAGGCTTGTTCTTGTGGGAGCATGTTTGCAAAGATTCTTTGCGTTTCATCTAAGGAAGTGCATTCCTTAAAGAGATGGAAGAGTGTTTCAATTGCAGTGTTCTTTTTGCAAAATCTGCATTGGTTCTCATCTCTGGGGATTTGTCGAGTGTGAGCCCTTTTATTATGAGCTGCCTGCGAAAATGCTTTCCTAGAATGGGCCTACCAAAAAGGGCTATTGTTCACATGTTGCTCAAAAGCCCCCCTACCACATTACCCCTTAAGGCACTTGGCACACCCACCCGAAGCTCAAGTTGCACAAACTACCCCATTACTACAAAAAAATCACCCACCCCCATTGCGTTCCCCCATGTGACTTCTCGTGCTGTGCTTGCGCCTGTGTCGTAACACACTGCAACCTGCGTCACGTTCAATGATGTCCCCACTTCCGATGTTACCCACCACTCTCTTCGTCACCAGGTTACTTGTGCAACTGGTATGTGTGCCCCCTTGGCAGCGTTAAACCTTGACCCTTACAACAGCCTCCTAAAATCTGTCCACCAGGCCAGATTCTAGAACTACATCTGAATACTATCACCAACCCTACCCTCTCTACCTCATCCACTCGCCTCCTAACCCCACCCACTCAACCCACTCTCTCTAACCCCACCCACCCCTACTCTTTCTACCCCTTCATTCTTTTTCCACTGTGAGAAACAGGAAGGTGTCTCCCTGACTAATCCCTGGGGATCTGTCATCCAGTTGGCCAGGGCACGGCCATCGCTATTGGATCCAGTTCCAGGGGATGGACCAGTGAGGGAGGATCACCTGGATGGGGGGGTCCTCAGGGAGTGGAAGTGGGACAACGGGGGGTGAGACGTGGTATCCCCCTTCTTCTAACAACCCTTTACCCAGCCTACCACGTAGGATAATCAAACACTCTACACCCCTTTTCCGACATGAACACTTTTGCACACCACGAAAGACGACGGACTAACACCAGAGCCATTTACCTGACATGTCCCAACACAAGGGTCAGGCAAAGTCAGGCAATTGACCAGAATCACACATACCTGACAGCCCTTTCCCTTCCCCGCTGGGATAAAAGGTGGAGCACAAGACGAGCAAAGCATACAGCACGACGAGACAGCTATCCAAAAACGGCAGTTCAAGAGTGGGAGAAAGGCAGCGAGAATCAAAAGGGTAACAAGGAGAGAAGCAACCTTGCCCTTTCAAACCCAGACCTGCAAAGCCTCCGCAGAAGGAATTGTAAGAGCGTGAACAATAGACAGAATGTGTTGCAACCGATGTCAACGGTACACAAAGCATGCCTACGCTGATAAGCAGGACAGAGAAAGCCGCCTGCTACCGTGGTACCTCCCTTGACTCCAGGTACGTGGAAAGCCAAGCGCTTCATCACAGCCGGTGAGTAGAGGGGAGAACTGATCAAGAAACCATACTGTGTTGAATGAAAGTTGGAAAATGGCAAAATAAGAAAAGTTCAATGAACTGTGAACATTGAGGGAAACCAGCTGCAGAGGGGTCCAGCACCACGAAGGTGTTCACTCGAGAGACTCTGGTTGATCCCGCGTTTGTTGAAACTACTGAAACCAGAAGGCCCTAGGAGCGCCGCAAGAAAAAGATCAAAGTAGTAATATAGGGGTCTAGCAAAACCCGCTGTACAATCGAAAGTCTTTGACCTGCACGTAATTGGAAAGCTAAGGGAGATGAATCATGCATAGTGAATTTGAGAAAGAACTGTATGATTGGCATCATGAGTTCCTTACACCCACCCAACATCCATTCTCTCTACCCCCACCAACACACCTACTCTTTATGTACCCACCCAAACCCTCGCTCTACCCCACCCCCTCTCTAACCCCACCTAAACTCGCTGTGCCAAGTTACCCACCCTACCCATCACTCCCTCTACCTCCATCCACACTAATTTTACCCCCACCCAATCCCACCCCCTTCTCTCTAGCCTTCCGCTCGCTCTATTTTTTTACTGTCACACTCTGTCCCTTTCTCACTCATATTTCCTTCCTCTTGCTCATCATCGATGGCACCCTCTATCAATGGCTTCCTCCATTCCCCAAAACAACGTAAGAAGGACCTGGTTATTTTTTAGAGAAAGAGGTTGGAATCATGCCTTTATAATGACCTTACATTTTCAGAAGAGATCCCAACACCTCTTGACTGTATCCACATGTTTCACCCAGGAAAAGGAACCACCAATTGCAACTCTATCGTCGCTAGGCATACACAGGTCCTACAACCTGCATAAGATTACTGATCAACAGTGCAATATAAATGATGTAGTAGCAAGATCAATACATTATATCACGATCCCCCAACTAATAATCACTCATTCATGTATTAAATTCTTAGTTTATTATTAAAAGAACAAGAAGACATACAATTAATACCAAACACATCCAAAAATCATTAAGGTGACATGTGCAAAACCGTTCACATTGTGCAAAATTCTCAAATTAGAGATTCTGTTTATTCAGAAGAACATTGAAACAGGGTTAACATCCCCCTCTTAAAAAATAAAAAAATTTTTTTTATTTATTTGCATTTTTAAAGTGCTCACACAGCCCAGGGGCATTGAGGCGCTCTTACAGAATATTTATTTTGTTGTTGTCTTGGTTGCATATTTATAGTGCACTTAAATACTCAGAGGTTTCGAAGTGCGGACACAGGGATCAAACCTGTGTTGCTTCGTGTCGTTTTGTTTCCAAGGCGAGCATGTTGCCACTGAGCTATCCTCCCGGACACTTATAAAATGACACTTATACCAGTTAGCATTCAATTGGATGAAATGTATGAATGTCTAACACCTACAAACTTATACTATTGTTGGGTACCTATACCTAGGTCCTCAAAATGGACAATAAATGTCTTATTCTAAAATCCTGCTGAATTTAGCAGTGAAAAGACTCCCGACATGTTTCGTTCTTGCATAGGTCAAAAACAATTTGCTGAACTTCTTCAGGGGAAATTCTTATGGCCTAACCAATTTGTATAGACGTTCAGCATATCATCGCTGGATGTCAAGAATCGAGAGTTCCAAGCAGTGGTTTCTTAGTTTTACAAATAAGCAAGTACCGCTGGCTCTTTAGTAGAAAATGTGGATGCAGTGACAGGGGGCACCTTCTAAGTAGGTAACAATCGTCAATTCACATGAAAGCCAGATTGGATTGCTCCACATCCTCTCTCTTCATCCGCGCAAAGTGCCCTGTGTCGATTGTCACGTCTAGGACTTTATCAAAGTCCGGTGAAAACCACCCCGTACCACAAGCTCAAACTCTCTCGCATCGACATCAGCAAGCCATCCTCTATTCCCCTTCTCATTATCTTGCACACCTGCACTCCTTATCACACCCTCCTTTGAAATGGTCTACTCTCTTCGCACCCTGGTGCCCATAAATGCAAAGAAAAGTAAACGCCAAAATGATTTGCTTTGTCAGTGGTTGCTAAAGTATTGCCTCTGTACCAGAACATTTCTGCATGACTGTAATTAAACTATGCAGCTTTGCTGAGATGTGTGACATTGCCCCATTAACAGTATAGAACCTCTGTAAACATTCTTTTGAGTCATTAAAACATAAATTTCATCCATAAGTGCTAAAATATGGGTTAATGGTGTGCTATATGGGTTAATGGTCTTCTCTCTTCTTCCTTTCTTCTTACTAGGGGTACCAGGCAGGGCTGCCTGTTGTCACCTTATCTTTTCAGCCTGGTGTTAGAGCCTCTGATAGCTTATATAAGACAAGAGCAAAGTCTACAGGGGCTTAAAGTTGGGGATTGTGAGATCAAAATACTGTGTTATGCAGATGACATGACCATAATATTGACTAACCCAAGGGATTTTTGAGGAAGTGGGGCTCTTGTCTGGTCATGAGATCAACTGGGAGAAAACGGTGGTTTTTCTCTTGGACACCACACAACCAAGGGGTGATTTAGCTTCATGGAACTCCCAATGGAACAATGAAGTATTTAGGAGTCCACCTGGTTCGCGATTTAAAAAAGATGGTGGAATTTAATGTATCAAAAATGATCGAGGTAATTCGGAAGGATATATTAAAATTGGGTTGGTTAGTACTGGGGCTTTGGGCAAGGATCAACGCCATTAAAATTTTACTTTTTCCCAAGGTTCTCTAAATTATTCAATCTATTACATTAAAGTTCACTTAGAAGATCATTGGTCGCATTGATAACATTTTTCAAGCGTTTCTTTGGGGAGAAGGCAATAGACCTAAAATTCCAAAGTATGTCTTAATGTTTGCCGTACAGGAGGGGGGCTTTGGGTACCCCAATTTAGAAAATTATTCTGGAGGATTTGTTCTGAAGAAGTCAGCGCTCTATTTTGATGGAAGGGATAATGACATACCTTTTTGGAAGATTATAGAGAGAGAAACATTCTCGCTGTATGATCTAGAAGATGTGTACACGATGGGAAAGATGCCTAATTTAACTGCCAGATTACCCACTATAGGAACTACTAGAGAGGCCCTGAGTACTTTCATGACCGCCATGGGGGAAAACATTTGGATTCACTATGATGCATCACTGTGGCACAACGTGGGGCTGCAGATTGAAAATAAGACTTTATGCAGGCAGAGCTGGGTTAAGAAAGGGATTTTTGGGATTCCGGAACCTGCAGCTCAAGGGGATGGCTGCCTGAAGGGTGAGCTCCTGTACCTGCCTTCATCTCCCTAAACTTACTACAATGGCTGAGGAAATTTCAGGGACCACACAACCGTCTAAAAGACAGAAAGGGGATGAGACCAGCTCTGAAAGGAGAGAGGATAAGCTGATGGAAACGATGACTAAAATGACTGCAGACATTGCTGATATTAAAGCTTATCTTGTGGCTTCTGAAGAGAGGTACAATGAACTGTCAGGGAAATTTAACAATATGGAAGGCCATCTGACTGTGATAAGTTATGATTTCCAGAGAATGTCTGCCCAGATAAAGGATTTACAAGCTTAGGTGGAGAAGCTGACCCTTAAGTGCTCTGAGCAGGAGAACTTCTCTAGGAGCAGTAAGGTTGAAGTCGCTGGCTTTCCTGAGAATATTGAGCAGGGCTCTCCTGTAACCTTTTTGGAGAGAGCTTTATTCAAACTGCTTGGTCTTGATCCTAAGACCCCCTTGGAGATTGAGAGGGCTCATAGATCCTTGGGACCTAAACCAGGACCAAGACAAAGACCCCAACACTTTATCATTACATTTTTGAGATTCCCAGTGAGAGAAATGATCCTGAGGAAGGTGAGAGAGAGAGGAGATTTGCTATGGGGATCACATAAGATCATGTTGTTTGGGGATTTAAGCCGTCACATCCTAGAAAGAAGGAAGGCCTTTAATGCTACCAAGGATAATGGAAGAAGGAAGCACCTAAAATACTATGGGCCTCATTACGACCCTGGCGGTATGGGTTTAACGGTGCTGGTAGAGCTGCCGGCACTGTTAAACCCATGCCGCCCTATTACGCCCCCATTATGCCCTATTTACCAGACGTCCTTAGCGGGTCCCGTGAGGGGGCCAGCATGCTAACAATGGGCCCGTCATTAACGGGCCCGTTGTTAGCATGCTCCCCATTCCCGTTGAGCCCTTTGGGGGCTTCAATGGGAATGGGGATGGTCCGGGTCCCCTGAATGGGGAAATACCGGGCCCTCCAAGGTCGGAATGGCCCAGTATTTCCCCATTCTGGGACCCCGGACCCGGCCCGAGTTTGAAGGCAGCCATGGCTGCCTCCAAACTCGTAATGAGGCCTTATATGATTTACCCAGTAATATTGAGGGTAGTGCTTAATGGAACAGTGCACTCCTTCATGGATCATAAAGATGCAGAGGCATTTCTCTCTGATTTGGATGCGGATCAACAACCCATAGAAGAGGCTCCTGTTGAAAATTCAGGGTCATTTTTTAAGAAAAAGAGATGATTTTTTTAAAAAAAAAATATATATATATGTTGTGCTTTGGTTTTAATTTGTTTTATTTAATTCATGTTTTTAAGGTTTGTTTATTGTCAAAATGGTTAAAAGTTGTTGTTGCCGTTGAATTCGTTTTTTTTAATTAAATTTAAATGGTGCGTAGGTTTTTGTTTTGCTTTGAACACACACAGAATATTGATGGAGGGGATTTGAAAAAAAAGGACCTAGTGAGACATGACTAACGTGACTTTATCTACTTTCTCTCTTGGGCCATTGTGCATACAATACAGGTACAGAGTCATTAAAATACGTGCATGTTATGAAAAGGCATTATTGGGGCCCCAGACAACAAGAGACTGCCTCCCCCATTGCTGTGTGTCACAGTGGAGTCTGACCACAATCAGAGGGTGAGGGAACATGCTTCACAGTCACGGAGGTAATGGAGCACAGCTCCTGCAGACTTAAGGGCACTACAACTGTGAGGAGAGCCCCCCTACGCCTCCGGTGCTTCTCCCCAATCAATGGTGACCACGGAACAATGCTGCCGCCTGCAAAGAGGGAGGGAGTCTGGGTAATCCTACTCCCCCTCTTTAGACAAACAGTGCCTCAGGATAACACACCCTGCAATGTCCTGCACTGATGAGGGCTCCCACGACCCCTCTTAACTCGTGCTTGTCAGCGCTTAGGATAGAACCGCGTCTGATACTCGCAGTGGGGGCTGCAGGTGGGGCACATAATGGGGAAGGTACACCTCTGCAGCTCGCAGCCGATTCTGAACAGTATTTATGTACCGGTCATCAAACCGCACTCCTGGAATCTGCCATCTCTATTCTGGTACTGTATTGGCTGGGGGCATATCGGTTTGTGATGAAACTATATCTTTTTATTCTTTTGACTAAGGAGACTGTTTATATTTGACCTGTACCATTGCACAGCTGGCACTAGGAGACTTGATCATCTGCACAACTAATGTCGGACATACCATTCACTGCTTATTTTGGGGGGAATTGTGGTATTCTGTTTCTGTTTTTGATTTCCATGCAGCTTGATTAGTCCTGAGTCATGGGATTCTATTTTGATTGTATTGTACTGTTTTCCCTATTTGATTAGACTTGTACAAGGGAGGAGTGGTCGATCAGGTAGTTCATTCACATGCTATGGTTTCATTTAATGAGGCTGTTTATTTTCTAGCATGTATATAGGCTGAAGCCCATGCTGTACTCTCTGTACACTTAAATATTCTGCAAGGTTTCATGTGCATTGTCGCGTCATTGGGTGGAATATGAGTGGGTGTCAGGTGGGTGGGGCAATTGCACACTGGTATAGACGCCAGGGGGGAAAGAAGTGCAGTGTAATGTGGACGGTCTGTTGACAGGTGACCTGACATGGTCAAACAGATCTTGATTGCATCCATTGTAATTTCCTCTGGCACTTCATTTATGATTGCTTTGGTGGGAGTTCAGTCATTCTAAGCAACTTTCATGGCATCTTACTATATTGTCTGATGACTCTCTGCCCTGTTGGCTATGCTATCATTGGAATGAAAGTGGCAACATTCCCCAGATTGTAATTTGGACATCTCCTTCCTCAGATCTGTGAGTCGCATAACACTCAGCAGATGTGTGTGTTCTGTATGTAATTCAAGAGAGATGATTTATTTTAGGCTTGCATCTTTAGCAAAGTGAGTGGGTGCTTGACTATGGACCTATTTTGTGTGTGTTGCAACTAGAAAATGGCTTTTGTTCAGTCCCACCCCCTCATCCCCGCTCCCCCACCCTGTACATAGCCGATGAGGTGTGGCTGGGGTATTTCTTCATTGTTCTGTAAGGTGACAGGAGGTAACATAGTGGAGGTGACCTCAGTTAGTGCTCGGCATACTGAGGTGGTCTGTAGGGAGGGGCTGACTGGTGGCATCCAAAATATACACGTGAAAAATGCCTTCACTTCTTACAGTGGATACATGAGTTGCATAATTCGATCCAGAAGATAGGAAGGTTATTATGGGTAGAAGTAAGGATGACCTCTAATCTACAATTAATGTAATCATAGGATGTTTCTATGTGTTATTATTAACTGGCAAAAGAGTATTCTACAAACAAATGTTAGGTACATTATATTGTATTATATTTATGTGGTTGTTTGTATAGAGTGGTGTTTGATGTCGCCTAATGACTGTTTTTTTTCACGTTTTGTTACATTCTGTCCCATATGAGACAAAATAAAGGTAACAGTTTTAGAGGGTAGTGTATACTTTGACATAGTTTGTGTGAATTTGGACAGATGATATTTTTGTTATTGTAGTTTATATATTATTTTGGTTCTAGAGCAAGGGAAAGATTTAGTTATTCAAAATGTATAGTGTATGATGGTAGTTACAACCTTGATGAAATAAGGTTGGAATAGTGCTTGTTTGCAGAGATTTGTTATTATGTATTGTTACCTAAGGGATTTCCTCAAGGTTCATCCTTTTTTATTATTTGTTTTATGTTTTTGTGTCGTGTTTTGTACAACTTGTATGTCCAGATATCCAGTTTAGTTTTTAGTTCTTTGGACAAGTTCATGAAATGGAGGAAACATGTTACATCAATGGATAGAAATGGAGTGGAGACCATCTTGCCTCTTGTAATAGAAGAAAGAGATGGAAGTCTAATAGAACTTATTTGAAGTTGGCAGGATGGGTGTAGGTAATCTAACGATTACGACATGGAATGTAAATGGATTGAAATGTCCAAAGAAAAGGAGGAAAGTTATGGCACGATTATGGAGGTCTAAGGCTGACATTGTTTTTCTACAGGAAACACACTTAATAGATGAAACAAGGCAATGGTTGGTCAATTCCAAATATAATACAGACTTATCGAATTGTTACTCATCTAATTCTAGAGGAGTGAGTATTTTGTTCAGGAAAGGACTACAATACAAAGTGGAGAGAGTAGCGATGGATACGGGAGGATGAATGATTTTTGCTGATATAATTTATAGGGAAAAGATGGTTACCTTGGGCTGCATTTATGGTCCTTGCACTTCTGGTAAAGGCTTCTTTGAGATAATTTCAGAGATGTTGGGTGGAATGAATGGTGAAACAATCATTCTGGGAGGTGATTTCAACTGCGTTTGGGATTTCAAGCTAGATAGAATCAGTTCATGTAGGTATACTAATGTGAATACTTGTGGGGAATTTGATCACTTTCTTGATAAGTTTGATTTGATTGATATATGGAGGGAATTGCATCCTTCGAAGAAAGAGTTTACATTCTTTTCTCCGGTACACAATTCATTCACCAGATTAGATTATATCTTGATCACCAAGGCTTTGTTGGATAAAACTGGCTGTGTTAATATCAGGGAGAGAGAAATTTCTGATCTTGCATCAGTAGATCTTTGTCTACAGATGGATGTGGTAGTTCCATGTTTTAGAAAGTGGAGGTTGAAGATGGGTATATTGGAGGAAAAGGAGGTGGTAGTGGATTTGCTGTCATGTATGACCAATTTTTTTAAATAAATGAGGATTCTGGTGAAGGAATAGTATGGGATAGTTATAAGGCAACAATTAGGGGTATTTATGATTGATTGGACTTCCCGTCTTCAGAAAAGATCTATGAAAGATCTAGGCGTATTGGAATTGCAGTTATCTAAACTGAAGCAAAGATATGCCCGACATGGGAGGATGGAGGACAGGGCTGGAATGAATCGGGCTCGGGAAAGATTGGCTAATGCAAACAGTTTATTGGCGGAAAGGGGTCTTTTTTTCAAGACAAAAACATTGAGAGGCTGGTGACAAGAGTGGTAGGTTGCTGGCGAATAGAGTGAAGGGTATGCATGGTGGGACTTTTATTCGGGGGATTAAAGATGAGAGCGAACAATTGTTGTGGAAGAATAGGGATATTTGTTCAAGTTTCAGAGAATACTACAAAAAGTTATATACAGAAGAAATATCAATAGCCAAAGAAGAGTTGGAAAGTCTATTTGAAAATATTCCTATTAAAAAATTGTCCATTGAGGATAATGTGTTGGAGGCGAACATTGGAATTGATGAGGTTCTTTTGGCAATTGGGCAAATGCAGTTAGGGAAATCTCTGGGTTTGGGTGGGCTACCCATTGAGTTCTATAGGACATTTTATACTTTTTTGGCTCCAAAATTATGTGATTTGTTTAATTCTTTTTTAAAAGGGGAAAGTTTGTGTCAGTCAATGACCGAAGCCATGATTTCTGTGATACCAAAAGAAGGTAGAGATAGAAAAAAAATGTAAGAACTATAGACCTATCTCTCTGTTAAATGTAGATATCAAACCTCTCACAAAAATATTGGCAAATAGATTGGGTGGTTGTCTTGGGAAAATGATCCATGAGTCCCAAGTAGGATTCATGAGGGGTAGATCAGGTTATGATAACATAAGGACATTGCTAGATATAATAAGTCTTTATGGTAATGAACAGGTTAATTGGTTGTCATGATCTCTGCTTCCAAAAGATCAGGACTTGCCCGACTCCCTTGGAAGCAGACCCATAACCCCGGTTCCGAGTGCCAGCCAGTCCCAATTGGGACCTTTTGGACCCAGTCCTGGCGCCAGTGGCACCAGGCTCATAAAGATGCCCAGTCCCAGCGCTGGAAGCGCCGGGCTCATAATGCTTGGGTGGACTTACCTGCAGCAGACCATGCTGCTTACTTACCTGCCAGTTGAACCCCTGATCCTCTTCTGTTTGGGACTACTTTTCCTGTTGGGTGGGGCAGGAGCCACTCCCTAGGTTCAGAACACTGGAACTGTTCTGGAAAGCAGGAACTCTTTTCTTACCTAGGCGTGGCTGTGGAAGGAGACACCTAAGCACTACAGGAGGCTATTTAAACCACACCCGATGGATGAATCTTGCTTTGCGTTATTCTGCATTCTCTGCAGCAGAACGCTCATCGTGTCTTCTGCTTCTGATCCTGGGCCTAAGGGAACAAAGGCTTACCATCCTGGAATCCAGTCTTCAGCAGCACCTGTAAAGACAAAGAAAGAACAGGTTAGCACTACGGTCTTCAGTGGCAGCGCATCTCTTACCTGGTCCATCGGCTGTCACCAACGCCTCGCGCTGCATTCCGGCATCTGAAAGACAAAGGCTTACCTACTCTTCGCATGCTCCGGAGGTCTTCGCACTGCATTCCGGCATCTGAAAGACAAAAGCTTACCAGCTCTTCGCACGCTCCGGAGGCCTTCGGCGCTGCATCCCGCATCTGAAAGACAAAAGAAGGTGCGTTTAAAGACATTGGGCAACTTTATTACTCACGTGCCATTACTCCTTCCCACGCCGAATCCAGTGGGTATTCCAGCACCCTTCAGCTTCTCTAAAGCTCAGAAAGATAAAAGGGACAGTTAGTGCGCATCGTGAAGCAGGCTACAAGCGCTTACTAACGTGCTTCCAGGCGCTTCTATTCCTCACGCGGGTTCGATCCTCAACTCTCATCAGCCCGCCATTCGCCATCGCCGGAACCCTGCAAAACAAGGGGATATCATTACAAAAGACTTTTAAGACATTTGAAGTGCCCAGAACTTACCGTTTGTGCAGTTAACGACGGACAGCAGTCCTCTGAGGTCAAGAGGCCTGCACCCTTATCCAGTGAAGAAACTGGTTACGGCACCCTGCCCCGAGGCAGATGGAGAGCTCGGCGTTCACTTACCTAAGGTGAGGGCGTTAACCTTTGGGGTTCTACAGGAGAAGAGAAAGGGAAGAGGAGAGAGGCACCCAATAACCCCAGTTCATTAATCCCATATTTTCTATCTGCAGACATCTTACTCTTCGAGTCAGACATACAGTGCACAAAGGTCCAGCCCAAAGAGCCAACCGTGTGTTACACATCACCTTTGAAGATACGGCATTCACCCAGTCAAGACCGGCCCCTCTGCGGGAATCAGGTGAGCGTTACATTGGTCTTCATGGATGCTGAGAAGGCATTTGACAGAGTGAATTGGGACTTTCTAGATTTTACTATGGAGAAAATGAGATTTGGAAATAGGTTCAGAGGGATGGTTCGTAGTCTTCAGAGATAGGCAAAGGCGCGTGTTTGGGTCAATAGTGAAATGTCTGAAGCATTTACTCTCGGTAGAGGTACGAGACAGGGATGTCCTTTGTTTTTATTTAATATTGTTCTGGAGCCCTTGGTAGCATTGATACGCAATGAACAGGAAATATATGGTCTGACATTTGGGACAAAAGAAATTAAAGCACTCTCTTATGCGGACGATAAGGTGGTGGAGCTCTCAGATCCTAAGAGCGGAATATGGTTCTTAAGGAGATTCTTGAAAAGGTGGGTACTTTTTCGGGTTATAAAATCAATTGGGATAAAACTGAGGTCTTCCCACTCTCGACTGCAGTCAGAAGGGAGGATTTCGCAGAGTGGAATTGTATGTGGTCTGAGAGGTATGTGAAATATTTGGGGGTCTTTCTGATCAAAGATGTGCGGAAAATTGTAACTAAATTATTGGATACACTTGGAGGGATATTAGAAAATTGTCAAGATTAGATTTGGGGATCTGGGCAAAGATCAATACAATTAAAATGTTGCTTCTGCCTAAGATCTTATATGTTATGCAGTCAGTTCCTCTAAGTTTTTCTAAAAAATTACTTAAAGATATTGATCAGCTGTTCCAGGATTTTCTTTGGGGCGAGAAGAAGGCTCCTATAATTCCAAAATATATTTTGAAACGGGACACTAAAGAAGGGGGGTTTGGGTATCCAAATAGGGAAAAGTATTATAGGGGTTTTGTTTTGAAGAATGCTGCCCAATATGCTAAGACAGAGATTAAAGAAGAGCCAATTCTGTTAACTATAGAAAGGAATGCTTTGTTGCCGTTCAAGTTAGAAAATATTTTCTCGATCGGGAAATTACCTAGAGGTTCTGCTAAGTTACCAACTGTTAAGGTGTCTAAAGATTCAATGCCGTGGTGGATACTTAACTTTGATGGCAATGTATTTTTGAATCATAATTCTTCAATTTGGTATAATCCTGCATTGCAAATAGCTATTAGAGTTTTGTGTTGGCGTAGTTGGATTTCAAAGGGGGTGTTGACATTGGGAGATTTGCTGCGAGATGGGGTCTTGCTATCTTTTGAGGAGCTTCAAAGAGTGTTTCATTTAAGTGGCTGAGAAGGAATAGATATAGGGATTTAGAAAGTCTTCTGACCCAAGTATTTGGTATGATGAATTTGCCAATTGAGAAGGAGCCGGTGGGTTAGATCATGTTTCGTGTTTTGCCACGTAATGTATCCACATATCTAAAACTTATAGAGGAAAATGATTCAGTGTCGCAGTCTTGGGGCACATTGAAACAGAAGTGGGAGGTAGATTTAGGTTATGCAGTCAGTGATGAGGCCTGGAAGCATGTGTGGCAGGTTTGGTATAATAGTAAGATGGATCTTAAATTACAACTTGTACATCAGAAGATTTTGGGAAGGTTATACAATGGACTCTGGTGAGAATGTATGGTTTGGGAAAACTTACGGAAGATTTTTGCTCGGGTTGTGGAAGTGAGAGGGGAACATTGATTAACATGTTGTGGCATTGCCTAAGAGTGTCGACTATTTGGAGGGAGGTGATAGGTTGGATATCACTTTGTCAATTTCTTTTCCAAGGGAACCTTTTCAGGTTTTGTTATTGGCTAAAAGGGGCCGTTGTCTGAAAGCTCGTTTGTATAGACATTGGATAGATAAAATATTAATAGTAGCAGTAAAACAGATCATGAAGGTGTGGAAATCCAGGAAAAAAACAACCGTAGAGGACTGGATTAATGATGTGGTTGTATTATCTGAATTACTTATGTTTAAGAAGCAGGGTAAAGAAGGGGAATATTGGTCCTTATGGAAATCTTTTGTTGATTTGTATGGTAGTGTGGCGCAAGATGGTGAATGTGATGTATAGATTTTTTTTCCAGTGGGGTGTTTGGTGATAATTGTACTTGTTTATTATTTTTTGTGGGTTTGTGACGGATGTCTCTTTTAGTTCTGTCCTCTTGTCTGTATGTCATGGGAATTAGTAAAAATTAACGTGAATATGTTTCTTTTTTTTAATGAACTTTGATAACTCAATGTATACATTTAATTCTCATTTGGTTCTTGTTTATTGTTTATATTATTCTTTTTAATATGTATCTTTTTGAGAAATGATTGATGTATTGGGATTTATGGGATGGTTTAAAGGTTTTGCTGTTTTATTCTTCTTGTGTTATTATCCTTCCATGTATGAATTTAATTGAAAACAATAAATAAAGAGGATTAAAACATTTTTTTAAAAAGCTAGTTTTAGAATGCGGGATGTGTGGAAAGATGGCCAAACGACTCCCTTTGAACAGATCAGAGAAACATTTGGGTTAGGGAGAAGAGAACACATGTGTTATATGGACTTAAAGTGCCTTCTAATTGAAAGACAAGGAATGTTGGGTAGCCCTATGAGAGAGGCCTACGGTTTGTAACCTCACTGGGTATTCTCTGTGTATGGTCTCGACATATATGATATTGATACCGGTGGACAGTTAATATGTGAAAGCATGGGAGAAACTGCGTCAGGCCTGGGAGAAAGAGTTAGGCATGGATATCCCTGTAAAGGAATGGGACAAATTATTGAGCAAAGGCACGCAATCAAGGATGGATTTGGGCCTGCAATATGGCAATTAAAACAAAGGGAAACAACAAGACTAATATGTCTCTAGGAGACCTCTGCACATCGATTATCGCCATCGATATAATCTGCCTGTGGCTGACTGCCATTTTTTACTGAGGCAGCAGAACAGCACAAGTGAACATCCAATTCAGTGCTTGTTCTCCTTTAAGAATGAACTTTGTCATCTAGGCACCGTGTGACCGTTGCACGTCTCTTTCTTAAAAGCTTGGCCTGCTAATTTACAACAAAGGGAAACAAAAAGATTAATATGTCACTAGGCGACCCCTGTACATTGATCACCGTCATTGATATAGTTTGTCTCTGGATGACTGCCATTTTTTCAACTGAGGAAGCAGAAAAGCACAAGTGAACAACTGATTCAGTGCTTGTTCTCCTTTGAACATTTACATCTAGACATCACGTGAACCCAGCACATCCTTTTTTTCAAAGGACATGAGTCAGTGATATATAAACAAGGGTTAAGAGCTTGTTTTCGCTGCTCGCAACTACAATACGGCACCTAGGGATTCGGACGCGATTTGCTTGATTGAAGCAAGAAGGTAAACTACCCTTAGCGGTCTGCTCTCAACGTGGTGCTGTGTAAAATTACACATGTGCCTGAATGCTCTGCCGTCTGCACAGACTGTGCGCAAAGCAATGGATGAGAACAGTGATTTTTGGAAACCGACTCAGAGGCCAAAAAGAGTCAACTTAGAGGCCCTGAGTGTTTACTAATCATTCAGGGCCTTCTTGGCCACCTCCTTCCTTTTTGTTTCTTCTGCTTCTTTTTTCCTCTTTCTCTCTCTCCCCCTCTTATTTTCTTGTCCCCTTCCTCCCCCTCTCCTCTCCTCTCTCTCTCTTTCCCTCCCCTTTTCTTTGTGCTCTGTGACCCGCCGCCAGTAATTTTTGATAACAGGACAGGTGCAGTTTTAAGTTTTCTCTCCTGCTTCTTCTGCAGGCACGGACGGCTTTAGCCACTGATGTTCCTGCTGGCTCAAAAAAGGAAATGATCCCTCTGGACACTCTAAATCAACTTGAAGGTTCCAAATAGAGGGAGCCCACACTTTTTTTGAAAGTGCCACTACAAATCTTGGACACAAGTTAGAAAAGGTTCCTTTGTTCGTGTGCCCTTTGTCTCTCAAAAAGAATTTTGAATAGAAGAGAGAAAAATATACAAAAATTGGGAGTCTAGGGTTGCAACGAAGGGCTAATATATATACAGTGAATATTGGCACGAGTCAGAAAAATAGCATGTTGGATTTTGAATTAAATAGATAAAAAATTAATAGATCTATTCCCTTATTAAGTAATACTAAATACACCCGCTGATTCATTTAAGACATAATCTAAATAGTCAGTATGGCATACAAGACATATCTTTCTATGTCCCCTCTAGGATTTAAAGAAACCTGGGATGCTGGTGAAGAGAACAACAGTGCGGGTTAACTAACTTAAACCCTTCTTATATTCAACTGGCCCCAAACCGGCCGGCACTTTTGCTCACGTCTGTTCTGGATGTAAGTGATGGATTAGTTATGTTTTATCTAATGTGATCTGGTCTCTGATATGTACAAGATATAAGTTGTATATTAAATGTTTATAAGCGCTACAAGTGCCACAAGTCTTGTAGAAAATGAATCAACAGCCTGAAGAATGTTAAATAACGAATGAGTAACTTCAAAGACAGGTTGGCTCTGTAGGGGCAACATAAATGTCTTGATATCATTTGAACCACTATCTTATGTAATATGTGTTATCATTTTTTTAAAGATTTTGCAAAACAGTAATGGGGTACATTAAAGTATTAGTACTACACTCAAGAAATGTGTCTGTCCTGAAGAAGGCTGTGAAAACGATGGTCAAACAGGCACTAGTGATAGTCTCTAATATTACCTAAAGGCCGAAACATTTTTATTTATTTTTAAATGCTGGTACTGATCCACTGAAGCACCAGAGTCCTTGAGGAAAATAAAGTTGCTGTATGGCAGCCCTGCTAAGAATCGCTCCCACTGTGCCGATAAAGAATAGCATATGTGAAGTGCACCTAGACTGGTGGGGCAGCCCTGCTGAGAAGTGGTATGACATCCCATTAAAATACAATACTGGCACATCATGTGCCAGTATTGTATTTTAATGGGATGTCATGCCGCACATGACACCTCACCGCCCCCCCAAAAAAGATTATAGATCTGCTAAAAAAAAAAAAAAATGTGCTTCACGTATTCCACCAGTGGGTGTTCATTCTACCCCTTTGGGGGCGGGGTGGCGGCGATCCCATGCATGTCATACTATGTAACACCCTCTTTGCTAAAAATAAAAAAAAACAAGAAAATAAAATGCCAGTTGCCAGTATTGCACACAGAACTATATACAACCACAACACGTATACATACACAGCACATACACGCTTTTTCACTTGAACTTGAAAGTAAACCAAACCGGGCCTAATAACTATCCATGTATATTGTTTGAGCGCCAAGGGACCACTCCCGTGGTGATAGTGCACGGTACAAATATCCCTTAACATTAAACGGCGAACAGCTTTATTATTCCTCTGAGAAAGTCGGTGGTATTCCGTTTGTTTTTGTTATGTTCAGGTGGCTCGTGGCTTTTGTTTTCTTTCAGGCTTCGGTCCCGACACTGGCTTGGAACCCGTTAAACACGGAGGGGGGCGAATTGGAGACAGGAAGAGAGCGAGACAGCTGCGCTGCCATGTTGGACAAGACGGGGAGGGATCAGCCGCTCGGTACAAGGCGCGCATTTCTTTGAATCCAGGCCACACTTTGCCCTCAACCTCTAGACTTTGTCATCCGACAAGGAGGGGCGGGGCCACGGGCTCACGTTGAGAGAGAGAGTAGGCTGGGCTCTCTTTTCTTTGTGCTGTTCACAGACAGGAGAGGTAGTTGCCACAAAGAACGCCGCAGTAGCACAACCACCTTCATCCAACTATCTTCAGAGCCACGCATAATCCTTGCCAACCATGTCAGGCCAGCTCTGCTTCGACGCGGGATTCTCCAACGAGGAGGTGTTGAGCAGCCGCTTCCCGCTCCACCGTGCCTGCAGGGACGGCGACGTGCACGAGCTCCGCTCCTTGCTGCAGCCACAGCGCGCCACCGCCGGCCTCGCGGACCTGGCAGCCGAGGACTCTTTCTATGGCTGGACACCCATCCACTGGGCCGCGCACTTCGGCAAGGTAGCGGGCGACTTAGAACAACGCGCTTTTTCCTCCTTATTGTGCCATGGGCTGACTTGCGCCTCCTTGTGGGTAATGTGAGAAACTGAGAATTCCCGGCAAGGGGGCGGTCCTCCGATACCCGGGGGGCGGGGGAGGTAGGTAGGGGGGTGGTGGGTTCAATTTATCTGAGCCCTGCTGGGAAAAAAAAAAACTTTTTTTTTTAAATTTAGCTTCGTGTTCGAAACCACCCACCCTTTTTTGTTTCTTTTAAGAGAGAACGCCATTTTTTTTTTTTTTTTTTTTTTTTTTTTTTTTTTTTTTTAACGAAGTGGGTGGGGATTGTGTAACCTGGCTGTGCTACAATTATCTCCCCAAATGGAGCCAGGCGGTCAAAGAAGCGCAGTGCTTCCTTGGCGCTTTTAATCGATTAAAATTCGAAAGTGTATTTTCAGCTCCTCTGACCGCGGTCCGTTGGTCGAATGCTCTCATTCTAAAAAGATCTTCAAAGCTGCAATGCCCGTTAATGTGTCCCTGTTTAGTCATTCGAAGTCGTCTTCGTGCATCTGTATTTTTGCACGCCGCCGACCTGCTGTCACCCGGGTGGTTTATTAGCACACTTCTCTCCTTTCTCTTGGCGAATTGGCAGTTTTGTTGTTCATTTCCAATGACCAAACTGCGGACAACAGTACGTGTATGACACTTAGTGGCTCAAAATCTTGATCGGAGACTGTCCTTTAAGGTATTGTAAACACAAGCTGATATAACTCTGCAAGTGCACGGGTCTTGCATTTAGTTTATTCTGATCGGAATATGGGTAATTTGTTGTTGGCGTATGTTACTAGAGTTGGGTCTATTGAAAGCTATTATCCCCTCCCAGTTTTTTTTTTTCTTCCCGGGCCAGCGGAAGACTTTAACGTGCTGCCATATGGTTGTCTTGACCACGCAGAGTAGCCCCTCCTGTTGGATGGGGTCATTCTTAAGCCAAGCCTATCTATCTGGCGACGTTTTGTAGCCACTGTGCAGCTGTGAAAAAGATCGGCCACTGAGCCCCTATCGACCTGCGTTTTTTTTTTGTGGCAGCAGTTAAACTTTTTCACCGGCGTTGGTTGGTTCTGATTGTTCATATGCCATTATCTGTATATGGTGGTGTTTTTTGACTTCCATGCTCCCCTTTGCTGCTTACTTGCTGTGCTGATGTTTTTAATGCGTGATTGGTGCATTATTTATTGCGATATAAATAGTGTCCGTTAGTGATGTTTTCCAGACGCAAAGTATTCTTATTAGTCACGTAGTCAGTATTTAGCTTGACCTGAAGCCAAGTATCCTCCCTAGTCAGTGGACTGCAGCCAACATGGGCTGGAAGCAAAGAGTGAGCTGGCCCAGGAGGACAGAAACGCCTTCGCGATAGACCAGTGAAGGGCACGTTGCACATCTGGACCCTGGTTTAAATGGCATTGTACTTCTTTTAATCTTTGAGAGAGAGTTGGGAACTCCTTTCTCAATCGAAAATCAAATGACTTGAGATTTGTTGGCCTGAGTTGCTCTCATCCTCCGGCTGAGTACGTTATATCGGTGTAGTTGGTTTGCTCGTTCATTTATTTTTTACTCAAAATGTATGATTGAAAGTTTTCCATCGGCCAACACATTTCTGCCAGCTTTTTAGTGCAGAAGCAGCATAGTGTAACTTCGCTTGAAAACATGTTCAGCCGTTTTGCTATTCGTTGGCCGTCTGATGGAGGGTGGGGGGAGAGTACATATTTTCCATACTAGCGTTATAGAAAGTCATGCTTGTATTAAAAAAAGGATTATGCTTTAATCTTTCCTTCTCGAGCAGCATCTTCAACCCTTATAACAAACGACACAAAATTAAGAAAAAAAATACATTTCCTAGAAATGTCACTTTTTTTGTAGTAGTTTGTTATCGATTTGGATGCACACTAATCATGTAATTCCTGATCAGTCTTGGCTCTTGCAGTCTGACGTCCTCAGTACTAGTGCCGACTTCTGTCTACCTACGTTGGAGTTCTCGGGATCATGGTGGAAGGCGGCAATGCATATTCCCTTTCTGGACCCCACATCTGCAGAAAAGCGTCTGTTGCTGCCGCTTCTGTTCTGGTCTCCAGCTGTAGAAGCATGACAGCTGCCTGTTCAGTCTCAATGCATCCCGCTTGCATGGACCCCGACAGGTCATCAATGTGTGAAACACTGTCTTGTCTGATTTCCAGTCGCTCGAGTCTCTCAGATTCTCTAATTCCAGGCTGTTACCTGATTCTGCCGTCCTGTGAGTTATTCCGCTACATGGTATATTGGTTGAAAATAAACATATCAAAGTAGACTCATTTGACCAGTCTGCTGCCTTTTCGAATAACCTCCCGCCAAGCCCTAACGCTATATGCTTTTGACGCATTCGTACCCCAGGCTAAATTGTCTGTACACTAGGAATGCATTTAAGTTCCTTAGGTTTATCACTGGTCCGGTTTTGAGTCTGCCCTTCACTATGAACAAATTACTTATAAACCCTCCTCTGGTGACTGACACCTGCGCAATTGCCTGTGTTCTTCTTAATTCTGTTAAACACAATTAGCCTTGGCCATTGTGCCTGTTTTGGTTCCTGCAAGAACTCGGGGGGGGGGGGGGGGGGGGAGCCCTGCACCGTCTCTATTATCCAGGAGTCTCCAGATAAATCCTTCCATCTCTCTAGTCGCTGCACTGTTCTACCCCCACCCCCTCTTTGATAAAGGATTCAGCAGCCTTTTATACTCTGTGATCTTACTACTGGGAGGTTTCCCTTCACATAAGATTGGCCTGTTGCAACTCCCAATCTTTACTTTTCTTGGAAGCCTTACTCTTAGACACAGGTCTCGGTCGTTCTGTCTCTCTCGAACCGGATGTTCTGTACTCATTTCTACGGCCCCCCTCTCTACCATGACCTCTGTTTATATACATTTTCTTGACACTGCGTTTATTGCATGCCGAGCCTGTGCGGGTGGGGATGGGTTAGTTTCGGCCCTCTTTGCCTGTAGTAGATCTTTCTGGTGCTTCGCCCCTCAGCTCCTGTGTTCCCTGGGAGAATGCTAGCCAATCTTCCACCAAGCTCAATTGCTCAGAGAACGGCCCTAGCCATATCTGTATCACTTGACCCGTACCGGCATGTGTGTTGCTCGCTGGACTCCTCTCTAGAGCTGCGCATTCTCGCTAGTATCAGTGGGTATCTGCAAGTATCCTGAGCCTGCCCTGGTCTCCAGTTAATTGCAGCTACTGAAGCTGGCCAGGCAATGCTCTTATACGAGCCCAACAGGTTTTCTTGGGGCTGTGCTCTGTTATCTGTCCACAGTTTGAAGTTTAGTTTATTTGTAAAGCGCAGCCAGGCCCCTGGGCAACCGGGCACATGCTTCTTAGATACAGGTTACAGTATATACAATATACACAAATTGCAATTTACAAATTATATTACAAGTACATTATAACGTATATACACAGGTGAGATATATTACAATGTCGGAGGCAAATCTTAAGTGAAGGAGCTTCATAGGTTTTGCGTGAACAGCCAAGATTTGGTATTCTTGAAAGTTAGGAACGAAGGCTCAGTTCTGATGGAAGTAGGCAGTGAGTACAGAGTTTTGAAGCTAGGGCAGGGAAACTAGCACCACCCGCTTTTTGAAGTTTAAACCTAGGCAGGATTAGGTTATGAGTTTGAGCTGATCTTGTGGGTCGAGAGGAGGTGTGGAGTGTAAGAGGAGAGTTAAGGTGGGGCATTGTTGTCCAAGCATTTTTTGAGTCAAGGCTAGTGTTTTCAGGGCAATTCTTTGTTTTACCGGGAGCCAACGTAGATCAGCTCTGACATTAGAAATATGAGACAGTCTAGGGATATTGAGGGCTGCCCTTATGGCATTATTTTGGGCAGTTTGAGGTTAGACTGGCTAGTCCCCAGGTAGATGGCACTGCAATCGATTTTGGACATAATGAGTGTTCTTGCAAGGGTAATGCAGTTATGAGGGTTCAGAAAAGGTCTGCAGGCGGTGATAAGTTTGCAAGTATAGGCCGATGCTGACCTTACTGCATTTGTCTGTCTGTTCAGGGAAAGAGTGGAGTCCAGATAGACGCCTAGAGTTTTAGTGTCTTTAGAGACCTTGATGTCATCACTGTCACAGGACCTTGTCATATTGCTTAGCTGCGTGCTGAAGAAGCCATGAATTTCTGAAGCTGCCACTAAATGGTGTTTTCGCCTGTCTGTCTTGTTATCCGTTATTGCTTCTCTCCCTGATCGTTATCTTTTCAAACCCTATCTGCCCATAGAAGTGTTGTGCTACTGGAACTCTTCGTCCTGTCGCACACTGTTTGCCACTTCCGTGGGGCAGTGCCCCCTAAGCTCTTTGAGCCTGCAGGCACCAGACCCTGTCGGTCCATCGCATTCTGCCGATATATATATATATTTCTGAGGCTTGTGGAATCTGCTTAGATCACATGCTGTGCATAGGCCGACATCTAGTGGAAGCTGCGGAGTATTACAGTTTGTTTTTCGAAAATCGAAAAAGGGCGTCGACACAGGGCGTGCCAGTAATACTATCCCTAGTGTGACATCCACTGTACCCATGATCCCTCACGCGTCTAGGATCCCCAGATTGTTTTTTTCCGCCATTCTGGTCGGAAGCACTTCATCGGAGTTCCCTGGCTTTGCCATATTTACACTTAAAAATAATTCTAATTTGCCCCATTTCTCACCCCTACGTCGACCAGCATCTCGACGCCGAACCGGGGAGGAGATCAACGTCGAAACCCGACGGATTGGGCCTTGAGGCTTCCGCCTCGGCTCGGGCCTGGGCCGCTGGCCTCGGCCCTACAGTAGGGAGAGTGGGGGGTGGTACACTTCCACACTCGGTTAGAAACACCTTCTTACCTACACACACTTGCCCGCTGCCCACAGGCGCGTATGGAGGGTACGCCCTTTCAGTTTTGCCCCAAGTGTAATAAAAAATACCCTTGGGTAGATAAGCACGCTACGTGCAACCTTTGACTGCCCAGAGACCACCCCGAGGCGGGTTGCAGGGCCTGTAGCAGGTTTAAGACAAAAACTCTTAAGGACCGCTCCACCAAGCGTTGGGCCCACCACGCCAAGCTAGCAGCTATGGAGGCGGAGGGTACCTTCAGCGACGGCAGCGACGCCGGACTTTCGGACGGCGAGGGCACCAAGGCGTCGAAAGACAGCCTAACGCACGTCCCCGGCCTCGGAAGGTCGTCCGTCCCGGCGACTATGGGGAAGTCCCCCGGCGACAAGAGCGTTACTCATACACACGCTAAACACAAAAAACCCACCCGATATTCGACGTCGTCGAAACCTCGGAAAGAGGCACAAAAGGAGCGGTCCGAAAGGACGTCCTCTGGGCGCTCCCGGTCGAGGTCGCCGCACGACGTCAGGCAAGCCTCCACACTTGCACATAGTGCCTCGCCCATTAACCTCACGGAAGATCACTCGTCCGGAGACGAACACGGCTTCCATCCCCAGCCTGCACCCCAGGGAAAGGGTACATCACTTGGGAGTGAGGAGGGCCCAGTTTCGAAGCCTAGTTCGAAACACAGGGTTTCCATCTCCGATCCTCGACGCCAGGCGTCGAAAGATAAGGGAAAGGGTAAACACACTTCCACCCACGGGGAAGGGGGTAAGCAACAAAGGAAACAACCCTTGCAATCCCCCACAACAATAGAACTGACTCCCCCGTCCAAGTCTTCTCAGGGACAGTCCATAGAGAGTTCCAGCAGGGTCACCCCAAGCTCAAAACTCTGGTCATGCGAGGACATTGACAGAGTAATGTCAAGGATGTCCTCCTTAGCAAATTTCTTCGAAAGACACCCTGACCAACTACTAGCTTTAAACCCTCAGGAATCTTCTCCGTCAGGTTCAAGGGACCCTATCCCTTCAAATAAAAGGCCCCGGGTCGAGACACCAGTAAAGGCTTCAGAACCCTTCGAGGTCCAACCCTATTCTTGCCTTTTCCCTACAGGCCAAGGAGACTCTTCCTTTATAGAGGGCCAGGATTTTGAGACACCAGAAGATCTCGCAGTGTCAGATTATTACGGGGAGGACGAAGACGAGGATGAGCCAGAAAATAGCCCAGATATTTTCAGAATGGACTCACCAGTCGAAAGGGAAGCCCCAGTGTCTGATTCCCCAATAGATAATCAGCCCCTCCTGAATGAACTGCTCTCTCGGGCAGCTAACCACTTCCACATAGACACACAAGGTGTCCAAGAAGAGAGGGACTTCGCGGAGGAACTAATAGGGGAAAGGAAGACAGTAGCCCAGACCATTCCCATCCTGAAATCTATTCAACGCAGAATAGCACCATCCCTTGTCAACCCAAACTTGACAAGACCTGTAAACCCGAGAGTAGAGAAGCTGTTTAAAGCAGCCCAGTCGGACCCTCTATATATTAGAGGCCAACTTAAGCCAGACTCTCTAGTCGTAACTAACACCCGCAAGAGAGCTGGAACCCCATTATCTTCCTCGGAGGCTCCCCCCGACAAAGAAAGTAAGAAACTCTATGGTTTTGGTAGAAAAGTAGCTTCCACGGCAGCCTACCAAACCAGAATCGCGAATTCCACCACACTGTTGGCCAGCTACAACTGCCATCAGTGGGAAGAAGTGGCAGCACTAATAGATTCCGCTCCCGAACCCCTTAAGAGCCAGCTATCTCGCATTTGTGCAGAGGGAAGAAACGTCTCAGGCTGCATTTTAAAAGCAACTTTAGACGCCGCAGACAATGCAGGTAGAATTATAGCAGAAGGGACTGTCATCAAAAGACATGCTTGGTTGAGGCAGTCGGGATTCAGACCAGAAACACAAGCTGCACTCTTAGACAAACCAGTGGAAAGTGATCTCCTGTTTGGAAAGGCAGTCGAGGACGCACTAAAAAACGCTAAGGAGGAATTCGACACCCTCAAATCCCTTGGCCAGTTAACTACAAAACCACCTAACCAAAGAGGGAACGGCAATTTTCGTCGCCCCCGCGGCCAAAATTCCAATAGAGGAAATAGCTATTCCCACACCCAGGGTACACAGTGGAACACCAACTCACAACAGTCTACCCAGGGGTATGGTAGGGCTAGTAGAAGAGGACGTGGTAGAGGCAGAGGCAGCCCCAGTAAAGGAGGCGGCACGCCTCCACCAAAGCAGTGACGCTCACTTCAGGGTCCCTTCCCATGCAACCCCAGTAGGGGGACGAATATCCAGCTTCACCCAGGCATGGGAAGGGATAACATCCGACAGATGGGTGCTGTCGACAGTATCCAAGGGGTACTGTATAGAACTACTGCAACGTCCCCGAAACCACCCTCCAAGACAAAAAGTCCACTCTTTAGAACATCAAAAGATCCTCCTCGAGGAAGTCTACAATCTGCTCCTAAAGGACGCGATAGAACTCGTCCCAGGACACCAGGTAAACAAGGGTATCTATTCAACTTACTTCCTTGTGCCAAAGAAAGATTTAACAATGCGCCCAGTATTGGACTTACGGCCTGCCAACAAGTATGTCAAGCCCCAAAAATTCCGTATGACCACGCTACAAGAGGTAATCCCACTCCTAAAAAAGGGGGATTACATGGCAACCTTGGATATGAAAGATGCCTATTTTCATATTTCTATGCTCCCGGCGCACAGAAAATACTTGCGCTTCAAGGTGGACAGTCGCCACTACCAATTCAAGGTACTGCCCTTCGGGATAGCTTCAGCACCAAGGGTATTCACCAAGGTACTGGCGGTGGCAGCTGCACACCTACGCAGGGAGGCAATCCCAGTGTACCCTTATCTAGACGACTGGCTCATAACGGGGGAAACCCCAGGAATCTGCAGATCAAACATTCAGAGGACTATCAACCTCCTCCACGAATTAGGCTTCTCTATCAACGAGAAGAAGTCAAGTCTGGTGCCAAGCACCTCAAAACAGTTTCTAGGAGCTATCCTAGATACTCAGAGAGAATTGACCTTCCCCTCGGAAGAAAGAATTCGGAATATACTTCTGCAAATTCCGCATTATCAGTCAGGTCAACAGATAACAGTACGCAAAGCTATGCGGTTACTGGGCATGATGGCGTCATGCATTTACCTGGTCCCCCACGCGCGTCTGCGCATGCGTCCCATGCAGGAATGGTTGGCGAAACAGTGGTCTCAGGCAAGTGGTCAGTGGGACGATCTAGTGGTCGTTTCGCCAACACTCGTACAGAGCCTACACTGGTGGACAAGAGAGAATATCGCAAAGGGGAAACCCTTTTACGATCCCGAAGTACAGGCAGTGGTTACTACAGATGCATGCCTGACTGGGTGGGGAGCTCACCATCTCCACCACACAGCTCAGGGTCTCTGGTCTCACTCAGTAGCCAAGAACCACATCAATCTGCTAGAGCTTCTGGCAGTATTCCGTGCGCTGCAGGCGTTCGAGCCCCATCTACTGAACTTGTCGGTGCAGATCAGGACGGACAGCACGACAGCCATGTTCTATCTGAACAAGCAAGGAGGGACTCGTTCGCCAAATCTGTCCAAGCTTGCCCAGAAAATATGGATATGGGCACTCAGACGGAACATCTTCCTGTCATCGCAACATGTTCCAGGGGAGCTCAATTCCCTAGCGGATGCTCTAAGCAGAGACCCCCTCCCAGAAGAACACGAATGGGTCCTTCACAGAGACGTAGTAGAAGATCTCTTCTCTCAGTGGGGTTTCCCCACTATAGACCTATTCGCCACAAGCGAAAACAAACAATGCCCAGGATTTGCATCCAGGTTCCCCCAAACCGACTCCCAGGGGAATGCCCTGTGGATGAACTGGTCAGGGATGTTTGCGTACGCTTTTCCACCAACTCCTCATCAGGAAGGTGGTGTACAAGATGAACAAGGAATCAATGACGCTCATCCTAGTTGCTCCCATGTGGGCGAGACAATCATGGTTTCCACACCTACGCAGGATGGCGGTGTGCGAGCCCATCAGACTCCCAGCCTGGTACAACCTTCTGTCCCAGCAACAAGGTCAAACACTGCATCAGGAACCCAACTCTATGAACCTAGCAGCATGGCTCCTGAAGTCATAGAGTTTGGACATCTCAAATTACCACAGAGGTGTATGGACATTCTAAAAGAGTCCAGGAAACCAAATACAAGACACTGTTACTTTGACAAGTGGAAAAGATTCGTTATCTGGTGCCAGAATAAACAAATCAACCCGGTTGATTGCACTCCTTCCAACGTTGTAACATACATGCTCCACCTGCTGGATGCAGGGTTGGTTTTTAACTCTCTGAAAGTACACCTGGCAGCCCTCTCGGCTTACACCACATCCCATAACAGGGTCTCGTGGTGGAAAGTACCAGTGGTTAAAGCCTTCATGGAAGGAGTAAAGAGACTTCACCCTCCTATTTCGAACCCACCGCCAGGATGGGACCTCAACGTGGTGCTAGCTAAGCTCATGGGGCCCCCCTTCGAACCCATGCATAAAAGTAGTCTCAAACACCTGACTTATAAAACGGCCTTCTTAGTAGCCATTACCTCCATAAGAAGGGTCAGTGAAATTCAGGCTCTGTCAGTGCAAGATCCTTTCTTTACTATCCACAAGGACAAACTGGTTTTACGCACACACCCTAGGTTCTCACCAAAATTCATATCCAAGTTCCATGTAAACCAGTCCATCGAGCTTCCGGCTTTCTTCCAAAACCCACAAAGCTCGGCTGAGGTGAAACTACACACCCTAGATGTGCGTAGGGCGGTCTTCTACTATGTAAATAAAACCAGACCGCTAAGGAAAACAGATCAACTGTTTGTCTCCGTAGCTACAGGCAGAGAGGGGGATCGCGTCTCTAAGGGCGCTATCTCTAAGTGGATTATCAACTGTATACAGCTGTGTTACTCTCTTTCTAAAAAGACTCTGCCGTTTACACCAAGGGCCCACTCTACTAGAGGCATTGGGGCCACTCTGGCTTTCATTGCAAATGTTCCCCTCGACACCATTTGCAAAGCAGCTACTTGGAGCTCTATTCACACTTTTACTCAGCATTACTGCATTGACACTCATTCCAAGACAGATACACAAGTGGGACAAGCGGTTCTAAGACACCTGTTTGCTCATGACCCTTCTCACATCCCACCTCCTGCTTCTGGTACTGCTCGCTAATCTATGCACAGCATGTGATCTAAGCAGATTCCACAAGCCTCAGAAGGGATACATTACTCACCGTAATCGTATTTCTGATGCTTGTATCTGCTTAGATTCACATGCGACCCACCCTTCCTCCCCTCCGAGAGAAGGCGCATGGTTGCTTCTAGTTCTTACCTTTCTGTCTATCTGCTTGGACTATCTGTACTCACGCTACTCCTCATGTCAGGAAAAACACAATCTGGGGATCCTAGACGCGTGAGGGATCATGGGTACAGTGGACGTCACACTAGGGATAGTATTACTGGCACGCCCTGTGTCGACGCCCTTTTTCGATTTTCGAAAAACAAACTGTAATACTCCGCAGCTTCCACTAGATGTCGGCCTATGCACAGCATGTGAATCTAAGCAGATACAAGCATCAGAAATACGATTACGGTGAGTAATGTATCCCATATATATATATGTATTTGTTCCAGCCACACTCATACGCTGCATATGCAGAAGTGATTTTATCTGCTGTCTGAATAGCAAAGAGAAGGTGAAGAAAGAGGATGTTAGACTGTGAAGGGGGGCGATTGGACCGGGATGTCACATGAAGTGTGCATCCTACACATATCAAACTTCTGGGTTAATGTCTTTTTTTGCTTAAGTCTTTATTGTTTGTTGTAAGTGTTGACGATGATGCTCAAGAAGGAAAGAGTAAAGCATAATCTGAGACTCCTGTATTGACACAAAATGCATACCCATCACTGTGTAGATGTCAAGTGCTATCAAACATTTGGTATTATAATTATTTGAAGGGTTTTGGTTTAGAAAAGTCTAGTGTTACAAATGTTATTTTTGTGTGTTGGCCAGTATCCCTCTTTATTAAGCAAATGGTGACCGAACCATCTGTGGCAGAGTGGTTCCAGGTGTTGGGTACTTAAAAGTAAACATCTTGCTTTAATGTAAACCTTTTTTTTTCTTTTTTTATACGATGGGGGTGCCTTCCCTCATTTCTGTATCTAGGTTTAGTATGGCATTACATTTTACAGGTTGAAATTAGAAAGTGACATCAATGTTTCCAACATGCTCTGTTGACTGGTCTTTGTAATCTGCAACAGCTGCATGGACAGGTGTATCACACTACCGACCATTCACACCGATGCTTGTTCTTCATTTTTACAACAATGTCATCAGATAGCAAGTTTGATATTACTGGCCCCTGAAAAACTAAACTTCTTCCCTTGGTGCATTTCCCAACCTCCTGCTCAACTAGCATAGAGGCCGGGGCATTATCCATTGACCGTTCGGTTTGCAGCTATAATTGAAGCAGAATAAACAAACCACTCTCACTTGCAAAGGTAACAAATTCCTGTCTGTATCAATGGGTCACTTAAAAACATAAATGCAAAACGTGTTTACATTGGTCGTAATTACGCATTCTATTCTCCTGAGAGCAGTTGACATCTTTGGCACTGAACTGTTTCTTTTCAGGCACTCTTGCTAGCCTTTGGGACGGGTCTTAATGGGAAGTTTCCTAAGACGGGAAGACCCAGCCACGTACTTGTCCTGCTGCAGCAAACACATTATAACAAAATGACTACTGCTCTGCAGGAGTACAGCGATGAGTAGTGGCAAAAGCTCCTACTCTGACGCCACACCACTGCCAAACCAGCAATGATCCTAAAAGTTAAAATTGGTATAGCCCGACCGGTATACCGCCTTTGCTGATTTCAGTAATCTAGTCCAAGGGCAGGCCATACTCTTAAGGAGTGTTGAACTGGCAGAGAAGTAACGCAAACGGCAATAGTATGGGTAAAATAAGCTTGTCAAAGCAAGGTTCTATAAAAATAGGATCTTTAATTAAATGAACACAAAGGCGCACACTTAATAAAACACTACTGGCCCAATGTAAGGGAAAACTAGGGGAAAGCAGACTAGGGTGACTTGGGGTTTGTAGATTGGGTGAATAGGGATGGAGTTGCCAGTACAAAATGTCATATTTTATAAAGGTTCCAGAACGCTGTTGTAGGCTTACCGAGAGGAACAGGACAGCTTCAAATGCATTCGATTTCTTGTCTTTGGGACTCGGCAGTGTCAAGATACTTAAACAGTTGCACCAGTTCCCAATGACAAGCCTGCGTCAATTTCGATGGCTTTCAACAAGTCAAGCCAGCGGTAGGGTTGAGATCCATGGCGGCTCGTCCATAATGGGTGAGGGGTCCTCGGCCCACCGGCCCCCTCCCCCACTATGGAGGAGTCTAGGAGCCAGCCCAGTGAAACACTGAGCGCTCCCTAAGCCAAGGGAGTGCTCCTGGGTTGGCGGAACCGTGAATGGCAAACAGGGTTTCCCAGCCGTGCATGCTCAATGAGCCAGGCAAGGCTGCGTAGCTAATTCAAAATGCTGACTGGTGAATTGCATGTCTGTATGTGCGAGAGGCGGGGGTGGGGGGTGCTCCTGTGCCTCTTCGCACATATACAGACAGAGCAGGCTGGAGTGGGGCATTTTGTCACCTGCGCTCAGGCCCTTGTGCGCTATGTGCAGGAAGCTCTTGCTTCCCGATTCCTTTTCATGCTACGTAGAAGCAGGAGCGATGGAGGGGAAACTTATGGACTGGGGCAGAATGTACATTTTTGTTTATTTTTTTTTAAATGTGTATGCTTTTGTTCAGTGTATTATGATGGGTGCTTGTGTGAATGATCAAGTGCTTGTTGTATGAATGTGTGTTTGCTGGTCCGTGGAGCTGATTTTTGGGGGGTGCCTTTGTTGCACAATTCCCCGTCCCCACTGGCCAAAAGCAGCCCTCCTTCTGAGGCGATGCAGGGCCCAGAGGACAGCAGTGGTTTTTTTTTGTGTGCGCCCGATAGTGGGGACAGGGATGTTGTGTTAGTGGGGACAGGGATGTTGCGTTTTATTTAATTTTTTTTATTTTTATAAAAAAAAAAATGTAAACTGGGTATATACGGTAGATGTCCAGCTTGTTAAAAATGCTATCTCCGACCCCCCCTGTGCCCACCAGTGCCTCACACACACACACACAATCGCATACATCGTGTGCGGCCCAGGGGGCAGATATGGCATTTTTGTACTGCCCAATAAAGAATGCCACCCATGTGGCAGTGGAAGCCTGGTTTCCTCCCTGTTTGGAGCTAGAGGAGCACCAGAGGATGGGAGGATTAGTAGATCAACCCTATGCTTTAAAACCGAAGAGGTTTCACTGGCGATTAAGGCACAAGCCCGTAACGGGGCCCTTGGTCCAGATGCAATTACAGACAATGTGTTTCTGTATCAAATTGATCTATGGGTATCTGTGATGCCCATAGCCTACAATGCTTGCTTAGAGCCTGGCCAGCTTCCACTTTCATGGAGATCCACCATTATTTTTCCAATGTTTTTAAAAAGGGAGACCCCTCCAGACTGATGTCGGCCCATATCCTTTTTGGACACCTCCTTTAAAATCTTTGCATGGGTCTTGTTGGAGCACAGTGTCTGGCTCTCTGAAGGGTCAGTTCTTTCTGACATTCAGTTTGGATTTCATCCAGGGCTAGGAACTATGGAACAGGGTCTTAATTTGTATCTCCTTATCCCCAATTCTGTGTTTGCAAGGCAGAGGCGGTTTATCTTGGTTTTATGGACCTAGTATGGCCTTTGAGAAAGTAGACGGATCAAAGTTGTGGGCTGTGGGGGGGGGTGTCTTTGGGGTGTCCAGAAGAAATACTGATTGTGCTGCGAGAAATTCACATGGGGAAACCAGGCCTGGGTTCACACGGGGTTTGGGGGGGAGAAGGGTGGTTGGGGGGGGGGGGGGGAGAAGGGTGGTTGGGGGGGGGGGGGGGGGAGAGGGAGGACAGTGTGTACTTTTTTAAAATTATTTTTATTTTTTTGTCGGGCTGGGTGTCCGTGTTTTTAAATTTGTATTTTTTACAATTGGTTTTAAAAAAAAAAAAAAAGTACCACCTTAGATCTGTGGTTTAAATTCACATAATACACAATCCATAATATAACTGGCATATTCCCCACCCCCCCGGCCTATATCACTCTTAACCTCCATACTAGATCCCAATCAGTCTTTTCCCACTCCTTCATGTCGACGTCTGATCCCAATTCCTTGTTGCCTAAGGGCTATTGTGTCCTCTTCATCTCGGTGCGGCCAACCCTCTCCCCGCCCGCCCCCGTAGTAGAGGGAGGGCTGTTGCGTAATGCAAGTCCCGGAAGCAATCCAGTCCAAAGAAGTTCTATAGGAGTGTTGTGCCTCACATGCGGCAGGCCCCCTCTGTTCACTGCCCAAAGGGAATCCCCAGAGTGGGTCCACGCCTCTGATTCGAGAGCAGTTGGGGCAGCTGCTAAGTTAGCCTGGACGGCACGTTCAGGAGCAGGCCAGGATGAATGATATGACTGTTGGAATCTGGTTGTCTGTGGCTATCCCGGTGGCAGCAGATTTCGTCTGTACAGGAGAGCTGTTCTGGGCACATGTGCGGTTGTGCTTTTTATTGGCTTAGGTCTGATCAGTGTGGGTCAGTAGAGGGTTCACATTAGAGAATGCCTCCGGGCAATGGATGCACTGCAAAGCTTTTATCTGAAAGTTGTAGATGTCGTGATAGCACGTGCTTCACCAAATTGACTGTGAGGGTCTCTTCTCAGTAATCACACTTAAAATCTTTCTCCCCTCAAGTCTTTGTCAGCTTTAGACCCAGTTTCCCTAATATTTTGTGGGATTACGTATGACTACAGCGAGTTTGTGGAGGGGAGCCCCCTTGCTCGTAGACTGTACACTTGAATGGTTTTGCGGAACTATGGGTTTTCATGCAAATCTTTTGAGGTGGATGTTGTGGGAAAGGGCTGCTTTACACTTGTGGCAGTGGTATTTCTTGTCCCCTTTGTGCAGCTTTATATGGCGATCTCAGTTCCTTGTGCTTGAACAGCTGGCCACAGTGAGTGCACTTGAAGGACAGCTTGGTGAAATCCTCTCGCAGGTAGAAAGGACAGGGAGTTGGATGACTAGAGTGCGCTGGTCAGATGCTCAAGCTAGTCTTTATTAATCGTGTCGCGTCCATGCCATTGTGACAGTGGAGGCCTGGCGTCCCTCATGGTTCGTTGTGGAGCGCAGTAAAGTAGTCTCAGCCGAGCACAGAAGTGGGCTCCGCATTGGTTGCGGGGTGAAGGGGTGCGATGGGAACATCCCTCGCGTCCGGGAAAACTACAGGGTCCGGTTCCACTGCAGACACCACATGGGAGCAAGGGCTGTAGGCGGAGGCCCGCCGGAGCTGCAGATGTTGATAGGGGGGCTCGAGGCTTGGTGGTGTGCCAGCGCACAAAGGAGAGCCAGCAGCCCCCGCCTCCACGGGAGCCTACACCCCCCGCGTGCTGGCATCACATGGATTCTACCCCCCCCACCCGGCTGGTACAGTAGCAGAAGTTAGTTATGCTCCGATCCGGCCGTGATGATGGGTGGTTCGGCAAAGGGGAGCAAGGCCCCCCCCCCCCCCCCCCCAGGGTTCCCTTGGTCTATAGTAGCTGAGTTCGGGGTTACGCTTCTCCTATTAGCGCCCGCCATCTTGGAATCTGCCGAAACTGGGCACGTTGAGAATTTGCAGAGATCGAGTGAGCGGGGGCTCGATGGTGGCTCAAACTGCTGCCAGCTGTGCCACAGCCGTTCCGAATCTCAGCAGGCCATCAAATTTCATGAACAGGGACAGTAGCATAGCTGTCGTAGTAGCGGCCTTCGCAAGGAGGCCATTAGAGGAGCAGCCACATAGATGGCTCTCCAGGCCAAACCTACCCTCCCATAGGGACACATTAATGCTCTATAAACTAGCTTAATCTGTCTGTTGCATCAACCCAAAATTGTACCCTTGTATGTCTCGTTTTATTTAGTAATTAAAATATAACTTATTTGCCAAAACACATTTTAGTAAAGGATAGAAATGCATTTTGCTGCCATTTTATATAACCATTATACACCTTTTTCACACATTTTTGTTTTAGGAGCTTATCGGGAGACTATGGCATTTAATTTGTATATTCAGCAGCTTGCGTTCAGCCATGTGTTTACCAATGAAATATTTTTTTATAAAAACATTGATTTAAGTTTCACCCTTCCATCATTCGTTAAAGATCCTGTATTCAGCTTCATGGGAAATACACGGACAAAAGCATCCCATTCTAGTATATTTACCTAATTTGCAGCATTCCTTTTCTTTTTTTAACATATTATTTTTTAATAGAAACTTCTTTGGATGTATTCAGGAACCCCAGTCACTGATGCCTAATTGCCAGTTAAGTTATCTGTGATCAGGTGTTTATAAATATCCAAAACAGAATGGTGATCCTGGATCTTACTAAAACGCTTATGTTTGCTCCAATAGGAGCAAACCTACTAGTAAAGCTAGCTTTAATCTTATCACTTACAAATGATGGCGATTCGCAGCCAAAATGGCATCCACCATGGACGTTGATCTTATTATTGAGAAAATGTGCGTACTCTACACTTGGGGAATGTTGCAGATACCCCATTTTCAGCTATAATGACAAAGATGTATAAGAGCAAAAACGAAATGTGAACAAATGCTCGTCGTACAGTTTCTATATACAAGAAGAAAGTCCTATATTCTATTAGGTGTCACCCCCACATCCACATTTGGCTATGTGCACGCTTGTATTTTTACAGAACCTGACCCATAGAAAGTAGTTGAGGCGTTTCGTTGCTTCTGCTACAAGATTTCCCCTAGGGATGAAGCTGTGAACTACAACATCTTTAGTCATAGCTACAAACAAGTGAGTTTTATTTTCCATACTGCACTGCACTATACTCCTTTAAATTAATATTTGTAACAGAGTGTACTAACTCTGTCTTACAGGGTGGCAATTATCATCTTAGATCTAGAATTGTGGGAACTCAGAGAAAAGTAATTGTTTGGAGATTTCCAGACTGGTAAGCATTACCATCTTAGGTTGTCTAGACATTTAAAGATAATATATATGGGACGATATAGATGTCCCATGGTATTAATGTTATAATTGTGCACTAGTGTAGAGAAGAGGAAACGCAAGAATTCCCTGAAGAAATTGGTAATCTGCAGCAAGAACCAGAAAAGGTCAAAGAGTTACTACTAGGAAAGAGGGGTATGTAAGTAACATACTGCGATACCCTTTGAGGGATGAGGGTGTGATTATATGTCAACAGAGATTTATACCTTATTATTGGGTGTCCTTTTTGATTAACAGGGTACTCTTCCCCAACCAAAGAAGATTTTTAATACCGGCACAAGACACACTCCCCTGAAGAATGTCCTACATTGTTTTATATTAAGGACAGAAACTTGTACAAATCAGGTTTTTTGAAATATACTAACAGGAAATAGGCTAAAAGTAGTGAGGCATGGGAATCGGAGTGTCATTTCTACACACATTTGAGATCCTTGAAAAAGGATTGCAACGTTACTCACTCATGGTGTTTATATTGTGTTTTATGTATTATCATTTTTATGATTGTTTTATGAAATTGATGGATTCATGACTAATCAAATTTTGTGATAATTAATTCCGCTCGATGTGGGAAGAGTATAAGGTGACACCTAATGGAATATAGTAGTTTCTTCTTGTATATAGAAACTATATGCTCACAGAGCAAGAAGTCTGTTGATCCCTACCTGTGGTTTAGAACCGTTTTGAGAATAGCGTCATACACAATACACATACCACTTTCTGCACAAAAAAGCAAGGTGTGACGAGTACTCCCACTCCCCCTCTCCACTTTCTTAATCTGTACTTTAAAAGTGCTCCACTTTTGTTGTAAATGTTCTACTCTCTTTGGCTCGTCATTATTTTACTCAAGCTTCTGTTTGGTCAAAGTGCACGCTGTCCTAGTACTGGATAGATCTGTTACCAGTGGAGAAAAAAGTTGTAAAGAACACACCTAGCGCTGTTAATCCACAAATGTTAGAAAAAGTTATGGAATTTGTATCGGCTGGACTGGTCAAAATGCAGCATGTTCAGCCTTTCTCTGTCATTGGCTGTGTCATTGGCTTGATGATGGCCATGGGTTGTAGGCCATTAAGTGGCGATTGCTCGGTCTGACTTTTTCTGACTTTGCCCTGTCTGTATCGGTTTGCAAAGAGACACTGTCGTAGGGAGTGAAGAATACAGATTTGTATGTCATTTTCTTAGTCCCCTTCACATCCCAGAGGCAGCCCATTGAGTTAATACACAGGCCAAGTAAATGGCCTGGAGCGTAGCAAGGACCCTTAACATTGAACTAAGGCCTTCCACCACCCAAGTCGGCACACTGGTGAGATTATCATGGCTATTGGCATCCCAGTAAAATGTCCAGTGAACTAGTGGCAGAAATGACACTGGGTGCATAATGGGGCCTAATGGTTCTCAACAAATAGTACTCCATAGGGGCTTTGGGCAATAATGCAATTAGTACCTGGCCTCTGGACCGAGTGCTACTCATAGCCCATGATTTGGGAGTGAAGGGGAACGAGAACACGCTGTGACATGGCTACTGAGGAATGGGTTCATGACAGCTTGGCATCAGGGTTCCCTTGTCTCTTGTTGATTTATAGGGCAGGCAGAGAAAGGAGGCCCACTGAGGAAATGCGCAGGGACAGGAAAGCACTGAGAGCTGGGGAGAGATAGCACACAAAACCTGCGAGTGTGTGGGTAGTGGTGGAGGTGTAGCGACTAGAGCTGGACTAGCCCGCCACAGTTCAGCTTGGCCTGGGTCACAGCTGGGGATCTGGCATAACCCTCCTTTGGGTCTGTGCCTGCCCACAGCAGGTGCCACCCACAAACCCCACTGCTGTTTTAAAAAAGAAAAAAAAACATTGGTATGTCATTGTCCCAGCCAATCTGAGTGGCTGCTGCAGGACAGGAAGTCAGTCGGCAGAGACGAGAAGTCTGGCGGCTACTTAAAGTAGCGTGGCTAACTGACTTCCTGTTCCGTCCCAGCCATTCATTGATTGGCAGGGACAGGGGCGTGTTTTGGCGCATTTTTTAAAAATGTATCATTTATTTTTGTGCCTGTGCAGCGGCTGTCATGGTGACGGATGTAAAGGGAGTGGGAGTGCCTACCACATCTTTGCTCCTCCTGCACACCTTGTTTAAAAAAAAAAAAACTAAAAAAACCTGCTGCTGTCCCTGCACTATCCCCCCAACCCTTGTGTCGCCTTCCAGCTCGCTTTAGTCCATTTTTTGTTGCTGCAACCCCTTTAGACACTGTTGTTGCCCCAATCTGTTTTTGCCCCCTTTAGCTCCTTTTCTTGCAACTCGCCCCAGTGCTGTTTAATCCCCTTTTCCCGCCCAGCCCCTTTTGTAGCACCAAACCTCTTTAGCCCTTGAAACATGCCCCTCCCCTGCAGCCATTTTCCAAGCTGTGCTCGTGTTTGGCCTTCCAGGCCAGGCCCCCATACTCGCCATGCCCATGAATTCCTTGTCTCTCCCAGGTCTAGTATGGACAGTACAAGAGCTGAGGCAGTAGCGGCATCTGGCATGGCAGATGGGATCCTATAACCCACGAGGATCCATGGCTACTTCGGCAAATAAAACCTTAAATTCTGGAACCTGATTGCAATCATTGAGTAGTAGGAGCACTTGATGGGAGTTTTCATATTGTACAGCCGATTTGCGACTAGATTTTATTCCACTGTGTAACATGTTTCTCTGTTTTGTATGAAGTTGGAGTGTTTGATGCAGTTGGTAAGAGCAGGAGCCACAGTCAACGCCAGTACGACACGATTTGCTCAAACGCCTGTCCATATTGCTGCTTTTGGAGGACACCCTCAGTGCCTAATCTGGCTGATTCAAGCGGGCGCCAATGTTAATAAACAGGTAAAATGCATGCCTTTTCCATTGCACTGCTTTTCAGATGCCAACCAGTGAGGGGTTTGCTAACATGGGTAAACTTCACTTGCTCTCAAACCTGGTGGAATGCAGTTGCTAAACCCCCAAAGGTCGCCACTTTAAGTGACCATTCCTGGCTTTGGGACATGTAGTTTTATGTATAATTTCACATTGCCTGACTTGTAAATAATTTTAATGTATTTCTAGTGTCACCGTACAAACGCTCTTAAATTGGGTGGACTTAATTTCACTAGAAGTACTTGTTCAGCCAGCCTTGTGAAAGGAATAAAAGCTGGGTGACTCTTCTATAGCATTTCTAGCAATTTAAGAGTGCTTGTTGTGTTTGTCTAGAATTTCATCCTAAAGATATTGTACACTAGTCGAGTGGAAAACTAGCTTTTTTTTATCGGATGGCTATATGGTAGCTACTGGACCATTCTCCCTTAAACATTAATCGGAGGCTGATTTTCTACAAATGCAATTGAGGACATTTTTGTCGTAAACACAAAGGCCCATTGACATCGGACCTAGTAAAATCGTGTCTGTACCACTTGGGCACTGTGCTGGGTTGTGGCCCTATTGATATAGGTTTTAAGGTGTGTGTGTGTTTAGATTTCTTGTATGGGCCAACAATTTCCCTTTGTAGGACTGACTTGGCTTAAACGGGAGCTTTAAAAATACAAAGGTCGTAGAATGTATTGTACTATAATTGCTTCATTACGACTGTAGTTAGAATCAAGGTATTTTGGAGGCCGATCTTGCATCAGAACACTGTTATGCCTTTGCAATCTTAGAATTAAAGTCACTGACTGGGATGAATATGGTTACAGTTATTTATTTGAACCCAGGGCTGCTCTTGTGGGTAATTCTTATTTTGGGGTGGGGCGGGGGGGGGGGGGGAGGTTTGTGCTTGACAAAAAACTGTTCTTTGTCTTTTCAGGATTATGTAGGTGAAACGCCTATTCATAAAGCAGCCAGAGCTGGTAGTATGGATTGCATAAGTGCTCTTGTCACTCATGGAGCGCAAATCGAGTAAGTTGCCGTTATGCTTAACCAAACTGAAGTAGCAATGAATAACGTTGAAATGGAAGGGGGGGGGGGAAATGACCCCCTTAAATAATAGCTGGGAAGTAAGTCTCTTGGGAGGGTTTATTTTTTAGCAGTAAATGGACCCCCTCCCCTTTCCTCATTTTGCGACTGACCTTTTTTTGGCCAGTACTTGTACTGCTAATATCAGTAAATGGCTAAAATATTCAGATACGTAAGCTCTTTATAAAATTTATCAAGCACACTTAGTCAAAATGTGGAAAGCTGTATTCCCTCTGCCATGTCGGTCCCATATTTTGACCATTATGCATTGTCTGACATAATAACCAAAACATGAAATCCAGGGTGGTTTGGGGGTACAGGGGGAGAGAGCATCACATTTAATTGGTGCTTTGACAGATGGAATTGCTGCTAAATGTCCAAAGGAAATATGGGTACCAATAATCTGAC